>NC_059401.1:8318070-8658065 GCF_905220565.1 Melitaea cinxia
TGTTGATTTTTGAGGCTAAATGCCTGTTCCAAAGAAGTTTACTATCTAGGATTACTCCAAGATATTTGACTTCCTTGGTTAGGGCAAGACTGGTACTAAATAATTTAGGGAGTTTAAGGTTCCCTAAATTCCGTTTATTTGTGAACATCACAAGTTCCGTCTTTGCGGGGTTCACTGTTAGTTCGTGGTCCATACACCACTGTTCAACGACTTTTAGTGCGGCCCTCGTTTGGTCGTAGACTGTCCTCTCAGATGGTCCACTGATGAGTACAGTTAAGTCGTCTGCATAGCCCACTGTGAGAAATCTGCGGTCATTGAACAAGGTTTTTAGTATGCAATAAAGATTACTTGTATTGCAAAGTACTTTAAAAATCGTTCGTTCTTTTATCTTATCCTACATATTTTTAATGAATTTAACGTAGGCACTTATTGGCTATATGTAAATTATATTATTGTAGAAAACAGTATTTTAGGAAATTAACTAAATAGTTTTGTATAATGTTTTTCAAGAACATTTTAATCCGCGTTAAAACTAACAAAACCGTTATATCCTCCTATTCTTATTTGCATTTAAAATCTAACATTGAGATATGAAACTACTGTTATTTTATTCAATACATTTTAACACGTGAACTATAAAAATGATTTAAAAATGCTTTTGTTTTGTAAAAGCTAAATTTTATGTTCATTCAAAAAACTAGTTTGTCTTCATAGAGTTCTGGCGACGGTATATTGAAACCTGTTATCTACCGAGTATACTGATGTAGAAAAATAATCATAAATCAGATCAATGAATGAAACTGAGGCGTATCTGAATATAGTCTGAAGTTTACTGACCTACCTATCTAGTTCTCGTCTTTGGGGTAGATAATTGAATTAAATGTGTTTACTTTCTGTTTTAATTAGATATTAATGTCGGCAAACAATCGCACGGTTCCGTTTCACCTGATAGTAAGCGATTATCGTAGTTTATGACGCCTCCATCGCAAGCGCGTTGCCGACCCTACTCCCAATGTTCCCAGGAGCTCTGGTCACCTTACTCACCACAAAAACACAACACTGCTTGAAAGCGGTATTATTTAGCTATGATCTTCTCTGAGGTCGACTTATTTCCCCAGACGGGCTGCTCTAGATTTTAAGCAGGATATTTCCTACTGTGCCCTACTTCGGTTAGATATAACAAAGTAGTAATAATCTTTAAATATTGCCTGTAGCACGACACAATACTTTACGACGAAACCATAACAACATATAATTGATAATTCAAACTATCAACAACATTTCAACTAACAACTATCCTTTATCCGGGCCCTTTAGATATCACCTGATCACCTATCACCCTGATCTGTTGTCTAGTTAAGGACAAAGCAATCATTTGCTTTGATGTGTTACAACCAAGTCAAGTGAAAATTAATTACTTTGTTGTTATTATATTAGAGTAGATGCAAATGCATGATTAATCGAGGTTAACAATAAATATGTAATACAATAATATGTCAGAGGTACAATGTATGTCTGTACTATAAGCATTGCTTTTGTATCTGTGAAACGTAAAATTTTTAAAACAGTCAATAGTTTATGACGAAGATAATTATTATTAATCAATATTGTTTTCACTTCAAGAGACATTAACTTAAAAAATGACGTACGCTGAAACCTATATTGAATATTTACTCTCACTGCCGTCGACTGAACTGGTCTTTATAACAATTTAATTATATTAAAGTTCTTATTGTTAAACTGGACACTATAATTATGATTATTTTTTTATGGTATTACATGTTTTTGTCAGATCAAATGGACATTATTAGTTTTTTTATCTATTCATTTTTGTTATTAATATTTATTAGTTTTATAATATGTTTATACATATATTATACACGCATTTATATATGCATTAATTATGTAGGTAACTAGACTATCTACCAGCCGGCCTAGCATGCATACAACGAGATATCTCTTGACGAGAGAGAAAGATAATGTCTACATCGAGTATTTTCTCGATTACCCTAACATGCGCACTACGAGAGACAAAATTCTCTTCCGAAGACTTCGCCTTGTCGAGTAGAGAAACATTATCAACCATAATCACAACTGAATATCATTCTTATTTCTTATGTCGTAAAGTTGAATTTACAAGGTTATTGACCAATTTCAAACGAGTGACAAATGTTTTATTTAAAAATGTTCTCGGCCTTTTGGCTAAGATAAAAAGTGTATATCTAATTTAAAAAACTCTAATATGGAAAATAAAACGGCGTAAGTAAATGAATTTAATTATATATGTAAAACAATATGCTCGTGTTGTGCTTTATATCTTGTCGCACATTAGATAATTGTAATTCTATCACGCATTGTTTGTTTGTTTTTTTTTTTTTTTAATTTTTAAAATTTTTTGAATTTTTGAATTTTTTTTTTTTTGATTATTGATTTTACTTTTATTCTATTTAATTTTATTTTTAGTTATTGATTTTTTTAATATAATTTTGTTTTGTTTTTTATTCTGAATGTTGTCTTGTCTTGTTGTACTAACCCAATATGGACTTATACTTTGGTCTAAAATAAAGTATTATTATTATTATTATTTAGAATAAGAAGCAACAGGGCGCAAATACGTTTTTTGTGTCATTATATGGCACACTTCACTCGACTTTTCGCATTTCCCGCTCTTCGTATACCGAAATTATATAATTATAACAGGGAAACGCCATGGTATAAAAAAATAGGCACCCGGTTTTATTTATTTTTTATTTATCGTCTTTCTCGTCGATAATATTGAAGACGAGAAGTTTCTCTTCCTAAAACGACAAAATTCGACAAAATTACGATGTCATGTTAGCTTCCGTAGAGATAAATATCACAGATCACTAAAATTTAATGATTATCTCTTCTTGACGTAACGAGAAGAGTATCGCGTGCACGCATGTTAGCTACTGTAGACATAGAGAGATAATACGAGAAAAGGGGTCGACAAAATTTTGTCGTGGCGTGCATGCTAGGCCTGCAGGTCCCGACATCAATTTTATCCATCCCTTACTTAGGTTGTTAGAAAGAAATGGCTCAATAGTCATAAGCTGCTGATGTTACTATTCAGCCTTTAACTATCTGAAAACGAATACTAAATTAATGTGTATTATATAGTTGTGATGTATAATAAAGTATAGGTAAATATATAAATATTTTATTTTATAATAAAGATAAAATAACTAAACCAATAAAATCTATTAATCCATTATAAGGCTTCAGTCTTATACTTCAGTGTTAATCAAAAAAAGAGACAACATTATATTCATATGTCAAATCGTTACTCGATCAAACAGAGAAAGGTAAAAAAAATAATATGAATTAACGATTTTCACTACCAACCAGTCCTGTTTATCTGCAAATTACTTGTTCAATAGTAGAGTTATCACTGCGAAAGGTGTATTCGATAAAGCTTGAAGCTTAACTGATTAGATCGCCAGTTCTGTTCTAGCGAATCGTAATAGGGGACCGCCAGTGATTGGCTTGTTTCGAATACACGCCGAAGCAAATTGGATTGAGTCAGCCTTTAGTGGATGGTAAAAGAATTTTACGCCAGGTTGTTTAGGCAATAAAGAGTTTTGAACGTGTAATTGAATTTTAAATTTAATTTTCACGTAAAATACGTTCATGCGGACGTTTTGAACTTAATTGTACAAATATGAAAAAGTGTTTTTAAGTCCCTTTCGTATGCAATAAAATATAATCTTTCATCATAATCATAATCTTTGTATCATAACTACTACGACTATTTTTATACGGTCAAAGCCTGATTTTTATGGATGTTGTGATGTATATAATTTAAGCAATTTTAATTGGTCCGATCATATCAATCCGCATACATACTCGGTAACTCTGTTTTATGTTTACTAAACAATGACTATTTAAAAATGTATAGGATATCTTTAACCGTAGTAGGGTAAGGTATCAAGTCTTCTCCAATATACTGCCAAAAGATTATTGACTAGCAGCAAGGAAATAGTGTATAAAAGCAGCTATTAGAAGAATACATAATTATGTCAGTCCAAGTTACAATAACTCAAGAAGCAGCTATTAAGAGAATACATCTCTCAGAGTTACAATACTCAGTCACAATACTTACTCCATTTAAATTGTTCCTTTCGTCATACTCGTATACGAACTCATATAGTGGCCCGTTTACAAGCACTTGGAGAAATAATATTAAAATTTTAAGTTTATATAGAATTTTAAGTTTCAGTTTGTTCGTTATTTCGCCTGGAATTCTACTTTTGTAATATTCGTTTTGACTCTCGAAAATAACTTGTAAACTTGTGAGTGAAAAAACTCAAGGAATTCTAGTTTGACATACAGAAAGCAAGCAACATACACGACAGTAACAATATCTGTACATGCAAATAAAAAGCTTTAAATAAACATCTTCTTATATATAAAATTCACCAATGTACCAATGTTAGTTAAAATACTCCTCCGAAACGGCTGGACCGATTCTTATGAAATTTTGTGTGCATATCGGGTAGGTCTGAGAATCCAACATCTATTTTTATACCTCTAAGTTATAAGGAAGAGGGGAGATTAAGAATGTTAATAACATTTGGCAAAACAACGTTTGCGGGGTTAACTAGTTTCCTACAAATTTAATTTATTATCAATTGAATTTTAATGTGATCACAAAATTCGATTCCGAGATCCCAGGATCTAGGAACGTGAGATCATTATTTGTTAAGTCATTTCTAAAGTCATAAACTATTTTTTCTTAATTCTTTATTTTTTAGGGACTTTTGTCTACACAGACATGCCAGCCCCATGATACCCTAATTCTTACTATGTCTAAGAAATGGAGAAAGAATCATTGATGATGTAAGATCATATTAACTAACAAATTTGCTGCATCAGACAAAGGTTCTGTTAACACAGAAAAAAACTACCCATACCCACACCAGTGCTGTGACAGTTGCGCCAGCGCGTCGTCAGACTTATCTATAGATAATCTCTAGATAATAAACAATTATCTACTTCTTTTCATCTTCTAGATAATAAATAATACGCTATCACCGCCTTTTTGTATTAATCTTAATGCCACTGAAATATCTTTTTTTTTGTCAGCAAACAAAAAGTTTTTCCCATATAATATTAATACTCCACAGGTGGCGTAAAATGTTGGAAAGGTTATCGTCAAAAAAAAACATATCGAATATAAAATATATTCTTACATTTATCTAACAATGATTTACCAAACTTTTACAGATTTGGGGCAAATAGACATTGAACCAAGAAATATAGAATCAGTTCGGAGAAAACTTTTATAAAGCGACTTACGGGCCCTCTTTATCTCACGATCTGAAACTTAGGTAGTTTCTCATTGAGCGCCCTTCAATATATAGTCACAATTAATTTTAAAAGCAGTTTTCCTATCTAAAGTTGTGTTTTTAAAATTTCCATTGTAATATTTAAAACTTTCACATTTATAATATTAGTAGGGGTTATCGTGAACACAGACGTGCAAATACAACTCACTGTACAAATACGAGTTGCTGTGCCCTGCGGTTTCATCCACATTAATTGAAGTAAAAAAATGTACTAAAATATTATAGATCCTTTATCAGTAGATCGACTATCCAACACAAAAATAATCATTCAATCCGAACCAGTAGTTCCCGAGACCAGCGAGTTCAAACAAACAAACTCTTTAGGTTTATAAAATTAGTATATAATAATAGAATATTATCTTAAATTCGATTTGTTTCTAAAATCGTACAATGTGTATTGTTAAACGGTAAAATAACAAAGAAATAAGGCAAAGGGGTAATCAAAATTGTATATTCACCGAAATGAGCTACCTTCCAATTTTCGTATGAAACATTTCAATAGACAGGTAATTCAATACTCGGGTTAAGGGCAACATTTTGTGAATAAAGTGAATTCAAATAAGAACCATCGGGGCAAACTTTTCTCTTTGCACGAAAGTTGGGATACAAACAGAAGGCCGGGTTTTCCCTAGGGATAGTGTACATGCATGTTTAATGATGTCCTAGAAAGGTCAAGAGCCCGACAACGAGAAAAAGCAGTGAATACATTACATGCTCTCAAGTATTACTACTCAGCAGGTGGTTTCTGACAGTTCCTTTTCCAACTTTGCACAACTAACTTATTATTGATTGCACAACTAATTAATTATTGACAACTACTTTGTTGTTGTCTGCTAATATTTAATGTAGAAATTATCATAATAACCAAATAATATTTATGCATTACCAGTTCGGCTACGGAAATATTATGTATCTTTTTGATATTAATATAAACTGAAATAAACATATTTCATTAGCTTTCAGTAAAAGTGCATGATGGTATAATATAAATAAATACATATAAAATTAAGTAATATCTGTATAAAATGAAAAAAAAATGATTAAATATACACATACTAATATTTTAAACCTTAAGCCGTTTTGAATTTGTTTGTTTTTACTCTTTTACAGATTTTATTTTTTTATTTATTCAGGTAGGCGGTTAAAATAACTGGTAATTACCTGTTTCCAACAACATCTATTAGGATTGAAGAGACAAATATGTTTTATTTTTCGTAAATATTTATAATCCGTTCTTAAATTGATTTGTGTTTTTGGCTGTCACTTTATCCTCCGGTAGCTTATTCAACAACTTCACCACTATATTACTAAATAAGTGCTGTACGAGTTATTATTGTAACTAGTTTTTGCCAACATAAGGCTGTGCCCTCGTAAATGTAGATCGTCCAAGTCCTGTTCTTCATAATGGTATTAAAAATTTATTTTACGTATCGGGAAGTCAAATTTGTTAGAGAAAGTTAAATAGAATCTAAAAAGCAACCGATTCAAACAACGAAATTATACCATATAACAATAATAATAATATGTTCAGAAACTACGAATGAATGAATGATGTGTATACTTTTCCATCAAGAATTATTGTAAGGTACAAAAAAAAACCGTCAGCGTCGGACCACGTGCTAGTTTTACTAGGCAGTCACAGGACTGACAATTTGTAGTTTTTATGATAAATCGCCTGTGGTATTAATATAATTATAATGCATGTTTAACAAAAGGTATTTGCATTTTGAGCTCATGGATCTTAATTTAAAAAAAAAACCGTAATAAAACCTAACGGTTGGACTATACTTAATTTATTAGATAATTACGACTAGTACAGATCAACATAAATAGACAAACAATAGTATTCACTACTTATCAATTCCAATTATAGTAAAAAAAGAAAGAAATGCGAATTTAAAAACTAGGTCGAAACGTGACATGGATTTTTAATCGTTTAATCATCATGTGAGAAGCAGTGCAGTTTTTATTACGTGATAGATATAAAACTTTTTTTGTGAAAGAAATACATTAATACAACTAATATTATGTTTAACCGTTGTATATCTAATGGTTAATTGCGATATGATATAAGTAGCCAGACAGATAAGTAGGTTTTCTGAAGCAATAATAAGTTCGTCATTTCATATTTTGTATATCGAATACTAGACTTTAAAACTCAACTTAAGTGATTTTACGGATTTAACGTATTGTTTTTGTGCGTTTAATATACGTTTATAGTATTATATGTGCAATTTATTTTGTGTCATTCAAGTAAAAACAAAATAAACATAATAAAAAAAAACGAAAAAATCACACAACTAAAATGATTATTTAAAAACTAAAATAATAAATATTATCTTTCGAACCTTACCTTTTGGAGGGTTTATGTGTAGAGCACTTCTAAAAAGACTTTCTTCGTCACGCCAATCTAAATTTCTTCGTAAGGTTGCGCCGCTCATAACAAGTAATGTTATCAATAACACTATCATAAATATACGGCTGCGCCTCTCATAACGGCGCCAATTCCTCATCAATGTTCCCGCTCCCAATCCGAGCAAGAAACAAAAACCGACACTGGGTATATACAGCACTCGCTCTGCGACTACGAAGCCGACGTAAAAGAGAATATTACTGGCTGGCACGAACGGTAGCACCATAAACGCCGTGAATAATAACATCGCAACTTGAGGACTACGGTACACGTACTTTGTTGTATTATGCGGTTTGTATTTCCCATGGGCTAATGGACACACACAGGTCGAGTGATGCATCATAGTATTATTATTGTTAACAGCACGGCACACATTTGTGTGGTCTTCTGTTAATGCGTGCTTACAACCATTGCACGGACATATAAATCTCTTGGACGATGCGTTTTCTTTATGTGGTATGATACTTTTTCTTTCACTGCAGTCCTGTCTCCTATTGTAGGGCTTACTATTGTAGCTCCATTTTTGTTTAATTTTATTATTTTGTTTCTTATAATATTTTTCTTTTATTTCTTTTTGTATTCTCAACTCGTGCGATAATGCCTTCCACGTTACTTTTGATATAATTGCATAAAAAACTAACGAGTACAGATTTCTTATGTCAAATAAAGTAGTTATTCGAGGTATAGAATCCATGGACCAGTCGAAGCTCAGTTGGAAGGGATAGATTAAAAGGAAGAAGTTAAAAACTGGGAGGTAGGTAAAAGTATAAAATCTGGTGAATATAGATGGGTCCCTCGATGTAGGATTATCTGCTGAGGCAAAGGCGGAGGGCGCGCCCGTGAGTCGCAAACGCCAGTAAAGAAGTGCGAATCCTCCCGTGCTTAACGCGCAGATACTCCTCCATCGATGCTGTAACAAAAAAATATGTATATATATATTTGAAACTACCATTAGTATCTTAGTAGATTTATATTTTAGTCATGCTATCTGTAAAACTGTAAAACTACGAGAGTCAAAGTCGAACTCGTCTACTAAAAGGTTTCATAACAAGATTGAGCAAAGAGCACCAAAAAACTCGTTGCGTAAGAATTTTCCTTTTTTAACTTAATTGGGTAAATGTATTTTGTAAAAATTTAAAGGAATTAATTATTATTATGATACAATCTCGTAACAGATTGAATACTGATGAAGCGTATGGAAGGGATCCATTGACAGCCTTTGGGTAGTGTAGCCTAAAATTACCAACACCAAAACAACATCAAAATTACGAACACTTTTAATTTAAGTAGACTACTAACTGTTTACTGCAGCTTTGAACATAGCAAACACCTAAAATAATGTATGTTTATTTTATATACATATTACCTAACAGTAAGTAACAACAGTAGTTTTTAAAGCGTCTACGTTTGGAATGAATGAATAATAGCTCGATCAGTGTTTTCGAAGAGCCCGTCTAACCTCAATAACCCTCGTCTATCTACTATATTTCGATTTTCATCGGAAGGGTAATAAAAATATCTTTAACTACAAATTGGTTTTCATGGTAGAGAGTTTCTAAATATTTACATTAAATGATATACAAAACACAACAAAATACTGAAAGTTTTAGGATTCCGTATTAGAACTAATAAAAAGGAATATACATTTATATATGTGTTAAGTATTACAAATGTCTAGGTGAGATTAATAAAACTTCCGCGTAATGACTAATATTGTATGATATATGAAGAAACTGCGGGTTTCTTCCAAGGTATTCCCGACTTCAGTCGAACCTATTGCTATACCGCCGATTTACTCAAACATATGCTTTCTTTCTATGCAACGGAGCGTAGTACGTAACACAGACCAAACACCAAGCAGCCAAGATTCTCTTTGTTTAATTTTCATCCTGTGAATGTTTATTTATTAAATTTTAGTAGAGTTATATACGCCTTACATAATTTTTATTCCTTAATACCAAAAAGAGTAAGCTAACAATGATAATAATAACCTGCCATAGGAGGAATACTATTTTTATATTATTAAATATATTTTTTGTCTCTTTTTATAATATTTGGAATAATAATATGGAAATATATTGAATTAAAGTAAATTATAATAATAAAACGCACATGCCCCAATATCTTTAATTTTTAAATATCCGAGCTTGATGCGTAAACTTTCCTAACTTTGATTGATCACCACTTGGAAAGAATTCGTTAATATCTGCCAAAATTTACCGCAACTTTCAAAATAACGTTTATACTAGCTGTGTTTAAAAACCAATCAAAACAGAGAATATGTTTGATTGAAATCGTTACAAGGCTGTAAAAATGTTATAAAATATATACATTTATATAGAAACACTCCCACTACTCATATCTCAAGCTTACCGCAAACCGCTAAACCATTTAACTAGTTCTTGAAAAAGCTTTAATCAACAACGTTGGCAATGCGATTAAATTGATTAAAATTTGTGGGGATACACTATGTTTATAATTTGACTACCGAGACATGTGTCAAGTAAGAGAACATCTTTAAAATATGAAGGCTATAAACAGAAAGGAAAAAGTTCTAGCCATTATTTACTGACATAAGGTTCGACAAGAGGCGCTGCTAGGTTTCCGTTAGCTTGTTAGTTGTGGAGAGCCGGAAGAAAAGATTTATGAAGGTAAGCACATCGTCCCCTCCCCAGCCTGACTCATGGGAAACCTCTGTAGAACAAACGACGCCGTGTAAGATTTCCAACTCAATTTACAAAGAGGTGAGGCAACGAATGAACAAATAAGAGGAAATCCCTGCTAATTAATGTGCTATATAAATTAATTTCGAGAGCTAATTTATCATTATTGTGGGCTAACTTTTCTTTGTCTAATAATGTGAACTACGTAAATGTCGCAAGCATAATAGAAATAAGTGAACACACTAATAGTATTTTCTGACATCAATATGGCCTAAATGCATTGAAGCGTAAAATAAATTTGATTATACATAGAATAAGAATTGGTGTTGTGTTTTCATTATAATATTTCTTTGACACTCATCTCTTTTATTTCTCGAACCACTTCTATCCCTCTCATTCCAACATTTTTATTCAACGATATAAGTAATACTCGTACGTATTTTATTTTAGTCAAAATTTAGTTTTTTTTTTTTTTTTTTTTTTTTTTTTTATTTATTTAACAATATAATTCTATGATATCATTTTAAATAAAATTTATTAACTAACTAATAAATGGAAATATTAAATTTAACGTTCATAAACGTATGTTTATTTTATCAAATTTTATTTTATTTGTTTATATTTTCACAGTAATTTAGTAAATTTTTTTAACGTTAACTCAAAATAAGTAATTTTGCGGTAGGTTAGTCAAAAAGCTTAATTATCGCATTTCCCTTTATTTTTATTGCGTTTAATTTTTTTTTTTTTTTTTACTACTACATATATACCATTATTACAAAATTTATCTCAAATACTATTTAAATGTATGGTAAATTTAATAATATACATGCAATTCATTTATTCATTCATTTCCATGCGTTCTAGTTTATAGGACAACTTGCCTTCAATAACGACGTATGATTACATAGTGGGGAAGTAACCCCGCTGTCTATTCAATAAAGTTTTGAGTTGAAAGTCAAAGCAAACAATTAATGCAATAAGCGGTGCTCCCGGCCATCTAGGCCGGGGGTTGCTTATCTGGAAAATTTACTAGCTAGCTGACATTCCCATCCTCGCCTCGTAAATGCCAGCTCATTTTCAGTCTCCTTGAAAAACCAACATTTAAGCATTAAGTAGCAATTAAAATACATTCCAAGTGTTGTAATACGATAGCTGTCATATTCTTTTTGATATTAAAAAGTATTGCCGAAGTATTTGATAACCAATTTTATAAAATTTACTACAGCTTATCAACGGTTACCTAATCTATCAATTTGTCAGTAGTATCATACGTTTCAGTCTGTAATATCTCACTGCTCTCTTTCCCCGTGTAGGAAAAGGATCAGAGCTTAGTCCACCACGCAGCTCCAATGAGGGTTGGCCAATATATTCTCTACTATGAGTAACGATCGCTATCAGGTGTACATGATAACAACCGGGACCGACGACTTCTCTCCGAGGCACGGTGGGGAGACCCACAAGGATTGCACAAACACCCAGACCAATGACCATCATCATCATCATCATTTCAGCCTATTGCCGTCCACTGCTGGACATAGGCCTCCACAAGTTCGCGCCAAATATGGCGCGAACTCATGTGTTTTGCCCATAGTCATCACGCTGGGCAGGCGGGTTGGTGACCGCAGGGCTGGCTTTGTCGCACCTAAGACGCTGCTGCCCGTCTTCGGCCTTTGTATTTCAAAGCCAGCAGTTAGATGGTTATCCCGCCATCGGTCGGCTTCATAAGTTCCAGGGTGGTAGTGGAACTATGCTATCCCTTAGTCGCATCTTACGACACCCACGAGAAGAGAGGGGGGTGGCTATATTCGTTGATGCCGTAGCCACACAGTATGCCAACCAATAACCAGACTAATGACCATTTGTACGGCCAATACAAATGTTTGTCAAGTGCGGGGATCGAACCCGCAATCGCAAGCACAACAGCCACAAACCTATGCTGTGACCGTTGCGCTAACGCGTCGTCATCCACAAGTATCATACTCTCACAGATAAACTGGATAGCTGGTTTCGTATGTATTTATCAATTTATGTAAAAAACAGACTCACTATTCGCATGAAAGAAAGGAAGTTTGCGTGATCGTTCGATTACAGTATCAACGAAATGCCAAAGGAACATTATTATTTGTTATGATACTATAGCTCAACTTCTAGTCGTCACGTTCTGGACATAAAATGTTTCAATAATGAGAATATTATTAAATCATTATTGTTTTTCATTGTTAAAAAAATTTAAATTATAGTTTGAAAAATAAAATTATTTGAGCTAAACCAATAGCTTGTAACTCGCGCTACACTGCCGGCTGATTCAAAACGAAGTCAGTTACACTAAGAATATCATAATAATTTTAAAAGATTTTGATCCTTTTAATTTCATGTTATCGTTGAGACATAAAGTTATAAAAATGGTGTTATATTATTGCATTACACATTGCAAAGAAGTCTGTAGATAAAGCATATTTAACAATAAAAATCTAATATAAGTAAGTGACAAGAACAAAACTGAAAGCACTTAAATCCTTATATAAAATATATATTAAATATTTGCTTTAAAAAATGTAATCCACCTAATTTCACAAATGATCATAAATATAATAAGAGTTATTTTATAAGACTGAGAAGTCGCATAATCCAGGGTAGGCTCGTGTGATTACAATCCTGTCAAATTACGGACGTTTGTCATATTCAGAGGATTTCATATCTAAACAATTTGGATTTAAGTAGATCTTAAAAGTTGATATATCTTCGTGAATGTAATATATAAATATTTTGCGAAATGAGGATAATATTGCTTTTGAAATCTACTTGAATAAAATATTTTTTTATTTGATTTAGGTACAATAAGATAAATATTCACAACTTATTAAAACAACAGTATTAAAACATAGAAGTTAATTGAACACGTAACAGATATGACAAAATGTCGTAACCTTATGAAATGGCTGAATAAAACACGGTTTTTAAAATAAATAGATAGATAGATCTGTAATGAATATCTGACCGGAATGGCTCTCGTGACCGTTAATGTAGTAGCTAGACTGCCAGACCTTTGAGAACTGTGCTATTTGCGTCTTTTAAAATGATCTTGTACTCGAACTCAATTTTTAGTCTTTCTCAGTCATATATTTTCAATGTACGCTAAAGGTATAACCGCTATAATAATAAAATAAAAAATATGTAATAAATAGTATAACTACAAAAGCGGCAATATAACTTTCGTTTGTGATAATATATAATGGAAGAAAACTTTATTAAAATTACTTATACATCTTTTTTATTATTCCTTTTTATTTTATAAATATTTTATGAAAAAGCGTGTTTAATTTCAGTAAAATACCTACTTTGGTTTAACATGTGCTCCAATTATGAAAGTTTTCAAATAAAGTTGGGATTTTCCTTTAAGACTTTTTGAATTTCATTTTGACGTAAAACATTAATTAGTTTTATGTCTAAAAAATTAACTATTTTAATTTCTAAAAGATAATTATTTTCTTACATTTAAAAAAAATCAAAAATAACGACTGTACATCATTAAAATGTAAAAAGAAATAAAATTATTATTTTAACTTACTCGATTAATTTTTATTTATAAGCGAACATCCCATTCGTAACAATAGAATTGAAAATTAATCACAGTATTTTGTAACCAAAGCAATACCACAGATTAGCTGTTACTGGTTATTCGCATTTCGCGTTGATGAGTTTTTAATCTGATTAATAGGAATAAAAATTTTAATGATTCAACTGTGAATAATCAAAACTTACTTCAATTATATTTCAGCGAAATTGTGTTACATTCATTCGAGATGTCGCTAATTGATTATTGAAAATTGAGTACAAGTATCATGTAAAAGTAACTCAAAAATAATGAACACTTCACGAAATTGGAATTTTTTAAAATAAGTATTTTTCTTTACTGCAATTACAAGTCTAAAACTTAATAAAAATGTTGTTATTAGTATAATTTACTATTTAGAGTAGTCTGGACATGATGATGATTACTTTTTTTATACGCCTACGGCGTCAAAGAGCGTATGGCCCGGCCCACCTGATGGTAAAATTTTACCGTAGTCTATAGACGCCTTCAACACCTGGAATACCGCAAGCACGTTGCCGACCCTTTTTTTTACGTGAGGAAAATCCTTCATGGATACCCTCTAGCGCGGGGGTGCCTGAGGGTTATGTCAGACTCCTACTTACTAAAAAACCACCATGTGTGAGCAGTCGTCCGCCTGGGTGGAGCGAGATGGGATCGCGCTAGCATTCGCCACCTCGCCCCGTAAGCACGTTGCCGACCCTACTCCGACGCTTTCCAGGAGCTCTGGTCACATTACTCACCACAGGAACGCAACACTGCCTAAGAGTAGTGTTATTTTGCTGCAATCTTCTGTAAGGTTGGGGTGGGGTACTTCCCCGGTCAGACTTCACCAGATATAATTGTACCTAATTAGGTATAGTGATGTCTGCATAGCATTTTTTATAATTTTTAACTTAGATTATAAACTTAACATGTTAATGAATTTCAATTACAATCGGGAAACGAAATTGTTTTATTTTGACATACGTTGATTGTGTTAATCCAAAAATCTCTCTTTATCTCTTGTCTCTATCTTTGTCTTATTAAAATAATAAGAAAATAAACATTAATAAACGTATATTTATATATAATTCAAGTGGTTTTTAAAAGACATTTTACTAACAAAGTTAATGTTATTTATTTATATAGATTAAATTGTGACCTGGACAATATCACATGCGTTGGTGTCATCATCATCATCATCATCATTTCAGCCTATCACAGTCCACTGCTGGACATAGGCCTCCAAAATTCACGCCGAAAATAGTGTGAACTCATGTGTTTTGCCCATAATCACCACGTTGGGCAGGCGGGTTGGTGACCGCAGGGCTAGCTTTGTCGCACCGAAGACGCTGCTGCCCGTCCTCGGCCTGTGTATTTCAAATCCAGCGGTAGGATGGTTATCTCGCCATCGGTCGGCTTTTTAAGTTACAAGGTGGTAATGGAACTGTGTTATCCCTTAGTCGCCTCTTACGACACATACGGGAAGAGAGGGCGGGGGGGCATGCGTTGGTGTAATCTTACTTAATAGACAGGTTTATGGACACAAAAACAATGATTT
The DNA here is from genome assembly GCF_905220565.1 of Melitaea cinxia. NCBI lineage: Eukaryota > Metazoa > Arthropoda > Insecta > Lepidoptera > Nymphalidae > Melitaea > Melitaea cinxia. The sequence continues at coordinate 8,333,651 of NC_059401.1, forward strand.
TTTTCCAGATGTACTGATACATAACTGAGAAAATGCATTCAATAATAATAAAAAAATAACAATATTCAGAAATTAAATTCAGAAATATTATTTAAGGAGTATCTATTTTTGTTACGATCATGATAAAAATACCCAGTTTACAGTGCGAGTTAGCTTTGTATAAATGATCTTTGACTAGAAATTTGTGCGACTCTATCAGTAATACAATTTACATTATTTCACGATCAGCCCAACCCTTTTCAGCTCTCAATATCCTCCGAGAATATCTCGTGACTGGGAGGATTACCTTTGTTTGTTTTCCAACTGTACAAAGCGTACGCTCTATTGACATTGTCTGTCACAGTAAATACTCGGTGTACCTGTATTACATTAGCATAAGAGAGATATATGAAAATATATTGAGGAAATACTTTGAAAACAGCCTGATTACTTTTGCTTTCTTCTTTTTAATATTTGCTGAACGAATAGAAATATATTTTTAGTAAAATGACACATAAATTATGAATATGGTAAAATTTCCACCACATTGGACTTTATTATAACAGTTACGTCTATAATAAATAGAATGTTTCAAAATTTATTGACAATTAAATTTAATAAGCATATTTAAAAGTAATACTAGCGGAGCCGGCAGTCGTTCTTCTGCCCGGAATACAGCTACCAAATTTCATTGCTGACATACAGATATCAGCGCCACCTAACGGGCCCACTTGTATTTTCAAACCATCCATGAACCCAGTAGTATATACGTACAAAATTTTAACCAAATCGGTTCAGCCGTTTAGGAAGAGTTCAATGACAAACACATGCACAAAAGAAATATGTATATATGTATATATTAAGATGTTGATGACTAAACTTTAAACATAGATTAAAATTAATTATAACGTAATAGATAGCCTAAGAAGTAACCTATTTTTTTCAACTTTGCCTTATTTTTTTATTTATATTTTTATTGTTAAAATATAAGTAATTAGCAAGAAAATGAAATTTCAAATCTAGAAAGATGAACCTTGTATTTTAGATGAAATAAATGTATGCCAATAAAACCATAACGCTTCAGCCTGTAATATCCCACTACTGGGCATAGGCCTCTTTCCCCATGTAGGAGAAGGATCAGAGCTTAATCCACCACGCTGCTCCAATGCGGGTTGGCGGATAATAAAACCATAAACTATGGTTTAAGAGATATAGCCTCGAAAGTAAATTCTATTTTTCTCTTTAGTAATAGACTGCTTACAAATAAATACTAACGCCCGGAACGTTTGAAACGTTTATCAAAGTATAGGTTTACTAAACGGCTGTTAGATTTAACACGGCAGTTAAATCACTTTGAGTTGCTGAAACGTCATTCACGGCAAAATTAACTAATCCTCGATTAGTTTGATTTGACATTCGGTTTGTAAAATGTGGTCATGTAATATTATCATTAAATATTATTTTATATATTTGTCACGTATCAAAACCTACAGAAACTGTTAGTTGTGATGTTATTTAATAAATCTGATAATACTGATACCAATAAAGGATCATATAAACGAAGATACAAAGAAAGAAAATACTTACTAAAAACCATATAAAAAAACAACAACAACAATAAAAAAAGATGAAGAGTGCATTTTTAGAAGAAAAAATTAAATTATCAGAATATAGACTGATTTAAAAAAAAAAAAAACATTAGTTATTAGATCTAGAAAAAAAAATCAAACAGGGGTAAGAAAATATGATAAAGTAATTATAATTATAATAGCTTGTTTTAAATTCTAGTTATTAAATAATTATAAGTATTTTTTTAATTGTTCCTATAAACGTATATTTAGATACATTGGTAATAATAATAGACATCTGTGTAACCTACAACAAGTGACAAAAAAATTTAGTTTAACAAGACCAAAATGTAGACTTTTATAAGAAAAAATATATACTACATATTTAACACTTGGTCTTAAATATATTTTACATACCTTCAAAGAAACAAAATGTAGTTTCACGTAGAAAATAATTGTTTTCCTTTAGTTAATTTGCCGACATACATCGATTAGTTGACCGAGAATTTAACAGACGTTTGATCAATGATTATAGCTTAATTTGCGTTTCAGAAACCCAAAATGGCAGTTAATATACGATACCAGAGTCAAATTTGACAACTATATCAACTGATAGGATGATTAAATTAAGTAGCTTAACCATTCTTTTAGCAGCTCATTTGATACTTAACAAGAGATTTGACAGATGATTTGTTAATTTTTGCATTGATCAGCCTTTCAGAAGCCTTAAGGATTTATTTCACAAAAATAGAGAAAATCGTAACTGACACAATATAATTTATTAACAATGTTCAGTTTGCAAATGTCATACCATCAGGTCTAAAATATAACGAAAAACTATTAAGGAAATTTTATTACGCCAACCAGGACTAGCATATATAAGGAAAAAATATTATTATATGTTTAAAATAATAAAAAAAACAACGTCTTTACGTGCTCTCCGAGATGCAGTTGACATAAAACATAGTTTCACTCAAACTATATAATTATAATAAATTCGTCAATGTAGTATTGAGTTCCTTTTAGCAAATTACACGTATCTTGTGTGTACTTTTAATTTCCATATCATTAAATAGTGATAATAGCCGACATTATTAATCAGTATAACAATCGCATGAGGCATATTAACGGATTATCTCGTTATAGCGTAATTGACTTTCCGGTTCGCGGCATTGACGAGCTCAACCTCCATTGCTTTGTTACGCTGTTTGATGTTTCAAAGATATATGTCGGTGAATAGATATATACTGTTACAAAATAGATATGAATATATGATTAATAAACCTACTATGATTATTCGTTAATCTGTGCGGGATCTTCATTCGAAATAAAGTTTTCAAAATTGCGAAAATAAAGTGATTGTTTTTTTTTTGAAATTTTGAATTTATATCATAGAAGTGTTTATTTAGCTTTGAAGTCGAAATTTTCTTGTAAAATTAAATTAAATTTAAGTGGGACTGGGTAGAATGTGTCCTCGAAGGCCTAAAGCTAGGTACTAACAACTCGATAATTTATTATGGGTTTAACACGCTAGTAATAAAAATGTTTAAGGATAATTTTTTTATTTAAAAAAACTGTAATTCGTACTTTATAAATTAACTGTTATGAAAAACCTATCCTAATAATTAAAGTTAAATTTTGTAACGTGTACATTTGACTTAAAGCATAATGGCAGGTATTGGTCATTTCATTATTATTATATTCACGATATTTTACATTTACTAATTAAACATTCTATTCTAAGTTTCTCAAAAAGGGATATAACACTCGAAGCAAATTTAACTTAATTTGGAGGACTAGGCAAATCAATATAATGGTAAACTATAATCATACTAGTCAGTAATTAGTTCGTTTTTTTTTAATATTTTCTCTTCATTATATTTCGCAATTATCAATCAATTGAAGTACTAGTTATGTCGTAATTCCAATATTTTATAAGAATGCAATTTTAAATGTAACTATTTAAAATTAATTTTAAAAATTTTAAACATTTTATTGCAAATATGATTTTAATTTAATCTATAAAGATTATTTTTAGTGAATTTATATTATATTATAATTAATAATATGTTTTGTTAACGACAGTGTATGCTGAATGAAATGAGAGAAGTTACACAATATATAAAAATCTAAGGAACACTTATTTTGCGAGTCGTGCTTAAAGAATCTTAACATTTACATTTCTTTCTATCTAAAATTATCGAAATTCTTTTTTTATATTCACATAGCTTTAATTACTAGATTTTATGTAAATAAAAATTCTAGTTTTCCTTATAAAAATTTTTTTTCGTAAGGGGCGGCTAGTGGATGTTTTCACGTAGACTCCACGTTATTGCTCGGCGCGTTACTTTTAACGTGGCGTATGCCGGTCGTGTCGGTATTTGCCCGAAAATAAATTACAGACTTTATTTATTTACTGTCAACATTTAAACGAATTTATTGTTCTTTTTGAATTTTATTTAACGAACAAATAAGTTCTTAATCGTTTCGTTGTTATCGCGTTTTTAACTTTGATATTTATATTATTTTTTTGAACAATAAATAAAATTTGTTAAAACTGTAAGAAATTTTGCTTCGAGGTTCACTAGCATTGATATTTTCGGCTTTAGTAGCCATGCCGTTATGACTCATAATTTGTTTTTCTTTTAACCTTATGTTAATTCTAGATAATATTGTAGTTTGCTAGTTTTAAAATTATTTGTTATATAATTTTAATGGTACGTATTTACAGTACATTGACTAAATTACAAGTAAAGATATTGTAAATTTTGTTTTGTGCCATTTAATGCTCAAAACAATTATTGAAGCTAGACTTTAAAACAGCTCTGTCTCTTTTTAGATTATTTTTAGTTTTTTAGAAACATCTCATTTACATAGAAAGCCCTCTACTGACGTGATATGCAAATCGCTGATACTAACAGAACGAATAAATAATTATAGTTTAATCTTTCGTAAGTCCTCGTTAAACTTATTCGTTTTATTTAGAATATGTTCGCAATTAAATTTGATTCGTGCTTAAATATCCGTACTACCGTACTGTACCGTATACTACACATAAGAATTGCTTATACTTTATTTGTAATCACAATACTATTATGAAAAATCTTTTAATCATCAACACAACACTGTTTAAAAATTTCGTAGGCTATATAAAAACAATCATAGCGAGTGAAACCGCTGGAAAGATCTAGTACAAAATTTATAAAGTCATCGTCACCTTATCGATAACACTATAAATCAATTTAAAGTTTAACAATTTAATTTCGACCATCATAGTATTTAATCTTTATGGGCTTAAAATGTTTTAAGTAAATAGCCTTGACGTAATTTTACTTAAAGTTGTTTGAAGTAAATTTAAAGTTTATGATCCATTAATTTTCCTATTTCCCTTCCTTTATATTAACACGTGCTAATATATTAGGGTTCTGTTGGCACTGCGTGTATTTCGCCTAGTTTGACAAACAGAAGGGCTGTTTTTTGACATATATCTTTGAAACAATAATAATAAAACACTTAATATTAACACAAAACAAAAATATTAAAGTAACTATTTTAGAGAAAAATATAAAAATATATTTGAAAGCGAAAAACTAAAATAATATGTAAGCATTTTCAGCTCCATTTTACAAATTTATAATTGTGTATACATTGTTAACAAACCGCACTAGTATTGCGTGTACTGTGTACGCGCTCAACACCAGGCAGTTTGCGGGTTCGACTTACGCTTGGGAATGGATATTTTTATGTGTATAAATATTTTATCCGGTTTGGATGTCTTTTCTTATGTGTCTTCCCAACATACATCGGAGAGCACGTTAAGCTGTCGGCCACGGTTGTTATCACCTGATAGGTATGGTTACTTATAGTAAGGAATACATCCGCTAACTCGCAGTGGAGCAGCGTGGAGGATTTAGCTCTAATCCTTTTCCTATCCTCTGGAGAAAGAGGTCTATGACTAGCATTCGGATGTTACAAGCTGAATCGTTCAATTATATTGTCACTTGTTATAAAAACTTTTTTCACTTGTAACACTCGCACTTAGGTAGCTTCATAGTACAAAAAAGAACGAAAACAAAAAAGGTCTAAAAATAAGTTTTTAATATTGTAACTGAAGTATTAAATGTAGGTTTGCTTAAGATCCAACTATATACAAACAACAAAGTCAAGTCGAATAAAATGAAAAAAATATACTTCTAATACTTTTATTTTTGATTTTTTTTTTCGCAAAAATAATATTGTTTACTAAAATCTATTGAAGTGGAAGAAAGTCCTTGACCCTTATTTACTCGTACATAATAATACTGTAATATTATATTTATTTTTTATAAGACGTCTTTCGGAATTTCTACCATCTCTGATTCGCGTTAAACTTTTTGACATTTATGACTACTACTTTTTACTTGTGGTTGCCTTCTAAGCCTTCTAATATGCTAAAATTATTTTGAAACAGTTCTTTGGCAAGTTAAATTTAAAACATATCTTTTCCATTTTAATATAATATGTATGAGATAGTCCGTGTAAACATTATGATAATACCTTCTGAAAGAAAAAAGTTATCTAATGCAAAAAGAAAATATCTTTTAAATCAGACCTGTAGATCATAAGATCAGCGAGATCAAAGAAACAAAGGAATATCTTTTGAGCTTTTAGTTTTTTAAACCCAGTAAATATATTTTGTGCTGTGTGGCTACGGCACTAAAGAATTTAGCCACCCCCTCTCTTCCCGTGGGTGTCGTAAGAGGCGACTAAGGGATAACAAGGTTCCACAACCATCTTGGAACTTAAGAAGCCGACCGATGGCGGGATAACCATCCAACTGCTGGCTTTGAAATACACAGGCCGAAGACGGGCAGCAGCGTCTTCGGTGCGACAAAGCCAGTACTGCGGTCACCAACCCGCCTGCCCAGCGTGGTGACTATGGGCAAAACACATGAGTTCACGTTATTTTTGACGTAAACTTGTGGAGGCCTATGTCCAGCAGTGGACTGTATAGGCTGTAATGATGATGATGAAATATATTTTATATACTACAAAGCAGTCGTCTTATGACCACGTACTTGTGCAACTGTGATACAATTTTATCATAAATAAATATATAATAACTTTTAAACTTTCGCGTTGCATTATTATATTTTAATGTTCATACGGGGACGCAGACTCTGCCTGCCTGCGACCACGGCTGGTGTAACCTGGCCGAAACGTCAGGCCTCAAGGTAATATATTTTACCTTAAAAAAATTTTTGTTCGCGTTAATCCCCGTATGAACATTAAAATATAAATATATAATATCATAAACGTGTACATTGAATTAGGTATTATCAAGGTTTATAATTTATTCTATAATTTAAAATTATTTTTTAAAAAATATTCAAAATCTAGTAAGTAGAAACTCATAATGCATTTATACGACCCAATATAACTTGAACTTTCGTGTAAAATGCTCATAAAATTACCACGTTTTTAGCTCAAACATGTTACATATTTTAATGTATAGCGAGTACAAGTCAAACCGTTTAAATATGAAACATTGTATTTTAAAATGGAAGGGTATTTAACTTGCCTTGTCGTTGTGTCAGGTGCTATGCGTCCCGCGCGGATAGAAACATTATTATTAGGTACACAATTTCCACTATGTGTCTACGTTTAATAACCTATTTTTTTAATACGCGAGCTATCTAAAATCAAACAAAGCAATAAAAAATTAAATTAAACAAAATTTATATACGTTAAATATAAATTTAAAACACATTAATATTAAAATACAATACCTAAGTGGATATATCGCTTCGCTTCGGCCTGTAATATCCCACCTATGCCTCTTTCCCCACATAGAAGAACGATCAGATTTAATTTCGCTATTATTGTTAAATAGTCGTTCAATCAGCTATTTGGTACAATCCCTAATCGGCGAGTGTACTTAAATACTCACAACTCGCCCAACTGCTGACTCGCTAATGAACAGTTTAATACTGATGGATAGGTCCTCCTCGTTTATTCATCCATCATCACGTAACCTAGATTCTATAAAATTTTCAGTTTTAGTTTTCGGATAATTCACGACAACGAGGCGACCTAAACAAAATCAATCACTCTCCACATTTTCCGTAAACTTTTTATTAATAAACAGTGTTTAAAAATACTAAAAGTAACCGCACATAAATTCGAGTTAAATTTGTATTAATTATATCAATGTTTAAAAACCGTAAAATAATAGTAGAGACTCGCGGATCATCATCATCATCATCATCATCGTTTCAGCCTATCACAGTCCACTGCTGAACATAGGCTTCCACAAGTTCACGCCAAAAATGGCCTGAACTCATGCGTTTTGCTCATTGTCACCACGCTGGGCAGGCGGGTTGGTGACCGCAGGGCTGGCTTTGTCGCGCAGAAGACGCTGCTGCTTGTCTTCGGCCTGTGTATTTCAAAGCCAGCAGTTGGATGGTTATTCCGCCATCGGTCGGTTGTGATAGTTACATGTTTAAAATTAAAAAATACAGGCATTCAGCGTATAGCATTTCTCGCGGATGCATTAATGTTATTTATGCATGGAAAATATTAATTATTGAATACTTGTTTGTTAATAATGTGAGAAACTTAGTAGATCACGAGATAAAGGAGATTGTAATGTTGGAGATTGGGATGTTTACTCAGAGTAATAATAACACTTCTACGAGTATACTCTTTTGTTTTTAGAAATATGAAATATGTAAATCCTTAGTTTCTTTTCATATTTATAACGTTATTTACGTAATCAATTGACCTCATAACACATTTTCAATAGCATTCGATAATCATTATTTAATCGAAACCGATGGGAAGAAGGGGAGAGAGTGATTTATAAGTACGAGGGGAAGATTTTTCAATGAATTTAAAAGTATTTGAGAAGTACGTAAATACTTCTGTGGTGGCTGTACGAAAACGGAATAAATGTTTTGTCTAATTAGAAATGTCTGAAATGACAGTTAAATTATGAGAATAAATTATACAATGGATGATTACAAAATATGAGTTTGGGTAAATGTAGACAGCTTACTTAACATCGACGGTCGTGGATTGGATTCTCGATAGGAGCAGATATATAAGTACATTGTATGTATTTCAATCAAATATTATGTTTTATGAATGTTTGTTACTAATTTAACGTAATGTTACTTAAGTCATTTAGTCATAGATAAGTATTTAATTTTTTGGTATCCTCACAGATCCTGCTTGTCATCAACAATACCGGACAATCTTTACTCTTTTGCTAGTGGAACAAATGTGATGGACTAAGTTCTAAAACTGTTCCCTTATATAGGAAATTTAGATATTTATTACTAAAGGTATTTTAGTAAACATGTCCTCTACGTAAAATTTCATATTTAAATAAAATAAGTTTTGTTTCATCTCTTTCGCTCTTAAACGTTGTATTAGGTCAGGTCATATTAAAGCGTGTTCAGGTCTTGAGCAAAAAGCGATTCCTCACTTAACATTGAACAACTTATGTTAATGATTTGTGACACAATACTAATAAAAGAAAGTAAATAACGCATCGCAACGTTATATATATATATATATACACTTTTCTTGATCATTTTAACAAATTCAAAAAAGAGGAGAATTAGAGGATTGTCAAAACATATGTAATACAACCTTTAATTTTTGTATGATATATTTAAACTTTTGACTGGATGCGACCGATTTTGATGTTTTTTTTTTTCTTAATCAAAAGGTGACACTTGTCATGTAATCCCATTTAAATTTAATTGAGATCAAGTAATTTTCGAGTTATATCGAATAATGCGTAGTTACTTGACTATTTTTTAATATTATTTATCATATTGTTAAAACCTTGTATTGGTGTGCGAGAGTGTAAATAAATAAATACTTTTTCGTCTACATACTTTTATATTACTTGTCGATGTAATTCAGCAAAGTGAGTTTTTTTTTTCATTTGCAAAAAAATACAATTATATTTTGACAATTTAACTATGTTTATGTATCGAAAACTCATTGAAATAGAAAACCTAGTTACAGCGAAGCAATAAAAATATATAAAAGTTTCCAATGTTTTTATTAAATAATCCAACCGTCACAGATGGAATACGAACGACCAAACTTCAAAATTATTGAGCCAAGTAATAACGTAGCCATTAGCAAACTTTCGCTGTTGCTACGAAATAAGTAAATTAACTGATTCTTTGTTATTTCTTATTATTTTCGAAATAAGAGCGTTCACGCCGGCACGTAATAAAAGTAAATGGCGTATTTATGTTAATCCCGCTCGAAACGGCCGTTAATGGAAACTAATATCAATAAAAGCAAAACATCTATACCGATGAAACACTAAGTAATTTACAATATTCGAGGATAATAATGATTCCTTCAGATTTCTCCTTTTATAATTCATGATGAATATGAAAACAATTATTATATTATTTATTAATTTGAAATATTATATAAATCCATATAGAAAAATCTGCTTAGCTCTTCGATCTCAAAATGGTCCATTATAAAGGTTTTCAATCAATTACCCAAACCTTTTTCTTCGATGGCCTGTATAAGGTATTTGTATTAGTAATATGATTATTATTTGTCCGTCTAAATTCTTTGTGGATTTACTCATAATACTTTTTTTTACAAATATTATATAAAATAGCAATATGTTTTTATTGTGGAAAAGTTTAATCAAGCTTGACTGGGTCATTGATTTCCTCTAATAACTTATGAGTTATACGAGATACAATGAAAAAGTTGGTTTAGAAAGAGGTAGCCTACTCACGATTAATGTAAAAAGCGAATTTATTCAGGAAAAGTGCGCAAAAAATATTAAAATTATGTGGTGTCATGGGACACCAGGTAGAAACGAAGTTCCTTCGGATAGTATAGAAGCAACACAATTTGAAAAAAAATTGTTTAATTTTATATATATTTTCTAGTTCTTGATTTTTTTTTTTAATTTATGTATTTGGTCTTTTATAGTAGTGTTTTTTTTAAAGGTTTTATTTTATAATATGAATATTTCTGAATATCTATTTCACCCTGAACAGTGTTAACGCTATCCCATTTAATATAAAATAACTTTGCCTTTTTATAAAGATTCTCGATTATTTATATTTATTTCTTTCGTAATTCTCTGCTAATTATTAACAAAAATATTCAATATATTATCATGTTTTGAAATAATTTTAACAATATTTGAATATAAAATGAATCTTACTCTAATCTATGGCTTATTAGTATTGTTCATTCATTTGCTCTTTGTGTCACTTTACTATTACGCTAATCTAATTTTGTGTGGTCGACTTCCGTACGTACGCCATATTTGTTTACCATTTAGGAGACTTCTAAAAAAAAGGAATATACAAATAGACACTACACCCCAACGATAGCTAATTTAATTCATTATTTTACCAAAAAAACGCCAAAATTTATAGCGTTAATGTTAAATGAGTTCGGTTTTACATACGTCATATTATACAGTTGTGTGACTGATATTACGTCACTGCCGTTATATATTTTTCTTACGGTTTTAGCCTCACATTTTTCTCGATTCGGTCGCCCAGCCAAATGTCAAGCCTGCCGTAAAGAACATCGTTCCAAAAAATTATACTGATAAAATAATAGGAAAATGACAACAATTTTTTTGTAAACAAAACGTGGAAGGGATATAAGTTCATTAATATAAAGTCTTCTTGACTACTTGAATGAAACTCTAGTTAAAGATTTCAAGTAACATTAAATACATAGAACATGTTTAATTACAAAAGTATATCAAATATAGACAATTGATACTTGAATAAGAGAGTGAAATAGCACGGATCGTGTACTAAAAAAAAGGTTGTAACGATGAGTAAGAGTACAATAACTTTATCATAAGCTGCAATTTTAGTTTATGAAATTAGTTTTAAAGAATTGTACGTAGTAAGTACCACGAGCTACTAGAATTGTGCTCTGGAATAGCGGTAAAACTTTCATCAAGTTTTCATTACTTAATCAATTTGTACTTCATAGTATATATAAAATATATACGGTCAAGTGCATGTAGAACTTGCAAGGAGGAATTTCGTAATTATATTTAACTTAAATGAGGGCCTTTTGTACACATTGCTGAACAAACGGTGAAACATACCCCGTTTCAGAACCACAAATCTTGCTTGAATTGTGGTTTCTTTGTAGTTAGCAGATAAAAAAGTGCGTGCTTCAGGTTCGAGACGCATCTGGAGTTTAGTTCATAAGAAAGACTACCAATTAAATTGATTGATTATTTTAATCAAATAGGTTATTATACTCAGGGCAGACTCAAAGTTACTGTTTCACGCGATTTCACTCGCCTAATTTTTCATACCACGGGGCTTATATTGTTTGTTAAGAAATTAACTCCAAAAATATCTGATACATAGTAGAGATTTTTTTCTTTGTAGGTGGAAGTGTTAGGACAATCTAATTTGAACGACTTTGATACGTTGAAAGGTTTAACAGGATTTTTTTATTAGATTTAAGAATTACAAAAGTGCCTGTGATGAGAGATCTTTTCTGAGCAGATATAGATAGAGATATTAACGTAATCTATATATTAATACGTGAAGCAAAAACTTTGTACCCCTTTTTACGAAAATTGTGCGGACGGAGGAGTATGAAATTTCGCACATTTATAGTTTATATAATAATAATTTCGCATTAAAAAAAATACATTAAATCAATAAAAATACACGCACACTTATAGCTTGTATAGAAAAGGAGTGCAGAATGACAATAATGTTTAAATTATGCATAAAAAACATTACGTACACTACCATGTATTTGACACACATGCGTATATACTCTTTTGTTTATTATTATAGAAGTATAGTCTTTAACAATAGAACCCTAATAATGTTCAAACTAATAATTTAAATTCATTATTGTCGAATTTCAACCATTGGGCGACCACTAGTATCTATTTAGACCCATTATGTTGTAAGTTACACAAAATATTTTGCAACAATTCTTTTCAATCATTTCGGGGTTTGCTTTTATGTATTTCAGTTTTAAAGAAGTTTCCCAAAAATCGTTAGATCCTTTTTCACTACATTTTAGTACCTTTCAATGTAACTTTATCAATAAACGTTTCCAGGTCAAGTTTTGGCAGACGCTAACGCTATTCTGTCGTAGAACTGCACTGAGTTAGCTATTCAGGTACGCCAACGGCAAATATTGTCTTCTTTACTAATAAAGTCAATGTCCTATCGAATTGTGTACAATAATAATGCATAAAATGTGAATTTCAATTGAATTTTTTAACGTTCCATGTTTTTTCTGAGTAATGTTTGATGTAATAATGGTTAAAATACTTTTAAATGTTTACTAAAAACTCAAATAATCAAAACATAGATTTTTGACGTCGAATAACAGCAATTTGAGGTCTACCCTTTGTCGTGCGTACATAATAAGAGACCTTAGCTATTTCACGATTTCTCTGTTTCGTGTTTGAGCAATTCCGTCTGAAATACGAGGTCATTGTTGGTGGCATCGACGTTGGAAGCTTAGGGGTGGGGATAGGGGGCGGGACCACTATAAGCAAAGCCAAGAGGAGCGAGAGAAATGGAAAACCTATTACTGTAGTAAGAGAGAAATAGGACGCTCATGTCAACCACTGTTTAAGTAATTGTGTGCCGTCTATTATTTTCTATTCCGAATTTAAATTAAAGTATTTCATAAAAATGTGCAATATATATTTTTTTTATTTTTTACTTTTTCGTAAATTATAAACTTCTAGTAACTTAACATATATCATATGAATATCTTTTTACACGAAAATACGTGAAACAATTTTAAAGCATCTGTATATAATTGTTCGAATACTTAGAACTCGCTAGTTTTGTGGAGGACTAATTTTATAAGAACAACATAAAAATCTCTACCTTTAAATTTCGTTCTCTCCTGAAAGTGCTTTAGAGCACTCAGGCGTAAGTTTATGTGACATACGTCTGTGCAAGATTATATTAAGTCCTAACATCTATTTCCAGAAATTTGATTGATATTACTTTTTATGAAGATATGTAGAAATGATAAATCTAATTATAACGCAAAATAGTCTTCCGATATCCGCTACTCGATTACTTGTCATTAGCTGGGTGGTAATGACAATAAATAAAAAATGAGAAAAAACAATCTTACTAAAATTATTTTATTCATTCATTAATTTCAGCCTATTACAGTCCACTGCTGGACATAGGCCTCTACAAGTTCGCGTCAAAAATGGCATGAACTCATGTGTGTTGCCCATACTCACCACGCTGGGCAGGCGGGTTGGTGACCGCAAGGCTGGCTTTGTCGCACCGAAGACGCTGCTGCCCGTCTATGGCCTGTGTATTCAAGGATAGCAGTTGGATGGTTATCCCGCCATCGGTCGGCTTTATAAGTTCCATGTATAAACATAGATAATAATAATAATAATAATGACAACAATAATTAAAGTAAGGCGGAATATAATTCTAGTTCTTTTTGCATGTAAGATATCAATTAAGTTTAGCATAATTTTGGTCGGTAGACTCACGTCTGCATAGGGATACTAAGATAGAATAATTAGTTCTCTTAATGTAAGCTGCAGCAGTGTAACAAGTAAACGATCAGTAATAAAACTAAAAATCGGAATAACAAAAGCACGGGCACTATAAGCCTGTGGACATAACTTTATTAATAAAAAAAATGCTAGGTGGTAGTGGAACTTGTTATTCCTTAATCGCCTCTTACGACACCCGCAGGAAGAGAGGGGGTGGCTATTTTCTTTGATGCCGTAGCCACACAGCTTATGCGCAAATGGTATGACTCCCGTTTAATTGTCTGATATGAAAAATCAAGAAAAATGTGAAAAAAGAGTGAGGTAGTGACATTTTTTTCGTCGGGTTTGATAAAATTAATATAAAATAAAACAATAGTTCTTTAAAAAAACTAATCAAAACAACAACTAAAATATATATAATTTATATATATTTCATAAATATTTATACAATCTTCACTATTCTTATTATCATTATTATATATGTTATATTTCCTTCCATATAGAGTTAATTGTTTTTAATTTATACTTTCCAAGGGTACTTATAAGTTTACAAAAGTTTTTGTAATCACATAGGGTCAAATACTTATTTACTTAAATAACACCATAAATTAATCGCCAAACATTATTAAAAAATAAATTGACTCACATTATTATTTAAGTGATAGTTTTTAAAAGTGCTAATTATTTTGATGTCAACTTATTCACATTTATGGCAATAACAATAATCAGCAAAAGATAAGAGTATTTGTTATACTAACAACTCAACACTATCAGCATATAAACCCGTTTTCATTAAAGTTGCCGTTCATGAAATGTCAGCATAAAAGCACATAATTACAAAGCTCACGATTCGTAGAAAAAAATGCAAGGCTAACTCATTTTCATAAAAACGTATAGAAACCGCCCCTTGAATTTTTTTTCAAATGCATCTGATGGTAGCACACGTCGGGTACATTTTAGCTCATCTTTTTAAAATTGAACATCGAAAATGCTGGAGCTCTACACGTTATATCAATCTATTTGCGTTCGTTTTACAGGGGAAACAATGGGACGGATTTTAATTAAACGTGGCATGGAGTCTGATGTAATTTTTTGTTGAATTAGATACTTTATACATTGGAGTTAAGAAAAATATTTCTGTAAGAAACAAGTATCTCTATTATATAGTTACTCGCATCGAAATTTTTTGATGAATTAAATAGAGTATTGTTTTCCTCAACAGTGTTATAATTACCTCGATATCGAAGCCTTGGATTATTTTATATTACACATGCATAATTTTATGTTGCATCATGAATAGTTCAAACTTAAAGTGGCGTGACTTCTAATAACTAGTAATTCTTAATTTGTTTCAAATTTATCTTGAGCTCTGCATTTACTTCAGAAAACAATCGTGAGGAAATCTGAATGTTTCTTTCTTTTTATTGAATATGAAGATACGTTTTTATTATAAATACTAGCTGTACCCCCCTCCCCTGCGCGCGTTGCTACGCTTTTTTTATTGTATTTTTTTTTTGGTCGTACCAACTAAGAAACCTTTGTGGACTCATGCACAAAACTTTGTTGAAGATCATGGCATGATAAAAGTGTACCATAGCGATTATATTTTGTATCTAATTATTTATTCTCGCATAATAGATGTCAAACCACTACTTTACTTCTGCCTCCATGCCAGCTTCTTTACTTCTCCATGCCAGGTTTTACTTCTTTATATATTTTTAAGTTCCACGGTGTGATCTTAAACCCTATCTAATAAGTAACACTTTGTTTTGCTAGTGAAACTGCCACAACTATGGCTTATATACACCTCGTATGTGAAAAGGAATGACATCAAGAATCTTACGAAAATATTGTCTTTTGACAAGGAAATTAACCCTCCCAAGATAGTTTTAATAACTATAATTCAATATCTTGACATGTAAAAGAAAAGCTTAAATCTCGCAAAATTTTTATTCTAACATTTCTCTCTTAATAAAGCTACTTGTAACATAAATATAATTTACATACGCTATATTTGTGTTTGTCATAAAAATAATTTTATCTTTTTAATAATCGTTCTTGACACCATAAATTTATCAATTTATGTAAGTCCTTAAAACGCACATACATGAATTCGAAAGACTAAAAGTAATATAATAATATCACATATCAATATACATATTTACATAAACATAATACATACCTATTGCATAAACGAAAATAGGGTGTGAATTCAATTCATACTAAGCTCACGCATCTTTATCCCAACATTTCCTTTATACTACCTTTAGAAAGGAACGCTTAACATAACAAACAAAAAAAGCAGATACAATAACTTTGATTCAATGTCGTAGGTTGGAGAAATAATATGAATTTTATGGAAGGTCTGCATTGAAATAATATTATATTACATCTAAACGTCCTTCAGACATCTTTAATTTGTTCTTCAAACCTCAAAGCTCGCAATATAATTTATCGTTTTTAAATCTTCAGTATTAAAAATAAAAGCTAAAAAAAAAATATTAAAGTTAAATGAATATAATACACCAAAAAAAGAAAATTCAACAAGAATTCTGACAAGCTAAATATATCGTAATTTTACAAATATTTTATTAGAACTAGCTGTGCCCGCGACTTTGGACAGCTTTGTTTCGGGTATTTTATTTTGGATTATAAACACTGTCGTTTGGGTATCGCGTAGTACATGTTCAAAGTGATTTTTTAAATTGGCATAACTTTTTTATTTAAGAACCGATTGACATGAAACAAACACTAAATAATAATTGAAACTTATCATAATATACTAATTCAAACCACATTTAAATCACAGACAAACAGACAAATATTCTAACAATCGTTGTTTTGTGTGCTATTTGCGTTGATAACAGTCCCAATAATATTTTTTCTTATCTCTATGTCTATCTTCCATGTACAGACAGCGACCCGTTACGTGTATTGATGAATATAACAACAATTTATTGAGACTATTTATTTATTATATTTTTATATTTGCTGCGTGGTTACGGCATTAAGAATATAGCCACCCCCTCTCTTCCTGTGTCGTAAGAGGCGACTAAGGGATAACACAGTTACACTACCACCTTGCAACTTAAAAAGCTGACCGATGGCGGGATGACCATCCAACTGCTGGCCTTGAAATATACAGGCCAAAGACGGGCAGCAGCGTCTTCGGTGCAACAAAGCCAGCCCTGCGGTCACCAACCCGCCTGCCCAGCGTGGTGACTATGGGCAACACACATGAGTTAACGCCATTTTTGGCGCGAACTTGTGGAGGCCTATGTCCAGCAGTGGGCTGTAATAGACTGAAATGATGATAATAATGATTTATTTATCTATCAAAAATATCGAATTAAATCTGTACATCCCGAAACTAGTAAACAAATAAATAAGGAAACTATCAATTAATGTATTTTAATTTAAAAAAATGTTGTAAAAGGAATACTAACATACTTAAACTAAAAAATTTGTCTGTATGTCTCCAAAATACATAAACATTTGCACGGCGTACCCTATATGCCTTGTTTAACATGTATATGTAAAAATTTTAAATTATAAAATGTGTTTTATCAATGTCATTTTAAAACAAAATCACATTCGCAATATTCGATCGGAAAATCAGTTTTATGAACTGAAAATAATTGCTTGAATATAAACCAACTATTTTACAATTATTCATATTTGTTTGAACAGAACCATTAATATGGTCCGGATTCAGGAAAATGCAAAATTTACCGATTCGACTCTAAAATTATTTTACTTTTGTAATTAATTTGTAATAAGAAAAATACTCATATAAAACAGTAAATGAAACTTAGCAGAGGAAAAGAATCCATGAATATAAACGTGGACGAAGCAACACGAAAACTACAGTCGTTACGTTACATAAAACCTTTAATAGAGCTTAAATGATTCATTGCATTTGTTAAGTCCGTTCCCACAACATTATAAAGTGATAAAACACGAGGAACAAAAGAGTTGTCATTAAAGTTTATTTTTATTCAGTACATCAGTAGCGGGTGTCGCCGTCTATTGAATTACCGGGTTTCGCGTAGTAACGTGTGCCGCAGAGAGAAATAAAAGGCGAAAGAAGAGCCTTTGGTGTCAACACTTTTAGAGAATGCGCATACTTTCTCGAAACGTACAATTTAAGAGCTTAGAAATTAATGCATTTAACTTTTAAAACGATTTGCAAAAAAGTTAAATTAAATAAAAAAAAGGATAGTCATAAAAAATACAGTACCGGTTTGTAGTTTCCAGACTGTATTTTATTTCCACACTCGATGCTAATTATTTTAATATATAACTATTTAAATTACTGAACGGACTGAACGAGTTTGTAAGCATTCTACTTTTGAAGATAAGCCTTATCTTCTGTGTACAATAGTTTGTATTTATTACATTGTAAGAACATGAAAGGTCTAAGTCGTATTTTATGTATAACTAGAAAACATAAGTTTGTGTGTTTACTTTTCTCAGCAAACTATATTAGTTTTAAGTGTTTATTGTTGTAAATATAGACTATTATAGCGACATATTTTCTTTTTTATTTCAAAAAAAATACGCATAATCTTATTAAAAATTAAATGAATCAGTTGTTTTTATGTATATAATACAACTATAGCAGTAGATTCGAATTAAGAGTATTTTACATATTTCATGTCAAATTTATTAAAATAAATTATTACATATAAAATTAATTACGATTATAAAACGAAAAAATATTAAATTTACAGAAAATACAACTAGCAAAAACTTCTTAGTAAATATTGAATTTAATTTGTCCTCATTCCTTACTCCTAAGAGTGTATAGATAACATTCAGAAATTCCTTAAGTAGTCTCTTAGTGGCTATCCTATAGAAATATGAATAAAGGCCCAAAAGTATTTTCAAATAAGTTCGTAATTAGCGAATATATCTTGTAAGAAGTATATAATATGTAGGTACAATCACATGCGTGCACTTTTTCGGTCTTACTTATAAAAATCTCGCTAAGCAATACTTAGCCACCGCTTAGTTAAACCGCTCTTAAGCTACAAATCCATGTTTAACTTTTGTTTACTTATAAACGTTGATTAGCTGTTACTTAGTTAAGAAACAAACAAAGAATGATAATTTTTTTTTCTAACAAACACACGCAAGTAAGTAGATCAAACGTCACAATATAACAGCTGATTTATGTGAAATCCACCATCTTGCCGCTTAGCAGGAGTTAAACTATGCCTCGGCAGTGTTTAAATTTGACGGCGATTTAAACACTACTTATCGACTTCTTAACGCTAAATAGTGTTTATAAGTGAGGTTTTTGCTAATCCGTTGCTAAGCAATTAATTAAAAATTAAGAATCGTTTATAAGTAAGACCGTTTATGTAGTAAATAAAAAAATTTATAAAACCAAAAAAAAATTAAAATTAAACCTACTTTTATTAAAAATTACTGTTATAGTATTTTCAATATCACATACACATAAAATACTACGTTAAATTAATGTTCATTACGATAATCTTTAAGATATGTAAAATATTAAGGAACAATTACCATAGACTTATCAAGTATTAAATGTAAGCTCGATGGAATTCAGCAGGAGATTATTAATATGAATTTAAAAATAAAATTTTAATATGAAATATAAATTTAAAAGCAATATATTTTTGATGTATAATATTTAATAATACTTATTGCATACTCTTTCTAAATACTTTTCTCAATTCTAACCAACGTTAATATTATAATTCCTACATTTTACTAACTTCATACCACAACCTATGCAATTAGATCATATAGTTTTAAATATGCAAAAAAAGTACTGTACATTATCTAGTAATATATAAACAAAGAAAAAATAAGTCATAAAGTTTAAAAATAATGATATAGTGATGATTTTTTTTATTAAAAACCTTTAACAAACAATAAGAATAAAACATTTAAAAAAATGTGTTTGAAATCGAAAAGTGAAAAGGGTTGATTCATATATTGATATAAAAGGACAATAAATCTTTTTGTTTCACACAAAAGCAATGGATGGAAGAGTATTCAAAAAGGGTGTTATTTGTTCTCTGATAATATAAATGGAAAACAGAAATTCTATAGAATTTATTGAGATGAAAATGTTTAATTGAAAAATTCAACAACGTAGTCAATTTGACAAAATATGGTTATAGCAGTGAACAAAAAATAATATATTTTATATGCTAAGGAAAACATTTATTTATAATTATTATAAAAGATCTTAATTCATTAGAATATCACAGTTAGTCTAGTACATGGACATACTGGTTAGTACAGCGTTATATTGTTTCATAAATATGTACTCAACTAGTTTTTGTGGCTTAACCCTTAGCTGAAGTCGGAGGTCAAAAATGACCCCAAAGATACTATTTTGGCTAATAACTTTGAAATCTACGGCACCGCATTCTTGTGCACTTGAATAGTCTCACTACGTCGTGGGATGTAGCGGATGACAGACGAGCGTTGCTCTAACAGTCTTAAAAGTAGAAGTATATATTCACGCAGGGTCAAAAATGACCTCCAACTCCAGAAATGATGAATTTGTTAGGTAAAAGCCCCGATTAAATGGTTAATTTTAGACTAAAGTTGTTGAATTTTTGGAAAAGTTTAGTTTTAAGATGTCAACTTATTAGTTTTACTTGATCTCAAAAGAAGTTCCTGGTTTTGTAATTAACCTCATATAAGAAAGATATATAAGTAAAAGTTTCTATGTTATTTTTACTTTTTTAATACATTAGAGCTCTTGAAGTTGATACTGTTAAATTTATATTATATTATATAATTTACAGTCAAAAGTATAATTAAACCTAAAAACTGTATATTTATTAAGATTTTTAATAACAAAACTTAATTATTTAAAAAAAAAACTGATAGTTCTGATTTTATACGTTACAACACCAGGGGGGTCAATTTCGACCCCCAACTCTAACTACGTTATCAAAATTAGCGCCTCCAGCTAAGGTTTAAACTAGAATATATATTCATATTTTTAATTAAGTATTTTAGTGTCACCCATTGTTATCTTTTATAAATTAACCGCTTCATTTCATAAAGAAAATTAACAAGATAAATAAAGTTAAACTGTCTCAAATAATTAAATAGCACCTATGTCCTTTAAAAGATTATTACTTTGTATTTATTAAAAATGTGAAAACAAAGTCGACATGAAGTATTTTTTTATTCCAATGGACATAACATAACACCACAATAATACAGTAACTACGAGTATGTCAAAAAAGTCATAAAAAATACCTATTAATCTTGAGATCTTATCTATGTTCTATATAATTAATATACATAAATAACGACTACACTGGTAACGACTTTTTAGCGTTCCTTTTTTTTGGATATAATTCACGCCTCTCTGCACTTCTGGTAACTTTTTACCTTGTGACGTGTGATGTGAGTTGTCAGCGAAGATTTTTTTTCTATTATTTTCAGTTGTTAATTTTGTAAGTTGTTAATTTTTTTCTAGCGTAAATTACAAGATTGATAAAGTAAAACGACTTTTAAATCACTAAAGCGTATAATTGTAAGCCATATTTGATGGGTTTGCTTGGTATTTACTAGCGAAAACTGCAACGTAAACGAAACGAGGAAAGTTGTTTATCAATATCGTTATTACTACCAGATTTGCCAGAACTGGCTATAGCATCTTAAAAACTTATAATAACCTGCTTTGGTCGTCTTTGACGACGTTCTAAATTAGTAGCCTGAAATTAAGACAAAACAAAGCAAGGAACAAATAAAAAGAAAATAAATAATACGAGTCCTACTCCGAGTCAAAGAGTATAACAATTGGGTATTGATGATATTGATCGATACATCTTGGTCTGGGTGTATCACACCCAACCTTACGCTCGCAGGGTTAATTTTTAACAGGGTTGAAATTTATATTTATATTTTATACATTCAAAAAACATATCGTTAAAAATTTATATTGTTAATACATAAAAAATGTTATAAAATATATAACTAATATAAATATGTTAATAATAATATAATAATTTAAATTATAGACGATATAAGTATTTTATTGATAAAAAACTTAAGCATATTTTGCACATCAAGTATTATGAAAAGTAAAATAGCCGTGATAAGTTGTCACTGCAACCAAGAAGTTAAATTCTTTATATGAAATATCTAATGTGAGGTAAAACATATAAGCTATTCAAAAGATACGGACACGTACACACATGTGTTAATGCCTTAACTATCAAAAACTCTCAAATTGTGCACTATAAATTGCCGAGAAAACGTTTGGGTTTTATCTTATTTGATATTGGAGAACTACCAGTATTATCAACCGACCGTATCATTACACAGGTGTTGAGCAAAAGAACCGACTTTCTTCAATTCTCGACTTAAGGCTCTATTCACAACTTGGTTCGACGTCGTTTCTATCGATTTTAGATTAAGGAACTTCGAAAGCCTGTAAAAACATTCTATAATAAATTTACTCGCCTTCGTTTATGTACGATACGAGTTTTAAAACTCGAAATACGTTTCACAAACAAATCCAGCCGGTTTTTAAGTGTATCAATTACTTAGTTACGATAAAAAATTGAAAAATTAAATGAATTTTGCTATTATTCTATATTAAAAATTCGGATTCTGTGATACGAAAATATTTTAAAATATATTCGGGAACGATGTTGAAATTTCAACTTACCTATTTATTTTTTATTTCGGAGCAGTTGGCTCCGACACAACAATTGTTCAGACTTTTCGATGAAGCATACGAGGCTCACTTGTGCATATTTGATGGTGCTCACAGCGCGTATATCCAATTACTATGTACCACGAAAACTACAGTGTACGTTAAATCAAATTCTAATACGAGAATATGCTTGAGTATAAAATATTGAAAGCTGTAAATAAATTTCGTTCAGATGTAATTTTTAGGAAAATAAATTTCAAGTGCAAATCGGCGCAAATGGCGTTCTAATTATTCTTTTAGTTGAAACGTAGCTAATACATTTTACTATAAAAATAATGAATTTTCAATATTTTCTCGTCAATAGAGACGATCTACGTAAGATTACCGGTGTAGGCTGGATGAGGATTGCGGAAAACCGGGATGTCTGGCGCGAACTTAGGAACGCCTATGTCCAGCAGTGGACTGCAATAGGCTGAACTGACTGACATACAAATTTATAGTGTTTACCTTTATAAGGTGCCGATGAAGGTCTTATTAATGGTATGTTGTATAGTCTCAAAAACTTCCTAACTAAAACGCACTATTGATATACGTTGACTCGCACATACATATATCTAGGAAAAGATATTTCTCTTTGTCTATCTTTAATTTTCCGCTGTTGTCGGTATTGACAAATATCTAGTCAAAGATGAAAACAGTTTTGAAGTATTAAGGAAGTACTTAAAACCAATATGCTCATAATAATGAAGATCAAAATCATTGATTCTCATCTTCTCGCAAGTGTCTCTCGGATTCATGATGAACGATGGACTGAAATAATAGTATTACACCTCAAGCCTTTCAGTCTAAAGAACGAAAGGAAAACTTCTAGCACGTTAGCTGGATAGCGTATTAAAACTATTTATCGTTTAGTAAATGCGATTAACAGGAGATAGTGTACAATAATCATCTCTATAACAGAATTTTACATTCTAAGAGGCAATTCGTGCAATATATTGGATAGTGTTTCGTTATATTTTATCTTAGAACATTTTGCTTTTTTTTAGAGTTTCGTACCTCAAAATGAAACAAAAACGGAACTCTTTGTTGTCCGTCTGGCTGTCAAGACCCTTTTTCTCAGGAACGCGTGAAGTTATCAAGCTGAAACTCATATCAAATACTCAAAAATCAAATCTACTGTCCTTTGGAGCTGTGAACAAAATCAAATTTCAACGTCAACGCAATCATAAAATATAGCCGTTTATGCTGCTTCGACACTCACAAGGGAATCAAAACCTACAATGTGCTTTCCGTGAACTCAGAATCTTGACATTTGGTACGAAACAATTTATTATAGCACAGATAAAGAGAAAATTGCGAAAAGCATAAATTTTTACTTACATCATATGATAAAAATATTTTTATTAATTTTGTTTGTACGGAACCTTCGGTGCGCGAGTCCGACTTACGCGTAAGGTAAGCTAATAATTTTTCATCAATATTTTATAATACCCTTTTTCTTATATTACATAGTTCTAGGATCATACGTAGCTCATTACCGACCCTATCTTTGATCACTCCCCTAGGTGGTTTGACTAACTTACCTAAGAAGCATTTACTACTTGGGAGCAGTATTATTTGACTTTTCAGTAAAGTTGACGTACTTCACCGGTCTGGCTGCTCTAAATTTTAAGCAGATTGTTCTCGCTGTGCCCTACCGCAATATGCTCTTGTAATTTATTCGAGTCGTTAGTAGCTACTTTACTTTTTAAAATATATATTAAATATAGGTATGTATTCATGATAATGTATGTATTTTTTTATTCACCTACCGAACTGATATCAAAATTATTTAAGAACAACTAAATTTTAGATGGTACATCATCATCATCATTACAGCCTATACAGTCCACTGCTGGACATAGGCCTCCACAAGTTTACGCAAAAAAAACAACGTGAACTCATGTGTTTTGCCCATAGTCACCACGCTGGGCAGGCGGGTTGGTGACCGCAGTACTTGCTTTGTCGCACCGAAGACGCTGCTGCCCGTCTTCGGCCTGTGTATTTCAAAGCCAGCAGTTGGATGGTTATCCCGCCATCGGTCGGTTTCTTAAGTTCCAAGGTGGTTGTGGAACCTTGTTATCCCTTAGTCGCCTCTTACGACACCCACGGGATGAGAGGGGGTGGCTAAATACTTCAGTGCCGTAGCCACACAGCACTGATGGTACATGTCTTATGTTAATTTTGTTTTAGGTTAGGTTAAGTTTTTATGAAAATATTAATTATCAATATATCAATTCCAATTTTATATCCCTTATCACTTTCAAGTCTCAATTATGGCTTGCTATTTAATTTGGACAACTTTGTACAGCAGTAAATACACAAAAGCCAGTCAAGTTAGACTGGTACGTCGAGAACTCTGTACAATTCCTTACTTCTATCAACTAGAAATTTGGTATTGTTACACAACTCGGTTGCAAACTCAACGACTTCGTCGCAAAATACGTAGTGTTTTGTTAACAATTAGGACTCTCCTAATTATTGAAACTTTTATAATACTGGAATGAAAGAACGAAAATAATAAATTATTTAGAATTGGTTAGAGAATATTTTCCTTTATTAAATAATAACACTAATTCTACTACTTAAAAAATTGTCTGCGTGAATTTTACATATTTTCCCACTCATTTTAAAATAGCAGACATTTACCGCAAAAATAATTGATATTGCGTTAAAATATATGTTTTAATTATTAAAGGCATAAGCGTTTACACGAGGCATTACGGTTGGTGAAATCGAAACAAATAAATTAAAAAATTATTCAATTTTATAATATTAGGCTCAATATATATTTTATATGAATATTGTAGGCGTTACAATAAACTATAAACACGTACTTTTGAAATAATGCATGCCTGAAAAGTCTGTTTTGAACTAAGTAATACCATAAACGCAACACACATTCATGTTTATATAAAATAAAACGCGTTTAAAAGATTCAAACAATAAATAAACTTCTTTACATTAGCGTTAATAACAAAGAAATTACAAAGCAAGACTCTGCATTGTGCATAACACGGTACAAGGAAAGTTTATACTGTTCAGTAACTGCCATAAATTCAAACGGCTTCTTGTATTGACAAGTTTGGAGCGAGCAACATTCACCTGTCGTCTTGCTTGTGAATTCACTGTGGACTCTTTCACTCCTCGCTTTTAAGAGTTTGTTTGGAATACCACTAACTTATTGATCAGTACACACATCTGTCTCTTGGTACAGAGTCATATTAGAATACGTACATTAATCATATCACCAGACTGAATTTAAATAATTTATTTTGCACAAGTAACTGTAAAAGAAAATAAATTATTATACTTTAATTTTTATCTCATAACTAGCTGACTTGAGACGTTGTTCTGTCTTGCAAACGGCTTAACGAGTAAAATTTAAAAATAAAAAAAAAACTAAACGGAGAAACCTTTTAACCGAGGTAGGGCACACCAGGGAATTTCCTGCTCAAATCATGGAACAGCCCGACTGAGGTAGTACCTCGACCTTACCGATGAATACAGCTAAATAATACTGTTTTCACGCAGTGATGTGTTTCTGTTGGTAAATAAGGTGACCAGAGCTCCTGGGAGGAATTGGAGATAGGCTCGGCAATGCGCTTGCGATGCTTCCGGTGTTGTAGACATAGCTACGGTAATCCGTACGCTTGTTTGCCGACCTAGTTGTATAAAATAAAATAAAATAAAAATACCCTATTGTCTAATGGTATGAAATGTACTTTATGAAACTACTATATGAAATGTATTCTTTTTTCTCATACCTACCACACATACACTTGTGTGTAATTTATAAAAATTGGTCTAGCCATGAAGAAAGAGTGCGACCACGATTACCGTGATTCGAGATTTTTATAATATACTAAATGCTGTTACATCATTACATAGTACAAAACAAAGTCGCTTCCCGCTGTCTGTATGCTTAGATCTTTAAAACTACGCAACGGATTTCTTTAGTAAATAGAGTGATTCCATCGAAAGGTTTGTAAGTATAACACATGCATAATATAGTAGGGGTACACTGATAATTTTAGAGGTTTCTAATGTGATGTCGTAAATTTTTTTGTGCTTATATTGCAAATATTTATTTTATATTTTATAATTAGTATCACCATTGCATTCACGCAAAACCGGGGCGGACCGCTAGTATATACATATATTCCTTTATTGTATAAACTTTCAGCTATTTATCTAAATAATAATACAGATCTTATTTATAAGTAATTCATGAATGTGTACAAAATTCTAAAATAAAACTACTACATGACATAATTTCGAATGCTACAAAAAGAAACGAAACTGTGTCACACAAATGAAATAAAACTTGATTTTTGAATGAAACGAAAATGTCTCTAAAAACTTGATGGCGTACGACATCGGGAAAGGACGTTTATTAACGGCTGTGTTTAAGCGCTGTTCGTTTCCTCTCTTTTGTGACTGCTCACGCCAGTTACCCAGCCTTGTGAATAGGCGCATACGTGAGTGAACAACTTTACAAAGTATTAAGGCGTTTTTGTGGCACTCGGATCTCGCACAAGTCGCTTTAAATTGCTTAAAAAACTTCCTTACCAAAACAGCGCATTCAGAGTAAATACGATTATTAATTGAAACGTGGATATTAATTTCTACGTTTTATTTGCTTACTCATAACCGGATACTGTTTTGAAACATATGTTAGAATTTAGTTTGTGTAATCTGCCAACGCTTATATATCTTCTATAAATACGCTTATCTATCTATGAATAAATATATAAAAATGTATGTTTTTAATATCTTTATAACTACTTAATATGAAAGCGAAACTAGATAAGATTTTAGTTTATACTACGACCTAAGACGCCGAGTACTTCTTATCCCAAAATTTTATTCCCTAAAGAAAAAGGGTTATGAATTTTTACTTAATTATAATTTATTAAGAAGTAGTTCTATTACATTTTTCTAGACAGAAGACATTTCTATTTTTTTTTTGACAAAAATTGCAAAGTCGTATTAAATAAAATATTAAATGTATACATATTAATAGACATTGACATAACACATCAGATTGTAAATGGATTATATCTCTTTGTGTTGAATATGCAACATTCGACTACAAGTGTATTAAAAATTAAATATTAAATATTAAAGTAATTATTAAAATAATATATAAAAGATAAAAACAGAATATACACGTTGTGTATGTAGGTATATGTTTATACATTACTGATCACATTTTTACCCTATACATCTAATCTTAGATGCACGTAAAGATGAGAATGTGACATGAAAGTCAATAAATTTGCTCAATGGCCATTAAACGACATTGTGGGGTGCGAAAATATGGAAGAGAGGGGACAGTTTTGTGATTTAAGGCGTCTTATAACGGAATGGAAGAGACCAACTATGTGAATTGCTTGTAACTTAAACGTTTTGACGTCAAATTTTATTTACTGTCTATTTTAAAGTTTCATATTCATTTAGGTTGTCATTAAAACTAGTAAAAATATGAGAAGTAGCTACAACGATATTGTTATTATTTTAGTTTAAGTGCAGTATTTTAGTTTTGAAACATACATATTATTTAATAAGCAAAAGATAAAATGTATTAGTTATCCGCCAACCCGCATTGGAGCAGCGTGGTGGATTAAGCTCTGATCCTTCTCCTATATGGGGAAAGAGGCCTATGCCCAGTAGCGGGATATTACAGGCTGAAGCAAAATGTATTAGTTATACAATCAATCCATTAAAAAAACTAAACTATTTACTTTAATAGATAGTAAGTTCAATGTATATACAATATGTTTACTGTAAATATTTTCCCTTTCCCGCCTTGCGAACACTAAACTTCTTTCCTGTGTTCAGAGTGGCACTCGAAACGTGACAAGATGTGTGAAGGGGGCATAAATTGTGGACGTTTCTAGCGACACTTAACTTTAGATCTTGGCCCGTCCGGCCAACGTCGCAGCTGGCAGCCATCCGAGCGGACGTAACTAAACATACCCGGTCTAACGAAATAGAAAATGCCATTATTCTTTTGCTCGAGACAAGGAGGCGTTCAAGTACTATTATTTACAACCAAATTTGTTTGTCTGAACGATGTTGTAAAATTGTGTAAATTACGATTGTTGTTTAGCTCTAAAAACGAAAACAATAAGTCTTGGATGTACAAAAAAAGGATATTAAAACTTTGCGGAAAATCTTGATACAATAAAATTAATTTAGTAAAAGGAGTCTTATTTTTATTTGGATTATTTTATTTATTTATAACTTAAACCATGTTACATCAATATAAACAGAACACCAACAATTTCGTTTATGAAATCAAGACATGAACCCTAAGTTAGAAAAAGAAAAAAAAATCTATAATTGAAATATTTCTGACCCAGCCACCCGTTTTGGTTCATGACGATCTAGGAACATTCAAATTGATGGTAAGGGTACGTTTCACCATTAAAGGGAGTCTTATTAATTCCCCTTTCGACAGGCCGACCGAGAAGGCCATAAATTCACCTCAACCAAAGGGATGACCAATTTCAGAACATTTACGAGCCACAAATTACGCGACCGCTGAAATATACTGGGCCAGAGATGGTATAGAACGGAGGGCAAGCGAGAGCTGAAAAAGCCCAAATGTTAATTTAATGTTGAGAGCTACACGAAATTGCTTTAGTCCTCAAGATAGGAAAAATATTGGCCACCATCCGCGAAAAGGTCCAAACACTAATTTTATGCAGGGTAAATGAGCCGAGGGCAAAGCGACAGCGAATCGATATTCATTTGACTAAGCGTACATTTATTTAGGCTGAAAACAATATCATGTAAATCAAAGTCAACGAAAATTAGTTTAATCCCTCTTTTATTGGTCTTTTCCATTTCTTTTAATATTTATATATGCTCTAATTGTGACGTCAAAAATAACTTATATATTGAATTAGTTTGTCCATTCGTTGAACAAAAATAGTAATATTTTGTACATTTCTGCGCGATATGGAAAAGAGAAAACAAAACATGGGCAAGTTTGTGCTTTTAATGGCTGTTTTATTTGTTCGCGTCAATATATCTAATGCGAGTTCGTAACGTTGTGCGAGCTAACTGTTTTATCACTTTATTGCATGAGATCGCATAAACTTGCGAAGGCAATGGCAATAAAATGTTACATTAAGAACGTTTTTTCATTGACCGATACAGATAACATTATATCGCCGCTGACACGTTGACACGATCGGTCAATACCGATATTATAAATTTTAATTCAATGACACGCTACTAAGTACGACATGGTGACAATTATTCTTTATTAAAAGTAATGTCGTGCGTAACTCACGCATACTTATTATATAAGCCTCAAATATAAAAAGATATAATACCATTATTATTTAACCAAATCATACCCTCGAGTAAGACTAGAAGAACAGAAGGACTGTCTCATTGTTGTCCAGAGTATCGAAATTTCAGCTCAAATAAATGCTGCAGGCACTTTACTCGAACATGATTCACGTCATAATCATTTTGAAATTACTATTAATTCAAATTTTACACTGTAAATAGCTGCAACGCTTTAGTCTAAATTTGAAATAAATAAACACGAAATAATTAATATTTTCAGTGAATACCTACAAATAAATATAATTATATGTTTAACAAACATAGTATAGCAATATAAATAGAAAAATATATATAAAAGCTATGCCGACATTTCAATAAATACCAACATCTCTATTTGAGTACCTTCAATGTAAAAATGCTCTAAGAATAATTCTTTATACCACCTATTTTCTAAGGTCAAACGAAAAAACAAAATTACTGTTTCCACTGAATGAAATGACATTAATGAAAATGACGGTGGTAATTGCCATTTTTAGTTTGGATATTATCAGTGATTGTTGACCTAGAAACTCTACATACATATTTTTTATGAAAAAAAAAATAGCTTTAATACTTTTTTCTCAACATGAAAAACAAAGCAATTTTTTTTAATATTATTTATATTCAATAAAAATGTAATCGGTTGTTCACCAAGTTATATTTTTTATTTTATTTTTAATCGAATTACTATAGTGAATTCATGTTCTTCGTTGTTTCAACAAAAAAATACGTAACGTTACTAAATTATTTCGTATATAACGATAGACGTAGTAACTGTATAGGTTACGAAAAGCAATAACGATGTTTTATCACCTAATGACTATATCTCATTAAGGTCCACATAACCTGTGTTTTATGCTGTACAATAACCGTATAAATGTCTAAGTATCACAACACAAAAAGCCTTTGTGTAAGAAAGTATACAAGATTTTTTAACAGTTTTTGTGCTGCCACTACACAGTATGACTGAAACCGTAAACAAATTTTACACTTGAACAGAGAGAAGTCAGTAAAATCAATAAATGTTTAAATATATATAACATATTTCATTTAGACGTCTCATTCTTTATATTTAAACTAGTTGGCCTTAAAAAAATAGTAACTCTTCATTCAGCACCCATTCTTTATAAAGTCTTCATCTACAGGCCCACGGTCGGACACAACCTTTAACATTACTAACTGTTCAACCTACACCACTAGGCCTCTGTTACTTAACAGACGAATTTGGTCAGCAAATGGATATCGCGTGATTTATGAACATTTGAATAATCATTAGACTATTATTATTATTAATAACTGTCAGAAATTTACAGTAACTCTATCATCGTTAACGCATTTTTCTGATATGAATCACGGACTAACTCACTCTCGCGATTAAAGCGTGATCTATTCGATCGATCGATCCGGGGAACGGGCCGATACGTTAGCAATGCATAGCCAACGAGAGGGAATACTATGACCAAACGCGACGGCTGCGCTTGGACAGCTTGTGAGTGAGGCGACCCGCTAACATTACGGTGTTAGTGTTGTGAGTGTTTGATCCTATAACTCAATATAAAGATTGGTGAATATGAGGTTACGATATCGGGCAGTTACCGGGTAGCTATAATGAGCTAACTCCTAACTAGCTTCAATATATGGTTTTACTTATAATGTTGATATTTAGCTTAACATGATGTATACATAATGATAAGATTGCCTTCGCAGCATGTTGAAATGACATCGACGAAATGTCGCTATTACGTATACTTTCCATTCTACCCTTCGAATAAATTAAAGATTTATGACATTCTTAAATAATAATTGTTTATGAATGTAGCTTGAAACGATTATTGCAAATTAAGAAAAATTTGCCAATCCGAACAAAACTATGCACAATTAATTTTCTACCTCACCGTACGATACTATAAAATATAAATTTTAACGATTCAGCCTATAACATTCCACTACTGCTGGGCATAGGCCTCTTTCTCCATGCTTGAAAATAACAGAAATTATATATTTTTCAATTTTAACCCCACCAATATTCTTAACTAAGATATATCTTATGCATATAATGATAATTAAGGCATATTGCTCAGACTATTAAATGCCTCAAGTAAACAAACAAGTTCTTTGGCTTTACAACGCTTAAATAATATCGATCGCATCAACATAAAATAAACAAACTTAAAGCGTTTGTAAAACAATTAGCCTAAAGCTACTTATAAAGCCTACGTCTTACTTAGAAAAGTATTTATTACCTTGTTTATTTCCGATTTAATAGGATTAGGTAACAATGTATCATAAGAGAAATAAAAAAAAATCCCAATTTGAAGTAGGTACATATGTAGTGAGTTCTTGATGTTGAGAATTCATAATAAGAAATTCTTTTATGATAAACATGTCGCCCCTCATAATTTTATGTACGTTACGATAATTTTATAACTATATTATATAAATTATTTATATAATACCAATGTATGTGTAACATATTACAAAACTACTAGACAATAGAAATCTCTCTTAGAAAAAAATCTTATATTAAAATAAATAGTTATGAAGTTTCGTCTTGTAGAACCGATTAATTATTATCAGGTACAAAAAAAAAGAAACATATGAAACATGACAGCATGTTATTTGTATTTATATGTATATATGTAATAATCATTTAGTTCTAAAGTAATTTAAAATTATTACAATAATATAATTTTAAATTATTCCAATAGAAAAATAATAGTCTATTAATTTTTAATTCTTGTGGAATTATTAAAAGTTTGCATAGCCTCCATAAATTAATTATTCATGGATTAAAGTTGAACGATTTCATATTTACTCATATCCACAACAATCCTTATTCGAATACCATTATTACAAATATAAATATATAGTATTTGTAGAAAATTTATACCTGCATTTCGTATTTAATAAATATTATTATTATGAAAACAGCAAACACAGTCTAAATACACAAAACAATATAAACAATACTTTGTAAACAAATTCAAAAAAAGGAAAAGTTTCTCAATTCGACATTCTGAAATAACAATTACATCCTGAATAATATTCGAAGCCACCTGTTCAACACAGGTTTTGGTTAATTTTTGTGATTATTTTTTTTCATATGGCTTAATCTATAAAATGTAAATATAATTTTATAATGCAGCTAGTCCATCTAGTTCATATAATTGATAAAGCTAAACCAGTTATGTTAAATTCAATCAACCCTTTGAAAACTAGTTTTCAGTACACGCAAAATGAACTTCACGAATTAACATAAATTTCGACTTATATACATGACGTTCTTTGTTTTCTTTTCTTTCTTCAAAGACCAAGAATAAACGGCAACTGGCCAATCAAAAACTTATATATACTACACTTATTTATCTATCACATAATGATCATATTAGCGGTCTTCATAAATCATCATCATCATCACTACAGCCTATCGTAGTCTACTGTTGTACATAAGCATTCACAAGTTCGCGCCGAAAAATGGCGTGAACTCATGTGTGTTGCCCGTAGTCACCATGCTGGACAGGCGGGTTGGTGACCGCAGGGCTGGCTTTGTCGCACCGAAGATGCTGTTGCCTGTCTTCGGCCTGTTTATTTCAAAGCCAGCAGTTGGATGGTTATCCCACCATCGGTCAGCTTTATAAGTTCCAAGGTGGTAGTGAAACTGTGTTATTCCTTAGTTGCCTCATACGACACCCACGTGAAAAGAGGGGGGTGGCTATATTATTTATTGCCATAGCCACACAGCTTCTTCACACAGGTCTTCATAAATTACAAGAAAAATAAATATTATAACTCTGGTAAGTAGTTCTGTAACTAGTATTATTTTTCGTTTCGAATCCACCCAATGCCGAATTAAATTAATTTTGACATATTCAAAAAGCCTCTAAATCAGAATATTCAATTATTACACTTAGGAATCGATAAATCAATATATCCTGAATTCACAAACAGTCCTTATACAATAAATACCTCAGCTCTATTTGACTCCAGCTAAGCTATAATTGAATTCTTGGTCTAATAACGTAACGCTAATGAAAACATTGTTCATTATTTTGATGACATTGGCGAGTCAAAAAAAAAAACAAATGGTCCGATTAAAACCGGTTTATTTTAATTTTTTCAATTTTGAACCAGTTTATTTTTATGCTGCTTCTGTTAAAACTTTAATCCTGACATTTTTTTTTTGCAAAATATACTTTATATTATATTTAGTTTTAAGTTATTTTCAAGTTATATTAATGCTCATTGCTATACTAATATTAAAGAACAAACAGTGTGTTTGGTAATAAAAGGACTTTTTTTTAAATTTTAGTCAATATGAATAATAATTCTAGTATAGCATTAAATACACATAGGTCTAGAAGTATCCAGTAGTCATAAATATAATAGGAAGTTAAGTCACGGAGTAATCTATGATATAGTTTTAAGGATCGATTTTACTCTTTACTGTAAAAAATTCTCGACCTACATTTATGAATTTGGCAAGAAGTTTAGTTTCATAGCAGGAGCAAGGAAAAAATCCGGAAACGTATATCCCATATGTATAAAGAAATTTTACTAAGAAAAAATATTTTTCCTTCTTTCATACATAAACACGCAGTATATATGTGAGTATTTAGCCCGTAAATATAACATTTCGTGGAATTCAGCCCATAAAATAACTGTTAAGATGCTCTCTCAAACCAAACTCTGAACTGAACCAGTGTAAAAATAAGTATTGAGGTTGTAACACGACCTTCTCATAAAAATCCACCTAACCGTAAGATATTTTTTCACTCTATAAACAGAGAATTTATAGAGCTATTAGAACCACAATCTTATTACAGAGCTGTACATTTTAATGGAAAGACTGATAACTTACACATATTTCTCACTTCATAAGGGGTTTTTTACTATTCTTGCTTCTGTATATATATAATATTTATATTCTATGTTGGTCCATCAACCCATAGTGGAGCAGTACGATGCATTAAGTACCAACTGCTAGTTTTCTGTGATGTGACAAAGGCCTTTTCAGACTAATAAGATAGTTAGGTTATTAATCCCTTTTTAACTATAGTCTGTACCTGAGTCTGTCAGTGGAACCTAAGTTTATTAGGACACTAACAAAATTTCCCATCTTTCTAATCTTTTAAATCATTTTTATAAATCAGCTTTATATACAACAGATTTTTAAATAAATAATTGTGTTTGCAGGCAAACGAAGAAAAACCAACTGCAATTCCACATGATAAACATCGGCTTTCGATTAAATTAAAAATTATCAAAGTCGGTACCACTCAGTAAAAAGTTATGTTATGGATTTTAGAGAGTTTCCCTCAATTTCTATGGGATCTCATCATCAGATCCTGGTTTCCTTATCATGGTACCAAACTAAGGATATCTTCTTTACAACAAAAAAAAATTATCAAAATCGATTCATAAACGACAGTTATCCCCGAACATACATAAAAAAATTTATATACGGTCGAATTGAGTAACCTTCTCCTTTTTTTGAAGTCGGTTAAAAAGTTCTTTGTTAGACGTGTTTCGTATCTTTTTTCAAGTATCAAAATACGTTAGTACTAGGAATGTCAGAGACAGAGGAATACCTCCTTTGCAAAGATTTTTCTTTTTTATGGCAGACTGTAATACGTACACGAAGTACAATAACCTCTTGTAAAATATTGTACACCTTTAATCTAATCTATCATAGGTATTGCCTGTTCTTCTCATATGTGGAGAGTGCCTATTCCCAGCAGTGGAGTGTCACAGGGTGAATCACTCGATCAAGATATTGGCTGTCTTGGTCAAAGTTTTGTAAAAAACCTTTAAATATATATGTTGTTTTAATCTTTTCTCGCTTCCTCGACGTTACGATATATATTTCCTAATTATTTTAAATTTTTTAACTTACCTTCTAAAATATCATATATTTTAGCTAAATTATAATAAACAAAGAAAATGTAAAGTTTTAAATTAATAGTTTGATAATTAAGTTAAAAGCAAATAAAACATAATCTCGTCGATAACAGACAGATTTTTTTTTTTTCAAAATCTGTGCATAAATAAAAACAAAAGACCAATAATAAAAATTGTGTATCATGTTTATAATTTTTATCATTTGCTTTTCATAGTCACCTTATTTATGCGTTTCATTTATAGCATGACACAACAATTATTACTATTAACTTCTATGCAAATAAAAACGATGTCTCACCGTCCAGAAGTTAAATACAGAATGCATAAGGTCTGGGATATATTCAAAATATACCGTATCGAGGGCTACATACGAGTAAAAATGAAGCAATATCTATTTTATAAGACCGCTCTCGTAGCTCCGAGCAAAAACTCTACAATCTCGAACTCTTCGAAACGATCTCTTATAACTACGATGTTCAACCTTCCTTTTAACCAACTTAAAAAAGGAGGGAATTCTCAATTTAACTGTAGTTTTTATGTACTTCGGAACTTTTTACTGGGTGAACCGATTTCGATGATTCTTTTTTAATCAAAAGTTGGTGCTTGTCACTTAAATTTAATCGAAATCTGACAATTATTTTTTTAGTTATATCTCACAATGCGTATTTACTTAATTTTTTTTTCATCTACATACGTTGCTGTACTTTTCAATATAATTGAAGTCAAGTTCAGTGTAATTCGTTTACGAGCAAACACAATTATTATAATTAATGGGTGTAACAATATAATATCTAACATATGCTTACCTTTGAATAAGAATCCTCCTGTCGAACGTCTTTCAAATAGTCATATAATATGCAGAGTGGAACTATCATAATAGCAGGCTCTTTACATAAAGTAGCCGCAGCAGCAAATATGAGCGTCCCTGCTAAAGTACACCATTGTAATAGTTCACCTGAATCTTCACTAACACTACCGTTGCACTGGCACTTATTAATTTTCACTGATCCAGTTCCTACTTCACAAGCGTTCAGCATTCTCAAAGGTCCTGCTTTACTTGCTTTCAGTAGTCTTCGAACGTTTATCATAATTTGTTGCACTAGTCCGTGACAGCTCAGTCGAAAGTTTTGATGACTGTTTGTCAATTGGTGACGCACTAAGTTATTCTGAATATTATGTCTATATTTTCCTTTCTGACTTTCGATTCGAAGACGTACATGTTCAGTGTAGAGTAAAAAACTGAGAAGAAATAAATTGCAAGCGGCCAAATCGGCTCTTCCGACCACACCAGCCACAGCTTCTGTGTGTATGGGATGAGCTGCGAAACTCAAACCGGCAACCGCAGTCCCGACTCTCATACAATTCGGAGGTAATAGTCTCCGTGCAGTCGTTACTACTAGCACTGTAGCTATCGAATGAAGCAAGATATTAAAAAAATGATAACTCCACGGCTTGAATCCACTTAAGATGTAATTCAGGCGATATGTAGCGACACACAAGGGTCTATATGAGCCGTGCGAACCGGGATCGGTGAGAGGTGTCCCCCAAAAATCATTTTCAAATAAAGATTTTATCGGCGTGTGCCCTATGACATCTGGGTTGGAGAGTATCGCCCGCCTGTGAAACAAAATATGACATATT
Organism: Melitaea cinxia; assembly: GCF_905220565.1. NCBI lineage: Eukaryota > Metazoa > Arthropoda > Insecta > Lepidoptera > Nymphalidae > Melitaea > Melitaea cinxia. The sequence continues at coordinate 8,371,314 of NC_059401.1, forward strand.
AAAGATCATTTCTCACATTGAGATTTTAAAGAAAAATATTTCCATGTTATAAATTTTATTACCATTGGGTATATGTTTGACAAAAGTATTCGAATATAAATATATTGTAATTATAAGTTATTAAAATTATATTTTCTATTTTAAGAAAACAAGTAGTGTCAAACTCCTAAACATTTTTAAGAATTTTAGGTACAGTGTATTAAAATGAGTATTAAATATTTGCAGAGTTCCTACCTAGTTTAAACCTTTAGCTGACTGTTACCTCTTACTTTGTAACGTTAGTAATTAGGAACAACTATTTCTGTCCTTTTGAGAATTTTGACACAACAAGTTAACATACATACGAAAAGTACGGTATAAATTTTTTAATATATCCATAATTACAGTGTTTTACAGTGTTGCAAATTAACATTATACAATTATTTAACGGTTTTAATATTGTATAGGATCCCAATAATTGATTAAACAAATAGCGTGGAAATCATTGACAATAAAACGAATTTACTTTATTTATATGAGCTCGCAAGAAAATATTATGCTGATGGTGACATTAGGGTAACTTCATTTGGTAATCAGGCTTAGATGTATCGAAATGTTTTCCTTCGACCGCTCGATTTCTGCCCCCAACAAGCGCTTCAACACTGAGTACAATACCATCTAAATAATGGAAAACGTTTACCATCGTTCTTCGAGATTGATTTCCTGGAGCGTATATTTGACGCTTATTGGATTTTGTATTCTGCCCTCGCCATTCTTCAGATCGTCTTTATTATACTGAACTAGGTCTTGCAATTTTTATTAATATTTTCCGGAAAGTTGTCTCGAATTCTGACACAACGACAAAATAAAGCAAGGACACATTGCAAAATGTAATCGAGCGGGAAATTAAACTGTACAATTTTAATGAGTTTGTCTATTTTATGAATGAATTATTTTACGGACGAAAATAATAAAGATTAAAATGTATCTTCTTTATAAATAAAAGCATGCGTCTATGCGTACATTTGAACATTGTCTGCGAGTCATTATTGTTTTAATTAATTCTCTTCTGAGTACAACTACTAGTAAAGAGAGAAATTAGTTTCATTCGCATTTTCATTAGATGTCTAAAGTTTCAAACACCTTGACGCATTACTTCTTTATTGCAATAAGTTTAAATCTCGTGAGTTTGTCTTTAAAAACATGTTCTTATTAAATTTTAACAATGACGTTGAATTTTTTTCAAGTTTTCAATTATGTCTATCATAATTTACGTTCCAGTATACCTATTTACCTTATTTACCATTTTACTCCTTTATTTTTTATTTCATCTCACATTTTGAATTTGAAATAAGAAGCCAGTAAAATAAACGATTGAATAATATATTTTTATTGGACCAAAGCCGCGCTTACTATGCGAAGAAGGAAAAATCATCTCTAACATTCGACCATTGTATTGCAAATTGTGAATAAGACGCCTTTCCTTTACTTATTTACATAAAAACTTTTTGGAGTATTTTGTTCGTAAATGACTTTTATTTCTTTCGAGGGACGTATAATAACGACCAAATAGATTCGATGTTGTGTTTTCACTAAAACAGTTTCTTCATTAAAAACGTTTAAGTCGTATTTGCGGAAAATAGCGGCATTAGTATTTCATTTACTGAAAAGGAAAACAAAGGATCTTGAAACAGGATAGCTAATAGAATCTCTGACATATTCTTTAATTGTTTTATTTATTTCCACAAAACCGAAGTTAAGGATGTTACTGGTCATTTTAAAAAAATCTACAATTTTAAGTATTATTAATGATATTATAACATCACAAAAGTAAATTCTTTCTTATCAGAGTTTTTATGCCTTGATCAGATAAACCGTATACTAGAGCCACGAACTGACAACACGTTTAAGCGTCATTTTGTATTACATACTCGTAGTAATTTTGATAATGTCTTTTATGATTTATTTCACCACCATAGTTAACTGTTCAATAACGCTTGTATAAGTTATATTGTGTATATTCATTTATAAACATAATTCCATAAAAAATATATTCTAGTTGCTATATTCAAGACATTCTCAGAGCTACAATTTCTTAAATCCTTACGTGTAAAAAAAATATTGCGAAAAAATATATTCGTAGAATTAATTTATAGATGTGCTACGAATGTATTTGTTACAATTATAGCTGACGACATGTTGGTACAGTAGTCACAGTAACTGACTGATACGCTAGCGGCCATGTGTTCTATCCCCGACCATGAAATCACTTCAGCCTATCGCAGTCCACCGAAGACGCTGCTGCCCGTCTTCGGCCTGTGTATTTCAACGCCAGCAGTTAGATGGTTATCCCACCATTGGTCGGATTTATAAGTTCCAAAGTAGTAGTGGAACTTTGTTATCCCTTAGTCGCCTCTTACGACACCCACGGGAAGAGAGGGGGTACTCTTTCCGTGGCTATATTCTTTACTGCCGTAGCCACACAGCGAATGACAAATATTTGTTATTGTTTTGTGTATTTGGTTGTATTTCCTGATCCCAGATTTACAGGATTTACATTCTTCCAAAGGATATTGGATTCCAAAGGATGTTGAGTTGCTGTGTGGCTACGGCACTAAAGAATTTAGCCACCCCCTCTCTTCCCGTGGGTGTCGTAAGAGGCGACTAAGGGATAACAAGGTTCCACAACCACCTTGGAACTCAAGAAGCCGACCGATGGCGGGATAACCATCCAACTGCTGGCTTTGAAATACTCAGGCCGAAGACGGGCAGCAGCGTCTTCGGTGCGACAAAGCCAGTACTGCGGTCACCAATCCGCCTGCCCAGCGTGGTGACTATGGGCAAAACACATGAGTTCACGTTTTATTTTGGCGTAAACTTGTGGAGGCCTATGTCCAGCAGTGGACTGTATAGGCTGTAATGATGAAAGGATATTGAGTGTGAAACGTTTATTTTATAAAAATTACAATAAAAATAATATTTATCTATACAAATAAATAAAATTTGAGTGTCTGTTTGTAATATTAAAAAACCGCTTTTACTAAATGACATTTTTTCCGATATTCGCCTGTCCGTCCGTTTTTCATTTTATCTATTGAGTTATATTTTATCAGTAGAAAACTTCTAAGTGTATTAAATCTATCAAGAAAATCGTACTCTTGTACTTAATGATATGAGGCGTTTAATTTCACTAATCCGTTTCTGTTTACAACAATAGAAGATTAAATAGTTATTTCTTAATTAATATTTGAAAAAGTAGTCTATTTAAATCACTTTCACGGTGACATTATAAGTAAAAGTTCTGCGCAGGCGACTCCGCGGTCACAGCGAGTACATAACAATATAACATAATATCTTATATGTAGAAATATTGTAATATTATTATATTATTATATGTAGAAATATATTTGTGTAAAGTTTGTGACAATAGCACAGTGTACCCTGTAAAAATTATTGTCAAAATATTTACGAAAAATTTTAAATTTTAAAATTTATTATAGGTTTGTACAATTGCTCATTTTAATTTTTTACTATTTTATTTTGTGTATGTAGTGTATGTGTAGTATGTAATGTATGTAATGTGTATGTAAGATACAAAAGATAAAAGCTACGTTGCCCCATTGGGTGGTTCCGCAGATTAAAAGGACTCATTTTCTCGGTGATTTCTTGAAGTTTTGTGGTATAATAACGAAACCCGTCATTGTATGCATAAGTTTGACTCTTTTAAAAACCGGATTGAACTAGCCCATTTTTCTACTATTGAATTATTTTGTGTGTAATGTTGTTGGAAATTTATATTGAATGAACTAATTTGCTATTCCTTCACGAATTTTTAATTAAATTATAATAACAAAGGATTCTTACAATTTTGAGACCTTTTTCATTATTATCATTTTTAGTACAAGAATATTCGTTTTTAAGCCGAAATATTGATTAAAGGAAAACATCTATTAGAATATTGGGTAAAAGGAGTAATCAGACATTTTTTTTTCAAGTTATATTAATTTATATTTTAAAATGTCTCCTTTTTTCCGATGATTCTAGCCAGCACTACTACATTAAATTAGACACGTGTGCTTAAATACAAAGATGAAACATCATTAATAGCATTTAACACGAATGTGATGATTTGCGCGAATTTAGGGAGACCTATGTCCAGCAGTAAACTGCGATATGCTGAAGTACAAGCACAAAATTAAAGGTATTGAACAAAATAATATCAGGGCTAAAGTTATATTTAAATTATTTATTATACATTTTAAAGACCCTACAAAATAATCAATTTTATTCCTCTTCCATAATACACGGCAACTTTTACGCTTCGGTAATAACGAGAGACGCGAAAAGAAAAATCGAAACATGTTTTCTGATTGTGCGAAAGTTTCAATAAAAAACTATTTCCATTTCTAGCCGTGCCAAAACTTAGATTGAGATAAAGCTTGAGGATACGAAACTCTTTGCAGCGAAAGTTAGGGGCAGCTGCGGCGTCGAGCCGTCACGTAAGCCCTCAATTACGAAACACTGAAGTGGTTTGCAGCAATCCAGAACAAAGCTCATCGATTCTATCGTCATTATAATTGATAGTGATAGTTATGTAATAGTCGCAAAGAAGCGATTATTACGTAAATATGCTCTATTTTAAGATACTTAAATAGAGCACAGACGATTTATAAAAATAAGAGAAAGTATATAATGCTATTTAAGAAAAGATGTTTTATGAGACGTCAATAACTTCACCAATAGTACTATGATATAAGACGACACGTTGGCGCAACGGTCACAGCACTGGTTTGTGGCTGTTGCGCTGGCGGTTGCGGGTTCTATCCCGCTCATTACAAACATATGTATTAGCCATACAGATGTGCCGTGGTCTGGGTGTTTGTAAAGGCCTCGTGGGTCCCCACCTTGCCTCGGCGAGCACGTCAAGCCGTCGGTCCCGGTTGTTATAATTTACACCTGATAGCGATCGTTCCTCATAGAATGGAATATATCCACCAACCCGCATTGGAACAGCGTGGTGGATTAAGCTCTGATCCTTCTCCTACATGGGGAAAGAGGCTATGCCCAACAGTGGGATACAACAGGCTGAAGCGGAGGTATTGCATTCACTCGTTGTTGCTTTTTGTGATGAACAATAATCACATTAGGTTATATTATATAACACTTATACTCACTTGTTACTATTAACATTTTGTGTTAACACAATCAATGTTTAGCAAAATAAAAATATTACATTCTCAAAAACGTAACTGTTTTACAGATGATAACTTCACTCACACGGCAACATGCAAATACAACAAAATATTTTTTTTTTGTTATAGGATGTTATCCACTATCATCGAAACGTTGATCAACGAAAACTAACTGTATTATGTTTTATATGCAGGTATATTTCCAAAACAATAAAGATACTAATGTGTTTCCTATTTTAACAAAATATGTAGGTATAAATTATTTTGTCCGAGACCCAACAGCAGATTAATTCAATTCCAAACATAATTGCTTGTCTGTAAATTATTCATAATGTAAAACAATCGATGATGTATTTACTTAAGGTTGTATAGGGTAATAAATAGCCTGAGGTGGTGAGACCAGCCGAATAGCTGTTGGAAGGCCGTATTATTCTATTCTGTAAGTAAATTTATTTTAAACTAGCTGTGCCCGCGATTGCCATCAAATCGAATTCAAAATTTAAAGCTAATAAGATAAAATACATACACTTATTTAAAATAAGCCATTAAAATTATATTAAAATTATATTATTATTATATATTTAAAATAAGCCATTCAATGCTTCCTTTGTTTTCGGATTTCAAATTATTAGGGTTCCCTACCCAAAGGGTAAAAACGGGATCATATATTAATTAACTAAGACCTGTCCGTTAGTCAGTTTGTCACTAGGTTGAAATCGCGCTAGACTGTTGAAATTTTCACTAATTATGTATTTCTGTTGTCTCTATAACAACAAATACTAAAACGAAAATAAAATAATTTTTAAGGGGGGCTCCCATACAACAAACGCTATTTTTGTGCCCCTTTTTTGCTCAATATCAGTCAAGGCACTTGAAATATTCACAAAATACTCAGTTGTATTTTTACTTTAATAATAAATAATAAAATTAAAATTAAAATTTAAGAGGGGCTCCCATACAAAAAACGCCATTCTTTGCCTATTTTGCTCGATATAAATAAATGGTAACAGGTAGACACATTTTCACAAATTACTTAATTGTTTATTTACTTTAATAATAAATAATAAAATTAAAATTAAAAAATATTTAGACAAAAAATTGTCTAAATATTTTACCTAGTCAATGGTACGGAACCCTTCGTGCGCGAGTGCGACTCGAACTTGGCCAGTTTTTTCTTGGACTAATTACTAAGTGTTATAACGTTTATACATCTATACAAATAAATAAAAGTGGAGTGACTGTTTGTATTATTAAAATAACCGCTTTTTACGAAGTGCATATGGATATAATGGACGCCACATATACCAATTTTTTTTTACAATTTTTGTCTGTCTGTCTGTCTGTTTTTTCGGCTAATATCTAAAACGGCTGGACCAATTTTGACATGATTTTCACTGGCAGATAGCTGATATAATACGGAATAACTTCGACTACTTTTATTTTAGAAATTTATTTATTTTATAACTTTGCGAACTGAACAATAACTTTTTGTTAAATTCCACGCGGATGAAATCGCTTGCACAGCTAGTATAATATAAACTAACAATCCAAAGACCCTGTTGTGTTTACGAAATAATTATTAAAATGTATCCCTGAAACAAATATAAAAGCATTAACAAATTAAAACTAAGTATTGAAGGTTTTCAACTAAGAAGGTACACACTTAGACTTTATTAGCTGCATTCCGCCAAAATAATTATCACGTATCCTATATACAAGTATGAAATCAAATTTTACCCTTCATTGTTTCATTTAAAGCTTAAGTATTAATTTCAGAGTAACTTCAAAAAACTTTAAAATACCTTCACTGTCCCAAACTGGACCTTGACTGAGAGAAGAAATTATTATTATAAATATATAGATGAATCTTTATTTACTATATTTTACACTGTGAAAAGAGACGCCAAAAATTACTACTTCAAATTCAACTTTACATTGATTTATTTTCAAGTGCTTTATTTATATAAGAAAAGATATCCCATGTTTAGCGGTAAATGAACAACGTGGTTACTCAACCCCAAATGTTTCGGACCAAATTTTGAAATATTAGTACCAATCAACCCATATTGAACAGCAAGTCAGGGTGCGATATTTACAATGACAAAATCATTAAGTAGTAGATTATAAAAATATTTCGATGTGGTCTTAGAACCGCCCACCATATTTCACTTAAAGTTTAAAATTTGGTAAGACGTATCTGAAAGGGTTACGTGCTTTAAGGTAAAAGTGTAAATTAGTTAATAAATCTACCAACAGTATATTACAGCATTCGTATTTACTAATTGATCTTCTTGTCGTCTCCGTTTAAAATGACGTTCGCGAAATCACTCATGCTTTTTCGGCACCAATAAAAGCCAGTAGTTTAAATGAATGAATGAAGGTAAGAATATATAATATATATTGTAAAACCAAAAAACTTAATTTACTGCGGTATAAAAATCCTCGGATATTCCATTTACTTTGAATAACTAATTTATTTATGAAAACTATGAGCTATAAATTATCATATTGTAACTAATTATAACGAAACAGTAATTGTGACTTGGTGGCAAGTAGCTGTTATTGCAATTTGAAATAAATTTATGATACCTACTCATTGTATTTCTCATAAAACTTAAATATGATTGGAATAATTAACATTATAAAATAGTGCAATTGTATATTTTTTTAATACAATGATAGGCTAGTGTTTGACCACTATTTCACCTGATGATAAGTGAAAATGCGGTCTAAGATGGAGCACGCTTACCTAGAAGTAGCCTGTTCACTCGCGACTTAAAGATCTTCAGGTTATAGTTTTCCGGAAACACAGACTCTGGTAGAGAGTTCCATTCTTTGGCCGTGCGGATCAAGAATGTACTAGCGAATCGCTTAGTGCATATAGGGGGTAGGTGCGTAATTGAGCAAAATATCGGCTAAATTGCTTTAGAGTATAATATAATGCGTCAAAAAGCAACGCGACATGAAGAATGTATTAAACAAATGGTACGAAAGTCTTTACCATAATCCACTAGCTTATTAATTGTTACATACAAGAATGACATTTATTTCATTTTTATATACAGTATCAATAATGAAGTCTGCCCCGTGGTTATATCATACCATCACGAAACTATAAAAAAATTAAACACGACTAAAAACTCAACGCCAAATTTTATTTTAAATTATTTATGTAATTTTATACTGTCGACAAAAATAAATGAAGATACATGTTTTTTTATTTCACTTAATAGTTTGAATTATTATTATTATAATTTTGTTTGATTTATTTTATTTTACAGTATTTGTTATTTTCTAAAATACTAAATTTCCTAAATAAGTTTATGTACTTAATTAAAAACCAATCAACAAAAGTAAAAAAAAACAAGAACTAGAAAATATATATAAATTTCAACCTTCTTTTTTCAAATTGTGTTGCTTCTATAATATCCGAAGGATCTTCGTTCCTACCTGGTGTCCCATGACACCACATAATTTTTTGTTTATTACTTAATGTAATGATAATTAATAAATAATATTTATTACTTAATCATGATGATGATGACTTATTGTAAATTCTAACTATAAACATGTATAAAACACCTATCCATATGTATTTATTATACGTACGCTATAATGAACTACTCGTATTATGTATGTCACAAGGTTTTTAAAAGAACAAATTCTGACACCTAAAGTTATATGCCGAGCTTAAATAAATAACTCATTATCACCTGTATCTACAATGACATATACCCGTTTATAATAATTTTTATCGAGATGAAAACAGAAAAGCTTTCAGCGACATAGAATTAAACACTAATTCCGGTACAAGGAAAGAGGATTATGAAGCAGCGACGCAGCGGTAAACCAGTGAGCTGGGTATCAACGTGGCAGATACGTACAGCATTCTACAAATAAACTTAACACTATGTTAAAATCTTTAGCATCTGCCTCAGACTTTACTTGCATGATATTTATTTGTTACTATTTTTATCTGACAGAATACGAAGAGGAAAACGAAACAGTTATAAACATTTTTTTTAACATAAAGTTTTATTAACGTCCAATATTTTTTGAAAAGAATCTTAAATTATTTTTAAATGACAATTCTGTGTTTATAGTAGAATAATATTAATTTCTTTAATTGAAATTATTAATCAATTTATTTATCAAATCATATACAAAAAAAGATCTATCGAATTTTAGATAGACTATGATTTAACTGAAACTATTATCTGAATTTTCTGATTACCAAGTGTAGGTATTTTATTTATTCAACTCATATAGCGTGCCCCGCTCTTTCACCCACTTTTAGTATATTACATGTCGCTAACACTTAAGAATAGTTACTCCTACACTCCTATGAAGCGTAATAATCAAAGACATAAAGATTAAAACTGTTCGTTAAACGGCCAGACAACCTAAGACTTTTTTTTCAATTAGACTAAGTAACGCCTTAGGTAAACTTGTTCAAACAAATAAACACTCTCAAGAAAAATCAATAAAATGAATAGTTCGCCTTATGGCGTTAAGGAGATAGCTGTCTGTCAAACACGTTGAGATGGGTTAAATATTTCCTACAGCAAATAACATATACACGTTTAAGTAATTTTCGTGTTTTTTATGTTTAAAATACCAAACTTTTTTTTATTAATTGTACAGAAACATTTTATTATTATGTATATACATAATACTTATGTTTGCATGCATGTATGTTTGTATGTGTGTATTTATATGTGTATATACGTATGCAAGTCTGTGTCTGTTTATGTATGTATATATTTGTATGGTATATATATGAATTATTGCTCGTGTATAAAATATAACAACGATTGCCACTAACGTTACCTTATTATTCCTCCCTTTTTTTAATGTACATTTACTCGTATATCGGAATAGAAATTATAATACAGTTTATTGTATTGAATTAAATACTAATACCGGAATCAAAGAAAGCCCATTATGAAACGACTTTGAGGTAAGCCTTGAACTGTGTATATCAACGAGCTGGATGCAGCCTTACATAGACCAACCTGTGTTGGTGATTTGTGAATGCGCTTACATTTTTCATTATAATAGTTTAAGAATTTATAGGTAAGCTGTGCACTTCACGTGCTAACTTTACGTTACTAATAAAAAATGTATATTTATTGTAAGGAGTACATAAGGACTATGTATTTTTATTAAGTTTGTGCGAACATATAAATTACTAGCTTCTGCACGCGATTTCGTCCGCGTGGAATCCGCTCCTATTGGTCTTAGCGAGATGATATAAATCCTATAACCTGCATCGATAAATGGGTTATCTAACAATGAAAGAATTTTTCGAATCGAACTAGTAGCTCCTGAGACTAGTGCGTTTAAACAAACCAACAAACAAACAAACTTCAGCTTTATAATTTTAGTATATACATTAAATGGCACAAAAGTATGCATCTATTATGTACAATTCTCACTTTTTATTTCATTATCTATCAAATTGATTTCATTAATACGTAACCTATGAATTAAATGTAATATTATAACCTATGGGAAAACTCAATAAAAAAGAAATATGATAGAAACAGAATTTCTTAAATCTACCGATAAGTACAGGACATGGCATCCCACGAACCAAAAAATACTTTATTTACCTTTACTATATTTTACAGTACATAGATAAATTTTCAATGTATTTAAACCTATAAATACAATTAAAAGTTAACGAAAAACATGCAAAATTAGAAAATTCTCGTCAATGTTCTAATATTCTTTCTTCAAAATTTGAACTAAGTATTCCAAAAATAGTTCATTTATATCCATTTGCTTTGACGCCAAATTTCATTTCTTTTACAAAATAACTTTTCAAGTACGTTTTGTAGAAAAATGACCTTTTTGTTCTCAAAGAATAAATTGTTATTTGTAGGAGCTATTAATAGATTTTAAATATTCAATAAATGGCATAACGTCACTAAATAAACATTTGTAAAAAAATTAATACAACAATTATATTATCGTGATTACCTGCCGACAAGCTCATAGTACTTTTTTAATATTTAGAAACAAAACGAATTCTTTTAACAAGCTAGTTTGAGGAGCTTTTGAAGCATGATGATTAAAGATTGGTAATTAATAATATAATATATAATAAATTGAAATTTATAAATATTTTAATTTAGCGTTAATTCTTCTATACACACATATTGTTACGTTTTAGGTAATAATCGACTGAATCGAATAAATATTTATTACAACCAGTTCCGAACGCCAATTGCGCCAATAAGTCAGTAGAATAGCGTGGTTATCGAAACAAAATAATTATATATATTTGTATAGAAGGAAGGAAGAAAACGGGCAGCTTACGTATTAGCAAAAATCGAAACACGTGCAAAACTGAACAACACAATCCAGTAAATTCTATACAAATAAATAAAATTGGAGTGTCTGTTTGTAATATTAAAATAACCACTTTTTACTAAATGCATATGGATGTATAGACGGTACATAAACCTAAATAACATTTTTTACAATTTTTGTGTGTCTGTCATTTTGTTCCGGCTAATATTTGAAACGGCTGGACCGATTTTGACGGGACTTTCACTGACAGATAGTTGATATAATAACTTATGCTACTTTCATTTTAGAAATTTATTTATTTTGTAACTCTGCAAACTGAACAATATATTTTTTTAATAGATTCCATGCGGACGAATTCGCGGGCACAGCTAGTTTTTATATATAAGTTGTGCGTATTTTGACAGCTTTACAAGTTTACCAGCATTATTGTTCAATTTTTATATATAGTATAATGTTTCTTAAATTTAATTAATACCGATGCAGGCTATAAAAAGCTTAGTTGTTGTATTGGTCTACCAAATATTTAACGCATGAAACGTAAACTAAATTTTATAACACTTGAACTTAGCTTATAAAATGGAACCTTGACTTTATTTTATTAAAAATGAACTGTCAAATAAAACTTTTTTTTTCAATCAATATAACATTGAGACTGTTCATTCATGTAAGCTTTAAAATCACTTTTGAATCGTTTTAATATGAATGAATTATGCTAAAAGGCCTGCACCGTTTACCACGCGCTATATTTCGAAACTTATACGATTTCTGAAAATTTGTTACTACTCCCCATATGTGTGATAATCAAAAATTTTATGGTCTGTCTAAGTTTCTAAGTAAAAAGCAAATACGCATACAAAACCTTTCAGCTTTTTTATCAATAGACAATCTGCACATTTTTACCCACGTCACGTTTATAATTTATATTGTTAACAATTTTCCTCAATAAACGAGCTAACTTCAAAATATTTCTCTATATTAGGAACTATCCGAAATATTGAAAATTTTACATTCATAAAGCTCGCAAATTTAATATTTGTTATTCGTTTCAGCCTGTAATATTCCACAGCTGAGCATAGGCCTCTTAATCCACCACACTGCTCCAACGCGGGTTGGCGGATATATTCCCTACTATGAGTAACGATCGCTATCAGGTGTACATGATAACAACCGGGACCGACGGCTTAACGTGATCTCTGAGGCACGGTGGGGAGACCCACAAGAACTGCACACAAAAACACCCAGACCACGGCAAACTACCAGCTTTGTGGTTGTTGTGCTGGTAGTTTCGGGGATCGTACCCGCACAGGAATCGTTGCTAAACGAAGTACGGCAGCGGACACAGTGTGCTGATTGAATTTGGCCTAAAGATCAAAAGGACTATGTCCTGCTTAGTAATAAATTATTACCAGCTACTGAGAGATATAAATTTTTCTATTAACAAGCTGTCCGAACAACAACTTGGTCAGCAAACAAGCTTACGGCTTACCTGATGATAAGCGGTTACCGCAGCCTATAAAAGCTTGCAATACTAGGAGAATCGCAAGTGCGTTGCTGACCCCAACCCTGACCCTCCCCAGGAGCTCTGGCTACCTTACTCACCACAGCAACACAACAAAGACTACTTAAGAGCAGTGTTATTTAGCTGTGTATCTTCTATAAGGTTAAGTACTTCCCCAGACGGGCTGCTCCAGGTTTTGTGCAGAAGATATGCTGTTGTGCCCTACTTCAATAGTATTTAGTTTATTTACTAATAATCCCACCAAGCAGAGAGAAATAAACGATTCACACTCAACTCCACTAGGACTTGCTCCTTTGTGTGTCTGTGTGTGTTGTGTGTGTGTGTGGGTCCGGCAACACAAATAATACATAACCACAAACGCCCAGACCACGGCAAATATCTGTAATGGCCAGTAAAAATTTACGCCATATGCGGGGCTTGAACCCGCAACCGCCAGCGCAACGGCCTTAAGCCAGATCTTTGACTGTTATGCTAACGCATAGTCAAAATAAAACGGTCAAGCATGAGCTAACTTTACAAAGCCCAAATTTAAAATTACATTAAACAAATTGTAACAAATTTGGTTACCTGTCGTCATAAACGAAACCAGCGTCTAACGTGTTGTAGTACAGCAGGATCGCCAGAAGCGAACTTGCTGCCGTCACCCAGCGATCCATTATGACGTTTGCTACATCAGCGTAGTTTTAACACCGCCCTGAAACAAAAATATTTTCAATAAATCGTTCGGCGGTTTCACTCACGTCGACATATATGGTTACTTTCTACAGCGCAAGCTACATATGCATATTTGCATATTTTACACTTAGCGTTATTTTGTACAATAATAAATAATACCTCACACTCACGCCGCCCACTATAATTTACACCTGTGTCGGGGGTCCAGAAAAAATTACAATACACGAGCACAAACACCCAGACCACGGCAAACATCTGTATACTCCATACAAATGTATGCCATGTGCGGGGATCGAACCCGCAACAGCTACAAGCCAGTGCTATGACCGCAACGCTTCGTTAAAACATGATATAATTTTCATAAATACAACAATATTATCAAAAATATATTTAACAATTCAAAAAAAGTACCTAAATCGATTCAGTAATTACATATTTTATCTCTGTAATATTTATATTGACAAAACCGTAAAAATATTTTCCTTTTTATAACGTGTGTAAAATAACTTATATAAAATATTCACGGTAATAAAGATTACTGTGAATATTTTAATTGCAATATTTTGACTATTCTCTGAAAATTATTTTATTTGCCAGCAAATCGGCAATGTACGTGTTTTTACTTGTACAATTTAAATTCACTGTATGTAGGAAGTTTGACTCTTAACTGCATCTCTTTAAATGGTAGGTTCTGTAAATGTTATAGATCACGTTCCATGAGAACCCAGAACCCAACGCTTTTTTAAAATTTTATCTTGTCTAAATATGCGAGCTATTCTGGCAAGCTACTTCTACATTGCATTGCTGCATTGTCCAATACTATTTTAACCGACTTTAAAAAAGAAAGAGTTGTTGATGTTCGTTTGATAACTTTGTCGTTTATAAATCGATTTTGATGATTATTTTGTTGAAAGAAGATATCCCAACAGTGGTATCTATGATAAGGAAACCAGGATCTGATGATGACATCCCAGAGAAATAGACGGGAAGCTTCGAAAATTGCAGTGGCGACTAGTGCATTTGTTAATTGTTTTCGTCTACTTACTTTGTATTACTTGACGATGTATTTGAAGTCTGTTTTTTTCGTTTGCTAGCAAACATAATTATTTTTAATTGGTGCTGTGTGGCTACGGCACTAAAGAATTTAGCCACCCCCTCTCTTCCCGTGGGTGTCGTAAGAGGCGACTAAGGGATAACAAGGTTCCACAACCACCTTGGAACTTAAGAAGCCGACCGATGGCGGGATAACCATCCAACTGCTGGCTTTGAAATACACAGGCCGAAGACGGGCAGCAGCGTCTTCGGTGCGACAAAGCCAGTAATGCGGTCACCAACCCGCCTGCCCAGCGTGGTGACTATGGGCAAAACACATGAGTTCACGTTATTTTTGGCGTAAACTTGTGGAGGCCTATGTCCAGCAGTGGACTGTATAGGCTGTAATGATAATTATTTTATCCCTAAAAAGCATCGATGACGTGAAATATTAATACTAACTGATACATACAACTAAAGAACCGCATTATTGAAATGATTTCTTTTTCTCTTAAATTATTTTTCATTGTAAATTATAGCTATGTAACACAAAAGGTAAAGAAGGAAAGGTATTGTGCAGAAAGAGTATATCCAAGTAACTCGTCCATTTAAACAAAGTCAAATTTAAATATAGGCTATTTAAAAAAAAACACGTGGAACGTGACCTATTACACCTCCAAAACCCTCTATTTGAAGGAACGCAGTTAGGACTCGAACACCTTATACACTGTTCCATATAAAATAATTTTTTTTTATTTTGATAAACATTTACCGAAATGGTTTTATATATATATATATATATATATATATATATATATATATATATATATATATATATATATATATATATATATATATATATATATATATATATATATATTTATTTTTTTATATTTTATATAGAACTATATTAACTTTTTGAGATAAAGTATTAGGAACAATCCCTAATCTACTACATTCAAAGACGGAGCTTATTTTTACATATAAATAAATAGTACCTGGGTGACCGAGCTCCGCTCGGTATTTTTAGTAAATCATGAAGGATCAGTAGTAGAAGAGAGAGTTAAAATGATTCGCTGCCGGTTTGGATGAAGTCTTTTTTAACCGACTTCAAAAAAGGAGGAGGTTACTCAATCCGGCCGGAGGAAACTCAATATATATATATATATTGCTCTTCTTGATTGCTCTTTCGTCATAGTATATATATATATATATATATATATATATATATATATATATATATACATACTACATACTTTCATACATATATAAAAGCGAAAGGTCACTCATCACGAAATCTTCAAATAATATGTCTTTAGAAATCAACTCCCTTTTCGGGTTAAAACGGGGGAGGGTAGGTTGACTCACTCATCACAAAATCTCCAAAACTATAACACCCACAAACTTGCAATTTGGCAAGTAGGTTCCTTATGGGGCGTAGATATCCGCTAAGATTTGATTTTACGAAAATCGACCCCTAAGGGGAAAAAACGGGGGATGGAAATTTGTATGAAAGTCTTATGTTTTTGAAGTAAGAGACTTGAAAATTAAAACGTATGATCTATAGATGGTGAGAAGGTGCCCAAATAATGCATCGAATCTCGAAATATAAAAGGGAAAGGTCACTAACTCACTCATCACGAGAACTCAAAAATTAATGAAATGACGATTCGAGAGTGCTCTTGGAGCCTATTTGAATAAAGCTGTTTTTGATTTGATTTGATTTGACTCATCATGAGATCTCAAAAACCGCTGGTCGGTCCATCCATCCAGGATGGACAAAGATGAAATTTGGCAGGGAGGTAGATTATAGTTAGAAAATGTCCGCTAAGAACGGATTTTGCAATATTTCACCGTTAAGGGGGTTTAATTGGGGTTGATAGTTTGTATGAAATATATACAGCAGCTATAAGTTCGCCTGATAGATTATTTATACTCCAGCCTGAAAATAAAACTAAATATGTGGTGTATAGAGAGGTTTTATAAAAATAACTATTAGATTATACCAAATTGTGCCTTTTAAAAAGTTACTCAATGTGATAAACATTTCAAGTGACTGAAATAAAAAAATAATTTGCGTTAAGCATCTTAATAGTAATGCATATCTTCATAACCACGCGGACGTAGTCACGGGCGACAGTTAGTGTATTATAAAACAAAGTCCCCCAAAAGTGTTTGTGATCGATTCCCTCAAAATCTACTGAACGGATTTTCATGCGGTTTCGCCAATGGAGGGAGTAATGGAGAGCTTCAAGAGGAAGGTTTACGGAACGGCTTAGCCGATTTTGATGAGAGTTTCACTGGAAGTTTGCCGGGACAACTTTGTGACAAACTGGTTTCAACGCGGGCGAAGCCGCGGGCACAGCTAGTATATACATATATGTATATATATTTTTAAATGTATGTTAGGGGATAACTTCGTCGTTTATGAAAAGATTTTGATAATTCTTTTTTTGTTGGAAAGGAGATATCCCTGGTGTGATACCATGATAAGGAAACCGGGATCTGATGATGGGATACCAGAGAAATCGAGGGAAACTCTCGAAAATCCGCATAACTTTTTGCTGGGTGTACCGATTTTGATGATTTTTTATTTAATCGAAAGCCGATATTTATCATGTGGTCATATTTCACCGAGATCTGATTACAACTTTTGGAGTAATCTTTGATAATGCGTATTTCTTGACTATTTTTTCATTGTATTACTTGTCGATGTAATTGAAGTCGATTTATTTTCGTTTGCCTGCAAACATAATTACTAATAATGAATTAACACAAAATAAAAATAAAAAATAACGATGAATAAAAAATTGATATAAAATACACAATTACAAGATTGAGAGTAATTGCTTCTCAAAACTGATAGGCGCTCCAACAAATCGTGTTTTTTTTTTGAAAATCATATTTAAATACGAATTACATATTTATAAATATGAATAATATTTTTTTAGCGACAATAATAAATAATATAAATAAAAATAAAAAATCAAAAATAAAAAAATAATTAAAAAATAATAATGATAAAATATGGATAATATTTTTCGATTTTACCGACATAATAATAAAAAATAAGAACAGCCTATTTAAATAAAAAATAACGAGTGCAATTAGAAAAAGAAAAAGAAAAAATAATTGATCAGGGACATGGGGATTAGAACCATGATCTTCTCGGTTGATCCCGACCGACCGATTTCCCACCGAGCTATTGCAACTAAATTAACAAATGCGAAATTTACCTTCGCATTCCAACGATATTTTTTTCACTCCCTAAAAACAGGGATAAAACGACATTTTCTGAAAATGAATCCTAGCTAGATAGATTTATCTCCCCCGAAACCTCCTATATACTAAATTTTAAGAAAATCGTTGGAGCCGTTTTCGAGATCCAGATTCTATATATACATATATATATATATATATATATATATATATATATATATATATATATATATATATATATATATATATACAAGAATTGCTCGTTTAATAGTAGTACCCGGGTGACCGAGCTAAGCTCGGTATTTTTAGTAAATCGTGTTTTTTGGAAATCATAAAGTATAAATACGAATTACATATTGATAAAATATGAATAATATTTTTCGATTTTACCGACATAATAATAAAAAATAAGAACAGTCTATTTAAATAAAAAATAACGAGTGCAATTAGAAAAAGAAAAAGAAAAAATAATTGATCAAAGACATTGGGATTTGAACCATGATCTTCTCGGTTGATCCCGAGCGGCAGATTTCCCACCGAGCTATTGCAATTACATTGACTTATGCGAAATTTACCTTCGTATTCTAACGATATTATTTTCAATTCCTAAAAACAGGGATAAAACGACATTTCCTGAAAATGAATCCTAGCTAGATAGATTTATCTCCCCCGAAACCCCCTAAATACTAAATTTTATGAAAATCGTTGGAGCCGTTTCCGAGATTCAGATTCTATATATATATATATACAAGAATTGCTCGTTTAATAGTATAAGATAAGATATAACAAACTTGAGAGCATTATTTGCCTCTGTCAATTGTTGAATCATATTTAATATGACTTTTTATGATAATATTTTCTTTTTGTGTAGCAAATATTTTTATTTCATATAGATGAACATGTCAATTAGTTATAGCTTTTATATAGAGAGCATTTCATTATAATTGAAATATTTCAACTGGAATATTTGCATCGCGACGGAAGTGGAGATGCAAACTCTGTGACAAACAATAGACCAATATCTACAAAATTATGATTGATTAATAAAGTATGATTTTTAAAAGATACTTCAAATTTTAACGAAATATTCGAAGTATTTTCAAGATTCAATTCAACCAAAAACTCGAGAAAAGTTTCTTTCAATCTTCTAAAGTACGCATTCGAAGCATTTCTCAAGTCGTCACATTAGGCAGATTTACGTTCCGACTTGACTTCATTACTTTAAAGGTTTTTTCAATTTTCAAATTGTATAAAATAACGAATGTGGTTTTAAGTACAAGCAGGGTCTTACTCGAACATTTTTCACGGCATCTTGTCTGTCTCGCGTCTCCGGTCGCTCCGTACTGAACAAAAGTTATCACGTTAACAAGATTTATGTTCCGACTGTATCCTGTACGGGTCGATCACTGGGAACTCTAATGCATTCTATTCCGGAGGTCACTGCTACTTACAATTTAAAACTATAAAAGTATTAATAAATTTAAATTTTAATACGTTATCGTAATGGCGAAATTTGGATAAGCAAATTATATTTCGTTTAGATTATGTCTTTATACAGTGTAAACGAATTATACGTAAACTAGAACACATTTCTACCTATGTATAATAAACTTAATAAAACTGCTACATTGTATGCCACAAAGTTGCACCAAATAAATCACAAATAAAGTTTTATCACAACGAAGTCAATCTGGACGAAACGAGTAGATCTCGGTTTCATTTGTTATAGAAAAATGAACCAATCGTATAAAGAAAATGAAGCAAAGTTTGTTGAGCGAAAATAGACAAAGAATCTGATACAGGTAAATAATTCCGCTCGAGTTGGGCCGAAAAAACGTTTCCTCGGTTATCTCAAGGTTGGCTCCAAGCGAACGACCCGAGCGAAAACAGCAATGTTTACCCAAACCGAGCTAGCGGCCATGTAGAGCTTTAATAACATTAAAAGGAGAATACTATTCCAGATGAAATACTATAAAGTATAAACGTCATCTTCTTACATAGGTACCTATAAGAAATATTGTCTCGTAACAATAGCGAAGTATCCTATGAGATATTTCATTAAAAGAATAGAAAAGATATGAAATACACAGATATTCCTGTTGCGATACCAACAATACCGTAGTTATATTGGCTAAGTAAAATATATATACCTTTTAAGTTATATACAAATATATCACGAAAAAGTGTAATAGAATTTCAGTGTCTTGATAATGGAGACTCGCTGAGCCCCCAGCCGATCGGAGTAGAATTGCTAAATCAAGTATCAAAATCACAAATATATAGATTTGTCGCTGCGACTCTTTCACACAAGATTAGCGCCCAATTCTTAGGTAAACGGCATTTCAAAGGCTATAAATTTCGATGGCTCGTTACTTTCGCGAGGAGGCAGAAATTTATCGAAAATTAGTTTGAGAAACTCCAACGAATTTGAAAAGTAGAGGCTAACAGCGATCAAACTCATAGATATAGTAGGTAATTTACTTTATATTCCGACGTAGACTTTGAAAAGGTTAGTAATTTTAATTATTTCAAGGAATGGAAATGCTTGTGAGAATGGAAATGGTTAGTGATTTTAATTATTTCAAAGAATGAAATATGTGCACTTAGTAGTATTTTAAAACAAAACTCATAAAAAAAACAGAAGACTTAAACTCGCCAATCTCAAAATTCACCTGTGGTTTTTTCAAAATTTGTAACCTATTTTCCTGTGATATCATTTTTATTTTACAACCAGTATAACATGCATTGTATATTTGGAATAATTCCTCTTCTGTGATCTAGTACGTATTTCTTGGTATCGCGGATGCTTCGACTACTACAAAAAGGTAATGTAGATACATCAGCAATGGAAGTTATTGAAGTGTCTTTAAATGGTTATTATCTTTAGTTGAAATATTTTTCCTATAATAGTCTTTCTTTTCTTTGTATAATTTTTACACCATTATTACCAATTTTAAATAACTTTCATCGGCCATGGATTCTACAACTGCTCGTAGCCGAGATTTAGGCAAAAGAT
Organism: Melitaea cinxia; assembly: GCF_905220565.1. Taxonomy (NCBI): domain Eukaryota; kingdom Metazoa; phylum Arthropoda; class Insecta; order Lepidoptera; family Nymphalidae; genus Melitaea; species Melitaea cinxia. The sequence continues at coordinate 8,392,264 of NC_059401.1, forward strand.
TTCTGTAGGCTTGATAACTGCTATAGCGTGATGGTGTGTATGCTCTGTAGGCGCCTAAACACTGGTGCTTTGGTTTGATTTCCGCTCGGGTAAGATATTCTTATTTCTACAGATATTTCCTTTCAGTGTGTGTGTGTCTGTCCTTATGGACTCCCCGTGACTCCCTACCGTATCTTTAAAATACGTAACACTGTCAATTTGGAATGTTATTAAACCTAATACCGACCTTAGATTGCTGTTATTAGTAAATAACGTTTTTTGGAAATCATATTTAAATAAGAATTACATATTAATAAAATATGTATGATATTTTTCGATTTTACCGACATAATAATAAAAAATATGAACTGGCTATTCAAATAAAACATCACGAGTGCAATTAGAAAAAAAAAGGAAAAAAATCGATTAGAGACATGGATTGAACCGTGGTCTTTTCAGTCTATCCCGCCCGGCCGATTTCCCACCTGAGCTATTACAACTTTATTGACATATGCGAAATTTACCTTCGTATTCTAACAATATTGTAGCCATTTTTTTATTGCTTTAAAATAGGGATAAAAGGACGTTTCCTAAAAATGAATCCTGGCTAGATCGATTTTGTCCCCCAAATTCTCCGCATACTAAATTTCATGAAAATCGTTGAATCTGTTTCCGATATTCAGATTATAAATATACATACAAAAATTGCTCGTTTAATAGTATTAGATATATATTTCAACGGGGACCTCATATTCTAAATATTTCGGTATTTCTTTAAGGCTCTATTTTTTTAATCTTCATATTAACAATAATAACAAATATTGCACATGACAAACATAAACTTCACCAATAGTACTAGGGTAGGTATGACGACGCGTAGTCGCAACGATCACAGCACTGGTTTGTGGCTATTACGCTAGCGGTTGCGGGTTCGATCCCCGCACATGACAAACATTGGCCATACAAATGTTTGCCGTGGTCTGGGTGTTTGTACAGTCCTCGTGGGTCTCCCCACCGTGCCTCGGAGTGCACGTTAAGCCATCGGTCCGGTTCTTACCATGTACACCTGATAGCGATCGTTACTCATAGTAGGGAATATATCCGCCAACCCACATTGGAGCAGCGTGGTGGATTAAGCTGCGATCCTTCTTCTACATGAAGAAAGAACCCTATACCCAGCAGTGGGATATTACAGGCTGAAACGAATAACAAATATAGAATTTACCAGCTAATGTATTTAGTGATTGAATTAAAAAGAAGGAAAAGCGAAAAAATCGTGTTATACAAAGTTTTAAATGGTGGATGACATTGATGGATGTTTTTATCAGTCAATGTGGCAATTTTTACAAAAAATAATAGTTCATCAATTACCTCCAATTTAAATGTAATCTACATATGTAATAAAATCAGGATCCTGCGATATTAAAAGCATCTCATCTTACTCTTCATTATTTTAAGTAACTATCACAATAAAAGATTTGTGTGTTTTTGTTAAGTGTGTTAGTAAAAACTAGTGGTCGCCCAGTGGTCGAAATTCGACCATAATTAATTTAAATTATAAGTTTGAATATTACTAAGGTTCTGTGGTCAAAGACAATACTTTTACAATGATAAACAAAAGAGTATATATGCGTGTGTGTGTCGAATACGTGGTTAGTGTGTGTAATATTTTTTTATTAATTTAATGTATTTTTTATGCATAGTTAAAAAAACATTAACATTCTGTAGTCCTTCTGAATATAGGCTACAAGTGTGCGAAATTTCATACTCCTCCGTCCGCGTAATTTTCGTAAAAAGGGGTACAACGTTTTTGCTCCACGTATTAATATATAGATACCCTTTTGTCGATAATATAGTTAAGAGGAATATTTTAACCATTAATATAAAATTTAAGTGTATTGATTTATAAATGAGTAACTAAGATTTATAGTAAGATTATATTCGTTCAAAAAATCTCTTCTTGGTTTCAAAAAAATTTTATTTTCACCTACTTTTATATTTATAAACAATTATTTTTACTTTCTCGAAATGGAACTCAGTTGTGTTTATATAGTTTCTTTTTAACCGACTTCCAAAAAAGGAGGAGGTTCTCAATTCGACTGTATTTTTTTTTATGCATGTTACATCAGAACTTTTGACTGGGTGGAGCGATTTCGACAAATTTTCTTTTAATCGAAAGGTGGTGTGTGCCAATTGGTCCCATTTAAATTTATTTGAGATCTAACAACTACTTTTCGAGCTATATCTAATAATGCGTTTTTACTTGACCCTTTTTTCGTCGATCTACGTTATATTATACCGCATAACTTTCTACTGGATGTACCGATTTTGATAATTCTTTTTTTGTTGGAAAGGAGATATCCCTAGTTTAGTATCATGATAGGAAACCAGGATCTGATGATGGTTCCCCCGTTGAAATTGATGGAAATTCTTGAAAATCCGCAATAACTTTTTACTGGGTGTACCGATTTTGATAATTCTTTTTTTGTTGGAAAGAAGATATCCTTAGTTTAGTACCGTGATAAGGAAACCAGGATCTGATAATGGGATCCCAGAGAAATCGAGGGAACTTCTTGAAAATCCGCAATAACTTTTTATTTAATCGAAATTTAATCGAAAGCTGATGTTTGTCATGTGGTCACATATAAATTTCATTGAGATCTGATAACTACTTTTTGAGTAATCTTTGATAACGCGCAGTTACTTGAGTATTTTTTCGTCGATCTACGTTGTATTACTCGTCGATGTAATTGAAGTCGGTTTTTTTTTCGTTTGCGAGCAAACACAATTATCTGTTCCATTAAAAACAATAAAGTCGACAGTCTTTAAGCAACGTTTTTTTTTTTTGTTATGCCATAAATTATTTGCGAAAGAATTAAAGTGTAATTCAATTTAAACATCTGATTGCTTAATAGAAAATATTAAATTCACACTCACTTGCAAATTGTTCCTCGCTTTCGTTATCACTTATTCACTTTAATACGAAAAGGTCTTATCCACAATAGCTTTGTCCTCCGTATTCTCATTAATATACATACGTAATTCATTATACAGAGATATGTTAAATCTAATATTCATCGACGGAATTAACTTATTTACTTTTAATAACAAAGTAATTTTTAAATTTGGTTTTAATCTAGCAATTATGTAATTATGTATTCATTTTCACGACTTATTCATTTCATAAAATAAATGTATTATTATTTATGACTTATAATAATATAAATCCATATTATTTATATAAGTTAATGAATGGAAATTATTTTACCGATATAATTGTAATCGGGAATTGCTAATACACCTATTTATTTTAACTTCATTAATTTATTAATTTTCGGATATGTATATCAATACAACAGTTTAATGCGTAATAACACTTTTATAATTATTACGTTATGTGTATACGTTGAGTACAATAATCTAGATAAAAATTATATTAAACTACCCTAATTTTATTTTACATTGTTAATGCATGTTTATATGCCTGAATAAATAAATATACTCCATTCCGTGGGAATTCGGAACCGAAGGCGGCCTAACTATTAATCGTCTTCAACTATTTATATATCCTATTTTGTATTGCAAACGATTTAGTAGTTAAGTTGATATTGTTGCTTTTCCTATAAAAGGAAACAATATCTATTCCACCCATCAATTTCCAACTTTAGCATTTATATATAATAAAATCTAGTTATAAAAATGTCAATTTTAATTCATGTTTGTAACTTATTTCAGAAACCACACAGATATCATTTCAAACGGCAGCAAATACGAAGTGGCGAATCTAATCGCATTATCGACAAACGCCAATCTACAAATGAAGGCATATTGCGAATCGAACACTGTTTCAATTACAAATACTGCCAACACAAAAAACATGTAAATATAATAAAACCTTAAATTTTACAACTCTTTTTTTGTAATTTATTACCTACACAAGAAAATATTAAAAAAAAATATTTATATACCACTAGAAAATTTCTATAGAAATGTCAATAAAAATATTGTTTTTTTACTGAGAATGAAGTAAATGATTATTTAAATATTTGTTAAAATACTAGCATACCAAAAATAACCTAAATAAAATTTGTCAGTGATAAAAATATGGTCAATAATGTCATTAGTATACTATCTATTTACACAAGATGCCACGTGTCGGTCGTTAAATAAAATGTTCAATATCATTTAGGCCGTAAAAGAAGGTTTGAGAAACCAATTGGGTGGCAAGTGAGCCCTAAAATTTTTCCTCTTTCAACTTGGCAGATGTTATTAAAATAAAATATAAAAACTGGCATATTACGCAGATTTTATGTTATTATCTGCTACGAGCTCTACGTATGCTACGAAACTACTACGTAGATGTAAACGAACGTTAGATTTATGTATTTGTTTACGAACTCATGAAAATAAATATATATGTGTATTCGTTTTGTAACGGCTGCATTTATAACTTTTGCATTTATAACAATTGCACTTTATACTTAATGACAAATTAATAATACGACACTTATTTAAAAAAAATGTAAACAAAACATAGTCATCATTATTATTATGCATTTGAATGTAAATAAGATAAATATATTCATGCTTTAAAATAAAAAAAATACGAGGAAGGAAACAAATAATTAAAATTAGAATTAAAAAAAAAACAAAAAATAACAGTATAAATAAATTTACTGTTGCAATAACTTAACAAAAAAATTATTACCGTCCAGTTTTATAATTCCCTCCTTTGTTCACTTATTAATATATTTCATCTTAACACTTAACAACTGTCCTGATGACAAACGTATTTCAAACAGAAATTTAAATTTAAAAAGTCCGTGCGCCCGCTTAAAAATTGTTTTCAATATAGTAGTGGCAGAAAACTATTCATGTACGCCCGTGTATCGCTTAGACAGGTTTAACAATACGATCATTACAAAGGATAACACGAATAAGGCGACACTGACTCAGTAAAGCCATAGTCGTATGGTCGAGGTGATTTCTGTTCACCGACTGACGTTGGTGTACACGACACATCTGCATTTAAGAAGCCGCTATCGTTATGCGACTAATCGATTGGTCGGAGCGAATACAACTGTCCCCTATCCCTCTCTCCGCCGTCTCACTCTCTCCTCGCGCAAGCGCATTACTCTATCGTTTTCTTTTAAAAGTGGCTAAACGTAAATAAACTTGTACGATCTTTTTGTTAAGGAAAAAATATACTATGAATATCAAAAATTGAATAACGATAACAAAGCAAACATCGGAATGTTTTTTGTATATTTTAATAAGTTTGAAAAAAGTTTAGCGACAAAAAATATGTCCATGGGAAAAAAGGAAAATCTTAGACCGTACTTAGTGAAGGTTGTTGAAACATAACTTGTTGCGCGGCGACTTTGTTCCGGCGATGAAAAGCCACGCACGCCGTGGCACGCTATTTCCATTTGTTATTTAGCCGGTAATTATTATAAGTGTTAACACAAAGCTGCAAACATGATAACTTACATGAAAAAAAAAAAGAAAACATTACATCGATCGAATTTTTCTTGGAAAATGTTAAAAATTCGTGAGGTTAGTAGTTGGTAAACTAGAGTGCTAGTTCTATTTTGTACCACATTAAATTTAAAATGTAATTGATAACATTAATATTTCTTATGTATTCTAATATTTCTTATTTATTTTAATTTATTATAATTGTATTTAATAAAATTTCTTTTATGTTTTTGCCTAAAATTACAAACTGTTACAAAATATTATATATGTATTTGTGCGCATGAGTACACAATTACCAATGCATATAAGAATAATATTATTATTTAACCGATATATGAAATAGTTTTTCAGCTTATAGTAAATTTATTCGATTTTGAATTGATATTCGAGTTGGCCACAAAAAGGCATACCGAGAATGAACGTCGCCTGAAAGATGCTAGAATATTTTCAGTCGAGTTCCTGCAAATATTCTTACTGCTTGGATGCCAATGTAAAACTCAGTATCTAACTGACCTGTAAAAAATCTTTGTTCAGAAAAATGTGAATAGGACTACATTTATTTCTCTTTTATATATTTTATTTATAGAAGCAACAAAAATTTTAAAAAGATACGTAAAATTACATACATAGACAGCGTGAATCTTAAACTTAAAACATACTACCAATTAACCTACAACTAATATATTTAGTTGTACAATTCCCTCCAAAAAAATGTTTTTCGAAACATCGAAGTATTGCAAGATCACATTTTTCGATGTAAATAAATAAATAATATCTACAACATTCACACACGGTTGTCTGTTCCTACGGTAAGCAACTTAAAGCCTTTGTTACAGGTAACAGCTGACTGGTATAGCTACTTTTTTTCGATAAACATACCTATAAATAATAATAGATATATAAATAAATATATATATTACACCCAGGTTCGGGGTGGGAACCGAACTCACAATCCCCGGAGCAGAAAACAGGGTCACTACAAACTGCGCCAATGGGCCTGTAAATATCGTAATAAAAAAAATCTTTATAAAGGTACCATTAATAACAGCAACCTTTATTCTTTCAGCACGAAAAAATGAAAAAAAGCAATGAAAGAAATAAAAAATATTTTTCATGTACCAAATAAACCAAAATAATAAGAAAAGCGAACAATGTGGATTACTTAACCAAAATTAGACACGGTTTTTATTGAAAATATAATAAATACCGCAAAAAGGGTTCATTCGATACCCTTTATGTGTACTATACAACATGGTTTCACCCACATTATCTTGTATAATTGTGTTTGTAGGCAAACGAAGAAAAACCGACTTCAATTATATCGACAAGTACTACAACGTATACACCCTGGTGAAACACATCAGACACAATCTGGAGAGGAAGAGGATTGTCGTACTGGTATCGCTGGATATAGAGGGCGCCTTCGACAACGCTTGGTGGCCCAAGATTAGAGCCAGACTGGCTGAGGAAAAGTGCCCCAATAACATCCGGAGGCTTCTGGGCAGTTACCTGAGTGACAGGCGTGCCAGGGTGAGGTACTTGGGGGAGGAGCACATAAGAGACACTGGGAAGGGCTGCGTGCAGGGGTCTATCGGTGGGCCGATATTGTGGAATCTGCTCTTGGATCCACTGCTTCGAGAGATGGAGGCCAAAGGCGATTACGCGCAGGCCTTCGCGGACGATGTTGTGTTGGTATTTGAGGGTGAGACGGGCCTCGAGATCGAGCGGCGGGCCAATGCCGCCCTCGACCGTGTGAGGGCGTGGGGCCAGTCTAATAAGCTTCGGTTTGCGCCTCACAAGACCAATGCTATGGTTGTGACGCGCAAACTGAAGTATGACACCCCACGTCTCCGCATGGGCGGGGTCGGCATTGTCCTGTCGCACGAAATCAAGCTGCTGGGGGTCGTCATAGACCACAAATTGACATTCAACGCCCACGTCGCGAACGTCTGCAGGCGCGCGCTCGCCTTTTACCACCAGCTGGCCCGTGCGGCTAAGACCAGCTGGGGTCTCCATCCCGAAGTTATCCGCACTATTTACAGAGCGGTGGTTGAGCCCGTGATCTTGTATGCGGCTGCCGTTTGGGCGCCGGCCGTGGACAAGCTCGGTGTCCGTAAGCAGCTGAACGTGGTCCAGCGGGGCTTCGCGCAGAAGCTGTGTAGGGCATACCGAACCACCTCCCTGAACTCGGCATTGCTGCTCGCTGGGATACTCCCCCTCGACCTCCGTGTTCGCGAAGCGGCGACTTTATACGAGGCGCGGAGGGGGGTGCCCCAGCGGGTGATAGGGGATCGGGAGGTGGAGCGGATGTCCTCGGCTCTGCGGTCTCCGCATCCCGCCTGTCATGTCGACCTCGAGTTCAAGTGCCTGGTCGACCAAGAACAGTTTACCGCACATAGCGAACACGAAGTCAACATCTTTACGGACGGCAGCAAGATTGAGGGCAAGGTGGGGGCGGCCCTGTCCGTATGGACTGGCGCCGCTGAAGCTAGAACCCTCAAGCTTGCTTTGCCGTCCTATTGCACGGTGTACCAGGCGGAACTCTTGGCGATATGCCGGGCGGCGCGGATGGCCGCAGATAACTTGGCCGGATCAGTCGGGATATACTCTGACTCCCTGTCGGCACTGCTCACACTCAAGAATCCAAAAGCCCTCCATCCCCTGGCCGTAGAGGCGAGGGAACACCTGCGAAGGGCTCTGCTCCGGGACAAACATATAGAATTGTTCTGGATCAAAGCCCACGCAGGGCTAGAGGGGAACGAGCGTGCCGACCATCTGGCCAAGGAGGCTGCGCTGAAGTCCAAACGCACGTTTGACTACGACAGCTGTCCGGTTTCGTTCATCAAGCGGAGCATTCGCATGCAATCACTTGATGAATGGAACCAGCGGTATCGGGCTGGCGAAACGGCTGGCGTCACCAAGGTCTTCTTCCCTGACGCGACGGCCGCACACAGGATCATAGGTAAAATAAAGGTGGACAGGTTTGTCACTCAGGTGTTGACGGGGCATGGCGGATTCTCCGAGTACTTGTACCGCTTCAAGTGCAAAGAGAGTCCGTCGTGCGTCTGCGACCCTGAGTGTTCGGAATCTGTCCTCCACGTCCTCCTGGACTGCCCAACCATGGCATACGAAAGACTGCGTCTTGAAAGTCAGTTGGGAGCAAAATTGAGCAAAAATACCTTGCCAAAATTACTAGAAAATACAAATGCTAGAGAGCTGTTCCTGCAGTTTTGTAAAAATGCCGCAATAAAGGTAAATAATAGAAACAAAAATTAGAAAATTATGTTGTGTAAATATTGTACATAATATTTAGGTCAACATAAAAGCGAAGGATAGATAATATAAGGAATAGCTCGTAAGTTAATTTTGTAAATTTAGATTTAGTTTTATAGTCATAAGGTAACTGTAAAAATATAATTTAAAGAACTAACTGTAGAAAATGTACCAGATTAAATAATAAAATAAAATATATTAGCTCCCTCCCCGCTCCACTTAGCTTAGCGCTACACACTGTAAATAGGCTTGCTTTTTGTACTTGTGGGTAATAACCCAAAATGAATGAATGTGAATGGATGAAAGACGAAATTGGTATGCGGAATGATAGTGTAACGGACTAAAAGCGTGATGTATGGTAAAAGAGGACTAGATTTAAAGTTTAATATTTCTTTTTTTTTTTTTACACAAAACTGAAATAGAATAAACTAAGTAGAAATGATAATTTAATTTGATGAGGGGAATACCCCACAATGAATGAATGCGGATGGATAAAAGAAGAAACTGGAATGCGGAATGACAGTGCAATGGATTAAAAGCGAGAGGTATGATAAAAGAGACCTAGATGTAAATTATACCTATTGTAAATAAGGACTCCGAAACATAAAACTCGGAAGCGTAGGGATAAAAAAAAAAAAAAAAAAAAAAAAAAAAAAAAAAAAAAAAAAAAAAAAAAAAAAAAGTACTACAACGTAGGTGGACGAAATAATAGTCAAGTAAATACGCATTATCAAAGATTACTCCAAAAGTTGTAATCAGATCTCGATGAAATTTAAATGTGACCACATGATAAACATCGGCTTTCGATTAAATTAAAAATCATTAAAATCGGTACACCCAGTAAAGAGTTCTCCCTCGATTTCTCTGGGATCCCATCATCAAATCCTGGTACCAAACTAGGGATATCTCCTTTCCAACAAAAAAAAGAATTATCAAAATCGGTTCATAAACGACGGAGTTATCCCCGAATATACATAATATATTACATACGGTCGAATTGAGTAACCTCCTCCTTTTTTGAAGTCGTTTATAATTTACTATTTCGTTTTTATTAATAATAACGGACGTTAATTACTTTAAAAATCAAATGTCTCTAATCTTAAATTTTTTATATGCAGTAAATGGACAATCTATGTAAATAAAATTGATTCTGAAATGTATATATGTTCGTGACATAACATCCGAAAGATTATACAAAAACGGTTTTTTTTTAAATATTATTACTATCGAGATAGATCTGTAAAAAAAACTACTAGCTAACTAGTATTGAGTATATAGATTAAATATTAAGAAAATTTCATTTAATATTAAGAATCGCTATTTATTATCATATATCTATATTAATAAAAATGAATGTATGCGCTTAGCATAACTCGAGAATAGCTCGACCAATTCGGCTAATTTATTTTTTCGTATGTTCCTTAAGCCCCACGGAAGGTTTTAATACAATACACATATTAATTTTTACTATTAATTTGACAGAACGAAGTCTGCCCGAGCAGCTAGCTGTAAATATAAATACAAATACGATATACGCTTACACGCCTACGTAATCATTACGTAACGGATAAAGTTTCTTATCAGCTCTTTTTTAGCAAATTTTGACGACCGCTCTGTTGTAATGGTGCGTACTGCGTGTTGTGTCGACGGCGTCTAAGCACGACGGTCGTGCGTTCGATTCCCACAGTGAGTGGATATTTGTCGCTTCAGCCTGTAATATCCCACTACTGCCTCTACGTCTTTCCCCAGGTAGGAGAAGGATCAGAGCTTAATCCACCACGCTGCTCCAATGCGGGTTGTCGGATATTTGTGTTTATATAAATATTTATTTCCGGTAAAATTGTACTGAGTCCTTGTGGGTCTCCCCACCGTGCCTCGGAGAGCACGTTAAGTTATCGGTACCGGTTTTTATCATGTACACCTGATAGCGATTGTTACTCTTAGTAGTGAATATATCCGCCATCTCGCATTGGAGCAGAGTGGTGGGTTAAACTGTGATCTTTCTCCTACATAGGAAAGAGGCCTATACCCAACAGTGGGATATTACAGTCTAAAGCAAAGGTACGAGATCAGTTTTTATTCAACTTTGACTAACATCCAAGAATATATTTAAAAAAGTGAGAGATAAGCCTCAATGAGTAAGTTCACCTCACTTATTTTATCACTCACACATTTTACCCCACTCTAAGCCCTTCCATATTATATATCTCACCAATTGGAAACATGCGATATCTTTGCTCACGCTCATATATTTTTCAGTTGCATAAATCTATTATTACATGGATTTTGTAGCTAATTTAACGTTACAAAATAACTCAATATCTATGTGAACAACCTCTTTACTAGAGATCGAGATTTATCGAATGAATGCTAGCTACTCGTGTTTCGAATACTAGATAGTATTCAATGATTTAAAATAAATCGAATTAACGAAATTTTACACTGAATCTGAAATTTAACAGATCTACGAATGTATACATTTATATCTGTTTATTTATATAACCATAATTGTGTTTACTTGCAAACAAAAAAAAACGACTTCAATTACATAGACAATTACAACGTAAATAGACGCAAAATAGTCAAATAAATCCGCGTTATCAAAGATTACTCAAAAATTAGTCGTCAGATCTCGATCAAGTTTAAATGAGACGACATGACACGCAACACCTTTCGATTAAAAAAATCATTGAACCCGGTCCACCCAGTCTAAAGTTCTGAGGTAACATTAATTAAAAAAAAAAAAAAAAACAATCTAATTGAGAACCTCTTCCATTTTGGAAGTCGATTTTGGAATTCAATACAAAATTATGGCTACAGTAGACTAGGTATTTCAAATAACATTTATATTAACATTATTTTTAAGCTTAGCGATAATTTCGAATTGTTGTTGGTGTAATGATTGTCAGTGAAACAAAGCGAAGTCGACAATGAGTACTTTTTGTTTTCAATTCAAAATATTCAAACGAGTGTATACGGTCGTTGTAGATTTCATAATGATATTCAAGGGGATTCTAAAAACTATCTTTGCCGTCTGGGTTCAATAATACAGAAGCATTTAATTAGTAGAAACGGAACTATCGCTACATGTATTTATTTGATACACACACACCTTAAAAATGACATCATTATTAACTATTTTATACAATCTTATTAATAATATTTATTATTTAATATTCTATAATATTTTGAATATTTTTTTCTAACTGTTTTTAGAAATATAATCAATATTATCTATTAAATTAATGAAAAACATGAAATATCGAATTTAAATCAATAGTATTCACAAGTTTTTGAACATAATAATTACTGTACAATCTAAGAACTCTCTGTTTCATATTTATTATGATATGAATTCTGTTATAAAAGATTCAAACCCTTAAAAACTTATGATAGAAATACATCAACAAATAAGAGACCAAGCTTTTTAATTGACCGAACTAGTGCAGACCTCTTTCAATTATTTCAATGAAACTTGAAATAATAATAATATCAATAAATTCTTTATTTGACCAAATTGAAAAGCTAAGACTAACTGCAAATGCACTCAAAACGATTTTTCATCTGAACCGTGTGTCCCGCTGTGGGCTCGGTACTTCTGGTGGGCTCTTAACATTTAGCTGGGAGCTGTATCAAACGACGCGGAAATTCCCACTTACTCCCTGATTGCCACACTACGGGGGTTAATGACACTGTTGATACGGTGGGCCGAATACATTTTATTTTGCGCACTAACAGCTTACCTCTTACTCGCAGATATTATCGTTAGTTTTATATAAGAAAAGAGCTACCTACACAACTTTACTATTAATTTATCTAGATTTATACGTTCGACTGCGATATTATAAAATTATACTTTTTTTCGGTGTTGCCTTAGGAACTGACGATCACGTGTGCGTGTTATAGATATTTATTATTTAATTGGATTTTTAACTTTATATGGGAATATATTTTATAATTTTCAATAGAACTATAAAAATTATATTCATCTTTAAATCTAGTTACTAGCTTTAGATAATATTAAGAATTTTCTATGTAACAGATATTGCGTGTAAACAGTTCAAGATATAATTGTTGTTTCCGGGAATATGATTAAATAGTAAATAACCGCTTCGTAAGCCGCTGTAATAAATATAGATCTAATAAACATTTCGAGTCACTTTAACAATTAAATTGGTTTTTAAACGAATGTGCATTAGACCGCGCGACCTAAATGAAAGAAAGGGAGAAAGAAAAAGGTTGCTTGCATCTCTTAATCTCTTGCTTCGTTCGCCTCACCTAATCACACTTTTCGTAACGCTCTCGTCACACATTCACCAGCTTACTGCCCAACTCAAGCGTGCGTAAAGAAGTTTTGCTTCAAAATGTATGTGAAGTTTTGTTATGTATAGTAAGAACTCTCCTTGTATTAATCTCCCCTCACTGTTTAGCAGGATGGACTCTGGGTACTAGATAAACTTATACTGATCACTGCGAATAATGGATTGAGACTACGGTACAATCGGTCGATCGAAAGTGTCATTACCACTAGCGAACATACTGGACTATTCGAATTACAGAACACATCCATTGCTCTGATGAAAATGCGAACAAATGCTAAGCTTTTGGTTTTTATCAAATATTTATCAAATGTAAGCATCTGTAATTTGATCTGACTGGGAAGATATGCTAGTATCTCAATTGGAACCGGTAGGTAGTGCTGCTATCAGTATGTAACTCCGAAACTACTGAACCAATTTTCATCAAATTTTGTAAGTATCTATAATTTGATCTAACTTAGGAGATAGGGTAGTTTTTATCTCAATCGAACCCAGTAAGTGGCGCTGCTATCGATATGTAACTCCGAAACCACGGAACCAATTTTTATCAAATTTTGTAAACATCTGTAATTTAGTGCAACTTGGGAGATAAGGTAATTTTTGTCTCGACCTGGTAGGTGGCGCTGCTATCGATATGTAAGCTATGAAATTTGGTAGCTGTTTTCCGGGCAGGACAACGTCTGCCGGATCCGTTAATATTCTATAAATACCGTAATAAATAAAATATCTTACCTATTAATATAACAACTTATTTTCAACACTATCTTATTCGATATAACTTCCAAAAAAAAAGTATAAGTATACTGTTTAACCTTTGTATATTAAAGTCTTAATTACTTAAAAATATTTACTGACACTATATTGAAAACATTCTCATTATACCTTGTTGTAAAAAATATATATTAATATAGATAGCATTGTATTATGAATAATAATAACAAAATGTCAAAGAAATATTTATATATAACTATACACCACATCCTATCGCAACAATTTAAAATAAATTTCATGAAACTGCCAAACTAAGCAAATAAACAATTAAATAATGAAGGTATTTCAAACACGACAAACCATTCGCAAACAATTATATACAAAACGAACCTTCGTACACATTTCCAAAACAACGCAAAATTGTGTTTGCTCGCAAACGAAAAAAAACCGACTTCAATTACATCGACCACTAATAACAACGTAGGTAGACGAAAAAATGTGTTCTGTGTGGTTACGGCAATAAAGAATATAGCCTCTTCCCGTTGGTTTCGTAAGAGGCGACTTCGGGATAACAGTTCCACTAACACCTTGGAACTTAAAAAGCCAACCGACGACAAGATAACCATCCAACTCTCACTGACTGCAGCCTATCGCAGTCCACAGCTAGACATAGGCCTACACAAGTTCGCGCCAAAATTATAGATTATATATATATATATATATATATATATATATATATATATATTATAAATAGATTTTCTATACAAATAAATCAATGATAAGCTCTAGTTTTTCGTATATTTTTTGTGAACCTCCATCAAAAAATGTCACGAGCCGCCTCTGAGGCACTCCTATCAATTTCACTCAAATTGCCTCTGCATTTTCATCTAATTACGTGACATTTTATTTATTATTATTAAGCTGGTACTATAATAAATAGCTGCATAATCATAATAACTACATTCCAAAATAAGAAACTTATTTAAACCCATCCTTAAATATTTAACTAGTAGTTTAAATTAAGTTTTTTAACAATGTAGCTCTCCGATTATGTATAGCTAAAGCTACACACCACCAATACTAAAAATTGTACCTACGCCAAATGATTCTCATTAAAGATAAAACTTTTATTGATTATGTCTTTCTAATTTTCTATAATTGGTGCATAGTAAATTGAACCTAAACACATTATTTAATTGAACACAGGCGAAACAATTTATGTATTTGAAGCTCTGCGATTTGTCTCGCTCGTACGCACACTCCAATTATAAAGTCGTAAACTAAACACTACTTAAGTAGACAGTCGGTTGTCAACCAGATGATTTAACTTGATTAATAGACGATTTGGGAGGCCTCATTAATACACAAGCCGATTTAAGCCCCATAATGCCTTCATCATAATCAAACAAAGAGTTTTGCCGACGTGATTGATTTCGATATTGAAAATGTTTGTGCCGCGTTTAATGGACGAATGGTTTAGTTATCGGGTTGCTCGACAAATATTGCTTTAATTTTATTATTCAAAGTCAAAGATTGAAAAGATTTTATATCGCAGCGTAATAACGTTATTGTGAATGCATTCAGTTGTATATGTTTTGTCTAAACTCTAATATCAATATCGGGTCACCAACCCGCCTGCCCAGCGTGGTGACTATGGGCAAAACACATGAGTTCACGCCATTTTTGGCTTCACGAACGCGTTATATATGATAAAAAAATTTGTTACAATATTTCACATTTGTGAAAAATGTTTTCACATTCTTAAAATCTTTACACTTTCGAAAAAGAAATCCTAATATTGTATATGCTCTGACTGTGATCCTTTTAATGTGAGACGAAAAAGAAAGTTATTTATTAAGAATTGATATTAGATATATAAAATAATGAATAATAGATATCCATCTATTAGTTGACACTATGACATTTCATCGCTACTGAGATATTACTATTTTCTTTGTTATTTCGAAAGTATTAAGTTCTTATACATTTGTCTTAATCTGAATACACCATTAAAAATCCTTACATTTTTGCTTAAAACAAATCAAAGATAAAAGACGAGAAGAAAAAAGTGTGTGTCAGCTCCGAGGCACGACTGGAGTTTAATCCTTCAGATCGACTGTCTAAATAGGCACAAAAAGGCTTACTAGTCTAAAAAAAAGATTAATACCACATCAAATGGTAAATAAAATAATCAAATAACGCCATCTATAATGGCGTTAGTTGACCATGAGATGGCGTTTACAAAAACACAGACACATTAAATTTATACTTAGTCAAAATTATTTATATAAGGAAAAATAAAACATGAAATATACTGCTCTGTTATAACGTAAAAAAAATAACGCAATCGAAGACCAAAATGCTTGCATTTATGCTTTTTATGGTGATTTTATTATTTTAGGACGAATAATAATAAAATATATTGTAATAAAAACATCTCTTATTAGAAAAGGTCGAGTTATTTATAATATCTACAGTAAAAATAAAATCAAAAGAGAATTCAGTAATTTGAGTACAGAACCATAAAATAATGAGGCCCTCGTTCAAAATGAAAGGATGTACGAATATGTTAATTTTTCTTTTCGGTCAATATTCAACCTTTGCATACCCTTTGTATAATATGTTTGATGCCTTCGTAACAGCAACTTTATGATTTACAGTACAGGGTTTTAACTTAAACTTTCAGCTCTTTGTTGGAAAAAATGTGAACGATTGGCTATATCATTACTGCTGCTGACATATCATTGCCTGCCCTAAGGCGCGAGTTTTATTTATTCCACACACTTACGATTTAAATATAATGGAAAATTAATTTATCAATAAAAACGTAAAATTTTATTGAAAACAAACAAATAAAATACCATAAAAACAAGATTTATCAACATGAACTGTAAAACAAAAAATAAGACTATTAATTATACACAATAAATTTACTGATCCATTATTACTCACAGTTTGTATTCTAACGTTTATTTATTTTTCCTTTCTATTACCTAAAGTTGAATTGTAATAAAAACGTCGATAACATAAATTAATTAAAGTACGTAGAGGCAATAAACAGCAGAACAATATTGGAAAGAGAGGAGGGTACTAATGAAATGTAGCGAGCGGGCTTCTCTCGCTAAATGTAGCGAAACAAACGCACACAGGCACACTTACTAACACCAACATCAAAAACAAAGATTACAAAATAAGACGTGTTGTAACCAGAATGAAGGTTTCTGTCGATTCTTTTGTTTTAATAAAATATTAAAACAACAAAATACATGCCGCGACTTTGACATCGACTTTCTTTTTGATGTTTCCCTCGCGGCGAATTACTGAAATAAAATTTGAACAATGCAAAGATTTTCTTTAAATCGAGGCTAAGAATTTTGAATAATTCTTTAGCTTTAGCTTTAAGATAACGCAAATTTTATCTCAAATTTAGCGTTATATAAAAGTCGCTTGATGGTTTGGACGTATTTTGCCAACGAGGAATTGCGCACACTCGGTGCTACACTCGAAGTTTTCATTGTTACATCTTAACTTATGCAATATAGCGTCTGCTTCTTTAATACTTTCCACAACGCTCGATTACGTTTAACGGCGCGATTCAGATGAATTTTCTTATTTACTGTAAGCCGGCAGAAAATCGGCTCGAGCGAATTTCTTAGTCGCAGCGATTTCACACAAGACACACTTGATTGAACGCATTTGGGCCTTTATTAGATTTGTTATTAGATTGCTTTTATTTTATTACATGATACAAGTTTACTAGTTCATTGTTTTTGATACTTGGTATTCACGCTAGGAGTCAAAATGTCGCTTGTGCAATATTTAATCAAGAAAGAATATTTAATATCTAAATAAAAATGTAAATGAATAATTATATCTATTATATATGTACTTCTCTTCCAAAATGTACATGTCATTATTTTATATGACAGATTTAATAGTGTAAGATCCTAAGCACTCTAGACCTTTCTTATTTTTTGAAGGACAAATTATATATATCATAAAGGAGTATTAGTGTGTATAATAAAAGTATTATATTAACTGACATATGTACGTGAAATGCTATTAACTAGCTATTTTACATTACTTATTATAATATAAGTTTATAGAATATTGTAAAAAAATATGAAACTCATACTTCTAGACACCTTCTGTCAGCAGCAGTTTTTCCAGACACTAATTAAATATATTTTAACATCCATACTAAATATTTTATAAACTCTTTCTACTACTATATAATATACTAGCTGACCCCGCAAGCGTTGTTTTGCTATATATCTTATTAACCCCCTTAATCCCCCCCTACAACTTAAGGGTATGAAAAATAGATGTTATTCGATTCTCAGACCTACCTGATATGCACACAAAATTTCACGAGAATTGGTCAAGCCGTTTCGGAGGAGTTTAACTAGAAGCACCGCGACACGAGAATTTTACATATTAGATATTTTGTTAATCAGAAAATAAGAAAGGTCTCGCGTCTGGGATTTTGGACTAAAACGCGTTACAAAGTCGAAAATAGCCGACTATGTCTTTTCAAATGTGTGTTGTGTGCGTTATTAATGGCCGGGCACTGTACTCGAATCATTTTAAGATAATAACCTGAAACTCAAATTGTAACTAAATTTTAACTAACTTATATGTACAGGAAAATCTCGCCTCATTGACATAGTTTACAATAAGATAGCATTAGGTATGTTTTAGAAGAGCAGTTAGAATATCCAAATAACTAAAAAAATATTAAAATAAAAAAATAGATGTGTAATGTAGAGCGTCAAATTATTTAAATTTATTAAATAAACTTTTAATCAAAACAATTTTCAAATATAAACTTCAACAACGACAAATGGGGTAACTTTGAAAGAATACAAATTATGTCAAAAACATAAGATTTCATCTTTTCTCTGCTACAGTTGGATAAAGACAGCTTTGTCCTTTTGCCGCTCGTCGCATAAGCACTAGAATCTTATAAATTGTTCGTTGAAGCACAATACACAAATTTAACTTAGAAATTCTATTTTATACTCATTGAATATTATGAAAGCATGAAAAAATTAATACGGCTATGCAATAATATATCTTATATATATATAATTTATATTATTATAAATCAAACGGTTAAATAAAACAGCGACAATATTCAAATTTCGAAAGACCTTTAGCTTAAATTTTAAATTCCTGGTATATTCGAATGTTACATCACGAATACGTTCTTGACGCATAAAACTCTTTGTTCCCTGTTGCCTGACATGTAATAATACAATATTGATGACGCAGTATCGACACTCCCATATCAATAACCTATCGACAAAAAGGCTACGCTATCATAATATAATTTAATTTCAGCCTAAACTGGGAGCAGTCATTGTGGATAGTATGAAAGACGTAACCGATAACTGTCGCTATTCTAATTTTATCATTAAAATTACTATATACTTTCACTGACACTAAATAGTAGTATTAATTACGATTTATTGTTTTATTAACTTTCGACGACATAGTCTTATCCGTACTTTCCTAGACTTTTAACCCAAGTCTGCTTCAATATTCTGATCTAGATTTGACAGGTCAGTGAATTTTACTCGAGAACATTCACCTTTTATAGTAACCATTTCCTCGTCAATATATTAAATAGTTGTGATGAAAAACTAGACAAATATACAAATATGAGAAGGTTTTTGGGCAAATAGAAATATGTGGAATATTCGAAATGAGGTCAAACCCAGAAGAAGCAGCACATGTGAAGTCAATATTGAAAACTTAATAATTATTAAATGAGAGCCAACTAATAACTTTATCCAATTGTTTTTAAAATCAAGTAAAACTATTCATATTGCAAGCCGGCGAGGAATGTTCTGCTTTTCAATGTTATAAAGTTGAACAATTCATAATTATGCATGTTTAAAGAGTTTATTTTTAAATCTTGTTGTATATGAGAGTCCGTTCATTGGCCAAAGTTATGCAGTAAATAAACTTCAAGCTAACTAATACGGATGAAACAATAAATTCAGCTTTGGCAAGAATTAATAAATATAAGGTGAAAACAACAACAGTGGTCTAAAAGCTATAAGCTAGTTCTTCACGTTGTTGATTTTTCATTTATTTATTTTTTCAGACAAAACGCAATTAATTTCAATTAAACGCCACCGGGAGCCATGTTGAAATTTATGCTCTTTGCTAAGATCTTCATTAATTACAAACCTTCGCTTTCCTTCTTGGCTGGTCACTACTGGATCTTGATATATTTATAAATGATACAAAGTAAAATAGGTTAAAAATACTGACATATTTTTACTGATAAATATAAATAAAGATTCAACCGAATGAACATTAACTCAATTTTTTAAAGATTATGTAAAAAAAATGTTGGTGTATACATATATTTTAATGATACTTTTTAATACCGTCATTATTCATATTTCATTAACACGAAATTCAAACTTACTTTACTAAATGAGACGGACCACTCACTATATATTGCCATACTCTATCTAATAACAATTATTATTATTAATGATACGATGCTTTCACGAAAGTAGGTTACGAAGACCGTGGCTTAAACATGCATAGGATCGCTATGTACAAGTAGATTAATGTTTATTAGAATACGGAAGCACTTATATTCGAATGCATAGTACTAATATTAGAAATAAATTGTTTGTTTGGTCGTCTTAATCTTAGAATCTACGGATAAAATCTTAAAAAAATATTTTTGCATAATACAGCCCGTCCATTAGAGAATCATCTATTAAATTTCGTCCGTAAAACCGTCCATTAAATTAAATTAACCTTCGCTCCCGACTGCCGCATTTGCGTATCGATATTGTCATCGATATCATCATCTTTGCGGAGACGTTGAAGAAGCTAAGCCAATTGCTGAACGGGCTAAATAAGTCTTCCTGACGAGTCAGTCTCGGTATAAGCTTGGATAAAACGAAAGTTATGTTTAACGAACACGTCATACCGAGACCGGTATTATTCGTTTGCACCTTTCTCGAATTTGTTCAGGATTATGTCTACCTAGACCACATAATTCAACTAGGCCAAAACAACTTCGAGAAGGAAACCGATGGGAGGGTTCAGTTGGGCTGAGCGTCGTTTTGCAGGAATTCCGAACTAGTTCACTGGTTAAAAATTGCTCAAATTGTAATAAGCAATTCTTGGGGTCTCTCTCAAATATAGGATTAGAAATGAGACTATCTGCATGAATACAAAAGTAACCGACATAGCCTTTAGAATAAGGAATTTAAAGTGGCAGTGTGCTGGTCCCCTCTTTCGCAGGATCGATGGCCATTGGAGCAGACCTGGAGTGGAGACCGCGTATTGGCAAACGCATTGTGGAATGCCTTCCGGCCCACTGGACCGATAATTTACGTACGATCGCCGGTGAGGGCTGGATGAGGACTGCGGAGAACCGGGAAATTTAGCGGAACTCTGGGAAGCCTACGTCCAGCAATGGCCTGCAGTACGCTGAAGCGAAGCGAAAAAAATTAAATCAAATAACAAGACAGCCTCAGGTGCTTAAATGGAACGTTTCAATGGAAAAAATTTATCACCCTCCGAGAATAAACTTTCAAAAATCAATGCGTAAATTATGATTTTTTTTATAAACTTATCTTTATAGATAAAACTAATTAAATTATTTTATGTTTAATTTAATCATTTTTAACTACCGTACATAGCTCATCATCTTATATTGTAAGAAAATTCTTTTGGCTCTTCATTGAATAAGATTAGTGCATAAAACAAACAAATAATATTACCATAGCTCTATTACCTTCTTCCGTTTTATAACCCAATTCTAAATTAAAGACCAAATTAAGTACCTCGAATTAGCTGGGAATTTTTAATCGGAATTATTAAACGATTACAAACGTCACGGAAAATATACAGAAATTTTATCTGGTGCTATTTGTTTACCAAAAAATGTTTACGGAATCCTTTTATGTGCGTGACTTGATACAATGAAAAATAAACATAATTACTCATTTACTTTATAGTACTACTTTATTTTTTGCTTTTAATATTTAATTGTTTTAAGTATTTTACTTAATTATAATAGTTTTACAAATACATGACACGAATAACACTATTTGTCAAAAAATAATAAAAACTATTACTCTGTTACATATATATGTAGTTCAGACTTTATTTCATCTAAAATGTGATTAATGGACTTATTATTGTTTAATTTATTGTACACCACAAATTTATTACAAACAAAGCATAAAGATAGTTACAGGCAGTGACGTACAATGGATGGACTTATGGCTAATTAGCCATTTCTTCCAGACAACCTATAACTATACCATAGTCAACAACTTGATTAAGTATATTATACTTTTAATTTCTTAAGTTAGTTAATGAAGCACGATTGCTAACTTCGATTTTGATTAAAAAAAACTCGGGGACACACAGGAGGCAATGAAGAGTGTTGTACTCGACTTATATTTACGCTACCAAATCTTACGAATGATCTCACAAAAGTCGCTGGAAAGTATTTGTTTCTAGCGGCTAACTGGTCTAAGGTTTTGTTTCGGAGTACAGCCGGAAATATCTTGCTGAAAATCGTGAGCAGCCCGACTTGCGAAGTACCTCAATCTTGAAGGAGATCACAGCTGGATAATACTGCTTAAAAGTAATATCATCTTCCTACTGTAAATAAGGTAGCCAGACCTCCTAGGTAGGCACTGCTGGCGTCGACCTACCAGTAACGATCGTTATAAGTTGTATATGATTACAACCGGGACTGACAGTTTAACGTGCTTTCCGAGCTACGGTGGCGAGACCCACAAGGACTGAAATCCAAACCGAAAAGTATTATTTGTACAAATACAAATATCCTTCCCGATCGGGAATCGAACCCGCAAACCGTCGGTGTTTAGGCGCGTACATAGCGCACGCACCTATCGTCACTCATATCAAAGCGGATTAGCAAAAATGTAAAAATAACGAAAATTTAATAACGAAAATATAATTAAGTGCGTGATTATTTTTGACATTCACATAAGTTTTAAGGTCAATATTTA
This sequence comes from Melitaea cinxia, assembly GCF_905220565.1. Taxonomy (NCBI): domain Eukaryota; kingdom Metazoa; phylum Arthropoda; class Insecta; order Lepidoptera; family Nymphalidae; genus Melitaea; species Melitaea cinxia. The sequence continues at coordinate 8,415,050 of NC_059401.1, forward strand.
CCTATCTATTGTTGTAAATTATATTCTTCAGTACCGTAGCCACACAGCCTCTCTCTTCCCGTGGGTGTCGTAAGAGGCGACTAAGGGATAACATAGTTCCGCTACCACCTCGGAACTTAAAAAGCCGACCGGTGGCGGGGTAACCATCCAACTGCTGGCTTTGAAATACACAGGCCGAAGACGGGTAGTAGCGTCTTCGGTACGACAAAGCCAGCCCTGCGGTCACCAACCCGCCTGCTCAGCGTGGTGACTATGGGCAAAACACACGAGTCCACGCTATTTTTGGCGTAAGCTTGTGGAGGCCTATGTCCAGCAGTGGACTGTATAGGTTGTAATGATGATGAATGATGTTGTAAATTAAAGTCGCAATTTTTAGTATTTAAAAAAAAATGTAATATTTTAAAGAGCAATTAGAACCACTAGTTGTCGATTCTTATCTAAATTACCACAAAGTACATACATTTAACATATATTTTTTAATTTTAATAATTTACCAATTTATGTGTGCATATTATATATTATTTCTCGATACAACCTATAATTGGAAAACCTTAATTATACCTAGATTAAAGTAATCCTTACGTTACCATTAGAATCTTAAGAATCGGTTGGTAATATTCTAAAAAGCAAGTACTCGAAATCTTCTTAACTTCACATTATTTCGGAATTAGACTAATCGGATTATCTACTCAAAGGCATTCTTATAATATCTCAACATTATATTAATGATATATTTAATTATTGTAAGAATAATTAATTTTCTCAACTTTGTTGTATTATATCCAGATCATAAACGTTCTAAACTTTGATTTGTACTGAAACATAGTGTATGGAACTTCATTTGATATCGACTAGCATCAAAAAATTAGTTTAAAAAAATATTTCAAATTAATAACTTAAAAGTAATTGAATTTTATAAGCAGTAATTACAGCAGGACTAACTTCACAACTGAGAAAATGTTAATCATAGAATTTATAATAAAATTAATCATTAAAAGATCTTTGAAAATCAGTGAGGGAGTAATGTATTTTTGTTTAAGATTTATTTAATTTTTTTTATAGTCGAAAATAAAAAAGTAAAAAAACCTGATTAAAAAAGTTACAGCTTTCGTTGCAGCATTATTTAACTCGAAGATTATGCGGTGAAAGACTATATGAAGTACCAAAGAAAATGCAATTATTAAACTAACTATCACGCAATATTTTTCCTCGATTTATATTTTTATTGGCGCGGCTTGCGAATATTCGTTGCACTAACCCCTGAAAAAGATATGAGCAGTTTGGTGTAAATTCACTTCCGGGCTTTCTGCCAACTCTATTCGCACTGCAGAAAGATGAGGGATCTATAAAATTGTATTACATCGCTTTGAGTAAGAGGTGCAAGCTCTTGTATAATTTAAAATTTATCATTTACTTATACTTGCTTAGACCATTTTTTGACCACAAAGGAGAAGAGTTGTAATAAACATTTTATGCGTTTTATATGCTTGTAGTATTGTTTGTCCATATAAGCAGATATCGATAATATCGAAGTTGATCTCCAAATAAGCTTTTTTTAACTTTTTCTGTCAATGTCATTGTTTGGAATAGCCCTACTGGGGAAGTACCTAGACCTAATCAAAAGGCACAGCTAAATAATACTGCTTTAAGACAGTGTTATGTTCCTGTTATGAGTAAGGTTACCAGAGCTCCTGGGGTGGGGTAGGTCAACAACACGCTTGCGATTCTTCTGGTGTTGCAGCGTTCATTAGCTACGGTAATCGCTTGCCATCAGGTGAGTCATACACTTGTTTGCCGAAAAAATATAAAAGGTCTAAGTCTTAAGTCTTTACATTAGATTGGGTGCGATTTATTGAAGACATTTCTTAAATAGGTTGTCTGGTTTGAATTCAATAGGTGGTATCAAAATTAGCATATTTCAATAAACAGATATTTACATTAATCTCAAAAAGCTTTCGACTAATTAAGACACAATTTTCTTTAACATATGAGTGATAATAATCACTTAGCGATATTTTTAACTGTTTACCGACTAGAAATTTGACGACTTTCCATAATAATGTCATAGAATAAGTCTACATAAGCGTAAGTATTGCTATTTTTAAATATAGCTTTCAACGGTGTTGGCTGCACAAAAAAAAGAATAGCTAGTATGGGAAAAAACGACAAAAATTTACCAAACATAAAATTCTTTAAATTTTTGAAAATAAAATGTAAAACCAAGTCACTACTATATAAAACATCAGTCTACTTGTAATTTCAAAAGCATCAACCTTGAAATTTTTACGTGATGATCTTTAAAATATATTTTTTGAAACAAAACAAGAAGTAACTGAATTAGACATTAATAAATGATTTCTAAGTACATATCTAGCAAAACCCAGCAGTATTGCGCGATATAGTGTCCTGGTCTGTATTATGAACTCAAAATCATGTCTAACTTCATTTACATTGATCAAGCGTGCTAAGATGCCAAAATATGCCTAATTTTCTATGTGCCTTAGATATTTACTCAGCACAATCAAAAACTTTCAAAATGTCTTTTTTCTATGCACAGATTTAAATCTTTTTCAACTGTTTTGTTGTAACACTATTAGAAATGATTGTTATAATTATTTCACTTCCACTTATTTTCATCTATAAATTATTTTCTAAATTATTATAATTTAACTTTATCAGAATTGTTTGATCAGAATCGTAGTATAATAAGTCGTTCAAAAACAAAATATTAAAGCACAGATAAAAAATAATCATATTTTTTTTTTTTCTATCAGTATCACACTTGTAATTTTGAATCCTCGAAAAATGAAAATAGCATTGTAATAATATTAAATACAACTATAATCGTAAAACAGAAAAAAACTTTTAAAAAAATTTAGGAACCAAATATGATTTTTTTTAATAAAAACATTGAATAATATCATTCCAGTGTAATCTAGTCACTTATTACTCATAACAGCGCCATGAAACTATGAAATAATTCCACGTTTATGTCAAATAACTGTATCGTTTGACAGATTCATTGCAAGAGTAATTAGTCTGGCTTTTGTCGCAATATTACTCGGAACACAGATATTATTTGAGTTTAGGTCTGCCATCGATATTTGAAAAAAAAAAGTTTCTTATCAGTATCGATTAATTTTTTATCAAATTTTTTTTCTGCATCGTATTCAATAAAATGTACACTTGATCTAAAGTTTTAAAAACTTAGATTGTTGCGAAATATATCTCACACTATGCCAATCAGAGTAATTTCAGACGACAGCTCTACTTGCTCACTTTGCGTAAGAACTTATAAATTAACACGATAATCCGTAAAATAAATAAATAAACAAATGAATTGAATAAATTTATGTTTAAACTGTCGCCGCGTTGGCGCGACGGTCACAGCACTGGTTTGTGGCTATTACGCTGGCGGTTGCGGGTTCGATCCCCGCATATGACAAACATTTGTATTGGCCATACAGATGTTTGCCGTGCTCTGGGTGTTTGTGCAGTTCTTGTGGGTCTCCCCACCGTACCTCGGAGAGTACGTTAAGCCATCGGTCCCGATTGTTATCATGTTTACCCGATAGCGATCGTTACTCATAGTATATAATATATCCGCCAACCCGCATTGCAGCAGCCAGGTGAATTAAGCTCTGATCCTTCTCCTACATGGGGAAAGAAACCTTTATTATAATCTATACTTACTAGCTTTGTTTAACGTTTGCCCTTGTGACTTGTTGCTTGCTATGACTAGGTTGCCTTACCCTTTTTTTTAGTATCGCAGGAGAACCCATTTACGGGTGATATCTAGGACGCCCGGGCAGGCAGTCCTAGACCGTATGCCGGCTTCAGCACTTGGTGGTGCAATACCGTCCAAAACCCCTGCGGGAGCCTTCAGCCGCTTCAATTGAAGGGTCCCGGATTTGCAGGCAACAGGATTCCTCCAGCGACAGGCTGGCCTCGGCGAAAAGGCCAGACTTCTCCTCCATGGGGACTGTCCGGCTCACCTGCACCTCCTACCCGAGACGTATGAGTAGGTCTCGACAAGGACCTCCGCCACGAGCTTCTACGGGGGGTCGCCGGCTAAAGCAATAGCTGCAGCCCACGATACCGTACGGTACCCCCGGATCACTCTCACCGCGATGATCTTTTGCGCAGACAGCAGCGCGGCCATATTCTTCGCAGTGAGACGATCCGCCACAACCGGGGCACCATACGTCGCCATACTTCGGCAGACTCCGGAATATAGCTGCCTGCAGGTGGCGCTGGGTCCTCTGGGGTTCGGGAAGAGTCTGCCCAGTGCACTCGCCACCTTCACGATCTTCGGTCCCACCATAGCGAAGTGTGGGCCGAAGGTCCACCCTCCGTCAAGGATGAGCCCCAGATATTTGATTTGGTAGCTCATCCTGACCCTCCGATCTGCAGGGTAGTTCCGATCCCGCGGAAGAGGAAAGCTTACCCAATATTGTATATAAGGAAATTTTTTCAATGAATCCAATGCAAAAAACCTGAAAAAAAATAAACGAAATAACTTTTTTGTTAAATTCGACGCAGACGAAGTCGCGAGCGCAGCTAGTAGTTAATAGTTGTTTGAAAAGGGAAAAACTAATATAAAATTATTGATAAATATCAACAATATTTTATATGAAAAATACAAACGTCACACAAAAACAATTTTAAACGAATCTACTGGCGAATAGAATTGTTTGGATTTTTTAAAGCCCCTTGACAGTGACACTTTAACAATCCCATATAACAGCGTGTACTGTATTAAACATTTTCAACCTTTTAAAATGTTATTCCTTTACTAAATGATAACCGTGACTTTGGAACAGGTCAAAACTTAGTTTTTCTCGCATATTACTATCTGCTTAGGGAGAAAAGGTTATTTTCGCTACTTAAAATAACACCTACAAGTTTTACTAGTGAATGATATTTGTAGGTACTGGAGAATGGACTAGAAAAGCGAACAAAAAAGTAGAGAGACATACGATAACGATCATATTTACATTTTATAAAATGTACTCGTACATATTGTGATAGGAAAAAAAATATATTTAACGTCAAGCGGCGTTTATTTTTTAATATTTTTGTCTAGAGGTCAAACGATTTACAAGTATAGGAGTTACAACTACAAATATGCTGTTTTGTAATTATTTAATATGTCACACAAACCATACAATTACGAATTAGAGTGACAACAATATATAATAATAGAATTACAAACAACATTCATCGGACGCACTGAATATACCTGAGCTAACACACAGTATACCGAAATTCATTGAGTCATCTGATTCAGTAGCTACGAATCTTGACATTGCGGCTCAGAAAATGAGCGTTAGTATGTTGAGCTATTCACTATTCCACTATATACATTTGTTAGATTTGAGACTTTAGCTTTAGTACTCTCGTAACACAACGCGATCTAGTATTGTTTCAGTCAGAAATTTTTACTTTACTACAAGTATAGATTTTTATGAAATGTATATTTTCATTTTTTTCGTAACATTTCCAAAGATAAGTCAGAATCAAGATCAAATCATACCATTTGATCTTCATTTGTCTATACGTCCTTCTGACTTATCTACAACAAAAATCAAACAATATACTTTTGTATTCCTACAGATCTCATAATTAAATTAATAAAATAATTAAAAATAATAACATTCCATGTTTCTAATAATTCATACATACGGTCTTTTTCTATTAATTTTCTTTGTGATTTATCATGAGTAATGTTTGCTTATTAAAAAAATCACACAAAAGCTTAGAATGGTTTTTCATTTATTTAATTTTAATATATTTCAAACGATATAATTATATTAGACTGACTGACAGTCCCATTTGTTAACAATTAAAGTACAATTCCGTTGAACTCATACTTCACTAGTATAGGTTGATGAAACAATACAACAGTTAAAAAATAAGATATCGTTGAGCTAGGTAAGCATCTCTAAATCTTAAACAAAAACAACGATAAATTATCATAGAGTTCGCTAGATCTTACGTAAGGAACTGAAGTTCTGTATGGTAAAAACAAAACGAAAAAAAGTTTACGTAATATATGTAACTAAATTAAACAAAGTACCATTGTCATCAACGAATCGTCACTATTTACTTCGATAATCATATAACATTCGATATGTTATATTATTACTAAAATATTACCGGCTCAGAACGATATCCAGATTTATAAAAACAATCTTCATATAATAATTATAGAAAAACTATTAAAGAAAACAAACACAATCTGTCTCCCACACAACAAATGAAGTATTTTCTTAGATTTTCATATAATGTCTTAAAATAATTTAGTAAGACTGTATTTTTAGAAAGTCGAACATCAATATAAAAATTTAAAAATACACAATGAAAATTTTAATTTCAATTCACCACTAAAATTGCACTTGTTAGTAAATACATAAATACATAGCAATAGATTATCTACAAGTTCTTGAAGCAGACAAAATGTCTGTATTCTGTATCTCGCTGCGAGTTTTAACTCAAATAACTATATTTCCCCACAAAAGTTCTTCAACGCCTCGATGTGAACATAACATGATTTATGAATTTAAAATTTTGCTTCGAAGCTGTCTATTTACGTAACAATAAAATAGTCCGTAAAAGTTATGTATTTACGAAGATTAAAAATACTTACTTATCAAACTATAGGCCTTACAATATTGTAGGCTAAATTGAAAAATACCAACTTTTAAATTTTTGAATACTTTTAAATTAACGTTAATCGTTACTCCTTATTTTTCTTGCACAGAAATACATATGTTTGAAAAACATAAATTTTAAAAGATATACTTTGCAATTAGCACTTTAGGTTAACATAACCATTCTGAAATGAAAGAACAATATTTAAGGTCGTTAGATCTTTATTAATAAATAACTTTTCTATATTCATTATTGGGCGTACGCGTTTTAAAAAATCCTAACTTGGCATATTTCGTGTGGTGTTTCAGTAAACAACTTCTATTTTGCAATGATGAATTAGTCTGTCAGCCGGAAACATTTTGTAAGCTTAGATACACTACTGTTAAGCGAACATTTTTAAACTATCCTATTAAATACCGTTATTTAGATACAAACACATTCATTCACAAAACAAAGAAGTAATATTGTTTAATGTTTATTACATACGGTCACATAAACAAGAAAGTAATATTGTTTAATTTATTTGCATTTTTTTTATTTAGAAAAAAAAATTAAATTAATAATTATTTTATTCTTCTCAATAAATAAAAAATTCCGTATATAAAAGTTTCATATAAAAAATAGCAGCTGGCAACTGATGTTTCAGAAATAGTTTGAGAAATTTATGCAAATGTTTTATATTTGGAGAGGACATTATCATAAAAACTTAAAAAAAGTTAAATGATAAGCAATGATGTTATACATCTATCACCACAATGATGATAATAAAATTACAATTCCCTTCTCTATCAATTTATAACAAACAATGTTATACATCGTTTTTGATTATTATGGATTTGAATACAGCAAATTATGTAATTTTTCAAAGTAAGTTTAAATTAATATTAGAAACAGGTGCGCCGGCTCGTTATGAGAGTATTTCATAATTACGGCAGTCGCTGGGGGATACCTAAAGCGATGGGTATTACAAAGAACAATTTGCGTTTCTAGCAAAGTCTTTTAAATAAAAGATGACGATTTTTTCCGACTTGGCAGATAAAACTCTAATTTATTGTATTATTGCATTATGATCGCGGACGTTGGGGATTTGTATTGTACTCTTTTAATTATAACACCTATTTAGCGCTGAAACAGACGTATACAAAGTAACTTTTAACCAATTACTTTACAAAAACATTACAACCAATTAGTCGTAATATTTTTTGGGTAAAATATCTTAAGCTCATTGAATTATGCTTTTAAAAGATTAAGGGATAAATATAATGTTGGAAAAAGTTACATTATGTGTTTAGCTTTTTTATTATTGTGTACTTTTCCATCCAGATACTCCCCTTTATCTAAAAAATCGCTTTGAGTTTCTCTGCGACACTCATGAGCGTTCCCTCGGTCATCTTCAACCTTAACACTCAAAACTCCTTCCCATACTACTTCCTTTTGTTCAAACTCCTTTTCTTTTAAAGCTGTAAAACTTTGGAACTCTCTTTCTCTCTCTATAACAAAAGCTCAATCTCTATCTTGTTTTAAAAAATATCTATAGGAGCATTTTTTATCACTAAATACCTCATAAATATCATTAGCATCGCCATAATACTACATAAACAAAATATTATGTAGTATTTTGTTTATGTAGTATATATTTATCTGTATATGAGTATGTGTATGTATATTATGTAAATATGTATATGTATGTATATTTACTTATTTTAATAGCATATTGTTTGTTAACTATATACCAATTTTTTACCAACTGTTTGTACAATTCCCTACCGCTTCTTTTTTTCTACGATATGTCCTATGCCCAAAGGTTGTCTGGAAGAAATCGCTCTTAGCGATAAGACCGCTCTTGTACATCTTTGTATGTATCACTTTTTTTGTTATGATTCTTTGTGGTGTATAATAAAGAGTATTTATTATTATTATTTGGTGAAATACTTTTACTAAACAATTTAAATGAATTCAAAAATTTATATATAATTTATATGTACGCGCAAACCGTCCGAACGACTGCACCAAATTTAATTTTTTATATATGTATTCGTTCTTATCTAGACCAGATGTATCAAAGAAAATAAAAATATATACATTGACAAAATGAATACGGCGGTTCAAAGTTGCTCGGGCCAGCTAGGTTAATATAAATTGCTCACTGTATCCCCAAAAGACATTCGATGTCAAATAGTGCTTAGTATATGAAAAAATTATGAGAAAGTTATCTTTCAATCAATGTTTCTTGCATTTAAGCACTTAAATGTTGTCTTTTAACTGAAGCATATTGGAAGCCGTGTATTTGGAAGCCAGCAGTTGGATGGTTATCCCGCCATCGGTCTGCTTTTTAAGTTCCAAGATGGTAGTGAGACTGTGTTATACCTTAATCGCCTCTTACGACACCCACGGGAAGAGAGTGGGTTGCTATATTCTTTACTTCCATTACCACACAGCAGATAGATTAAATAATAGGCTATAATATCTTCTCATGTGTATATTCGAATTAGATGATGTGAATAATTTTCATTGATAATAATTATATATACACGTTTTTAGTGTTGCTCTTATTTCCTTCCGACTTTTTTAAATGGTCTGAAAAACTTATAATATTATTTTTTCTTAAAATAAAACCCGACATTCGTCCTTCATTAAAAGAAATGTGCTTAAAGTTTTTTCATAAAATGTAATTTTAATATTCAAAGTCAATCCAAATAGATCGATTACCTAATTGGTTCCTTGTAAAAGAGAAAAACCAACTGCTTAGGAAAAATGGCAAAACGACCGTTGATAACCGCTTTATGAATAATCACAAAGTAGCGAAGGGAAATCTGTTTGACTTTCTAATATCGATCCGTTCAAGTTTAATAAAAATCAAAAAGGAAGTTGTTACGAGTCTCGAGTGTTTGGCAACAACACAAAGTGGAAACTTGCACAATAACCTAGTTTGATGGATAGGTAACTTGATTCTCAATCGACCTTTTATCATAAAAGAGGAAATTTAAATGCAAAATATTTATTGAATAAAAATTCAAAACGGTTTTCAGTTTAGTTATCGGATTAATTCACGGATAACTAAATATGTATGTTAAATTATACGTAGGTAACGTAAAGTTGACTAACCTATACTACCAAATAAATAAAATTAGTGTCTATCTGTGATTTCAAAATAACTGTTTTTTCAAGTACGCTTAGAATGGCTACCGGTAACCTTAGAATTTTTTAATATCCCGCTAATTCAGAATTCAGAGGCCTCTTTCTTCATGTAAGAGAAGAATCAGAGCTTAATCCATCACGCTGCTCCACTGCGGGTTGGCTGATACTTACTCAGAGTAATGATCGCTATCAGATGTACATTATAACAACCGGGACCACTCCGGGCAGTAATCGAATTATACCAGAGCAGTTGTCGTTTTTCAAGTGCATATGACGATTTCCATGATACTAAATCACAAACAATTTAAAAAATTTTTTGTTCTTCTTTCTGTTTGTACGGGTTAATCTTCGGAACGGCTGAACCGATTTTTATCTGACTTTCACTCAAAGATAGAGAAGGTTGTGGTGCAACATAAAGGCTATTTTTTATCCTGGAATTCTACGAAATCGGATTTTACGTGAGAAAATAAGGCGTTTACCGCGCGCGGAGTCGTTATAGTATTTTTTTTTTATTTACATGATAAAAAAAACGTTTTAAGTGTTTTTCTGTACGTCTGTACATCTGTCTTTGGAACGGGTAAAATAAGATAACGAGGTCACATGGCAATATATACTTTTCATCTCATAATTCCCACGGGATAAGAATGATGACGTTAAAAAAAAATTATGAGCACTCAAATAGAATCTGCCGCGCGAACACCGACGCCGACGCCGAATCCGGGGGTACAACTAGTTTTAAATAAAGCCCATATTTTACTCTGTTTAATAGAATGTCAACATCAACAAATTTTGATAAAACTCTGTTACGAACCAGGCCGCTTTGAACATCCATTTTTTTTTATCTAGAGTGTAAGCGCTATTGTGAAGTCTGTCATGATTCGTCCACATCTGATTTTAATCTACGATATAATGTTGTATGTAATAAGTTGATATATTTAAAAACTTGTATTTCTATTCACTATACTTACAACCACAATTTCGTTATTAGAAACGTTTATATTATAGTTTATATCTAACCTTATGATATTCATTTCTTACATTTATGTATGTATTTTTCATATTCCGTTTTGATTATTATTTTATATTCATTATTTTACATGACATAAATTATTATTTTTTTTACATTTTCCAAAACTATATATAGGTACCTACTATAAAGATTTTATCAATTTCAAATTGTAGTTTTCAAAAATCCTTGATAAATCTATCGCATTCATTCAACTCTTCCTGTGAAAACTGAATATTATAAATAATTAAATCAATCTTATTGATTTGGGCTATTATAGAGCGTTCCGTAGGGAAATCCCCTCTTATAACTCTATTGCCCACCGCCGCGTCCTACGCACTTCTGTAATTTGTAAGTTGTTGGGTGTACGTTGAATATAATCAGGCTGAAGTAATTTTGTAAGAACCTTTTCCGATACTTCAAGTTGCAAATAATAGACAAAACATCTTTTGAATTATTGAAAATATTAAAAAATTATTTTAATTACATGTATTTTAAAACCTTTTATTTTAAAAGGTATTTTACTTATTAGCGAAATGTTGTTAAAAGTAATACTGCGAATTATATTTCTTATATGTATTAAGTAAATAATTAGATTATATGTTGAAGTAAAAAAATAGGTTACAAAATAGAAACACAATGATCGTTCCATTTATTCTTAAAATCGCCCTCACATATTCAGCTCTGCAATTTGCTGTGTGGTTACGGCATCGGCAGTAAGAATAAAGCCACCCCCTCTCTTGCCGTTGGTGTCGTAAGATAACACAGATCAGTCTATGGCGGAATAACCATCCAACTGTTGGCTTTGAAATACACACGCCGAAGACGGGCAGCAGTGTCTTCGGTGCGACAAAGCTAGCCCTGCGGTCACCAACCCGCCTGCCCAGCGTGGTGACTATGGGCAAAACACATGATTTCACGCCATTTTGGGCACCTACTTGTGGAGGCCTATGTGCACAGTAGTGGACTGTATTAGGCTGAAATGATGGTGATGATGATAATGATATTCAACTCTGGTGTGCTCAAGAGACCGAGCCAAATACTTCTCAATATATACACGCACCGTTTATGGAAACAAGGGTAATTGAAAACTTCCTACAAAATTTACAAATTAGACGGTTAATAAACATACATCACCCTAAAATTGACACAACTTAAAATTTATTCATTCATTACATCCCCCGCTTTAAAGCGCTTAATTGGAAACAGAATACGAAATGAACAGTGCGATATTAGGCGGGTATACAATCAACAGGGCGTTATGCCTAACTAGATGACACTAGCCGCGTAGTACCATATTAACCACAGTTGATTGCACAACTAAATTGGTTTGAGGCCTACATACTAACTACTCGTATACACGACCAATTTGTAAGCAACAAATGCAAAGCATATATAAAGTAAGTGTAACAAGCATCTAACCTAGTCTGATATTTGAATTGAAATTATAAAATCATATATACAGATACCAAAGGTTATATGCAGTACTTTATATGAATTATTTGTCAATCTAATAAGACAATAATATTTATCGTTAACACAATGAATATAATATTCTACACATGACACGTTTTATTTACCCACATATTACGAGTACCTGTAATTTTAATATTAGTAAAGTTTGTTTGTAGGTTAGTAGGAGCTGTTCTCAGAAAATACTGAACTGATTTTGAAAATTTTTTCACTAGTAAAAATCTAAATTATTTCCTAGTATCACAGATGAAAATGATTTTCTGTAATAAAAAGTTTTCAGTAAGAAATAGCTACACTTGTAAAACAAGTTAGAAGAAAAGACATCACTTTGCCGTTTTACCCGCTTACGTCGACGTATTGGTAAATAATACTTAACATTATGCTCTACAAAAATGCTGTATTTAATCAATCTATAATAAAAAATTATGTATTTAATCAATCTAAAATAAAAGTTAAACACCTTATATCTCTATTAGTTAGGCAAATAAGACATTTGTGTCAAAATTTAGAAAGTGATTAGGACGCAATATTATTTAGCATGGTATAAGAATTCTTGTTATTGTTAATTCTCCATCAAGACCAGTGTACGAAGCTTAAACTTACCTAAAATAGTATGTTATTTGGATGCATAGCTTAAGAGATATGAAAGATAATATTAACGTGGGTTAAGCGTTACAAAAAGAATATAAAAGTTATTTGATCACGTCATATAAAGTAGCATACATAATGACAATTAATTATTATCGTTCAGATAAAACCTTACATAACATTTTTTTTTTTCATTAGAGGAAGTGATGCCAAAGATATGAATGTGATTAAATTAGCGTACATGTTTTTGTTGTATGATGCCATTATCCTATTTAAGGGTGCACGGTCACTCGACTTTGTTCCACTCGGCTTGGGATAGAAAAGTTGATGCGTATAAACTCTCGTACACGCTTCGACTTACTAGGCATACGAATATATATTTGGTTAATAATTTCATAGCAATCAAATTTGTTATGAAATATATTGTAAAGTAATGTTAGGTCCAACAGAATTCTTCTAGAATGTAAGGATGGAATAAAACATAAAACAAAAAAAAAATAGATTAATAAATAATTAACTTTATTATTTTTCTCACATGATTACTTTTTACGATTTATGAGATAATGTAATGCTTTGTAATTTGTTATTATTACCTTTCACACTATTATTTTCAAAATAGCAGTAATAGTAAATATTTAACTTTAATGCATTATTATAAGTATCTTAGTTATTTGGTTTTAGCAATATCTGAACTAATTAACAAGGCAATAACTATAAGCAACAAAAACAAATAGGTATATTGTAAAGTAATCATTATAAATCCGGCACAGTAAAATCATAAAACCTATCATAAAATGTAGTGACTGACGCGTATTCGTTTTGTAGAGACGGTGAACATCGGCAACAATTTACGAGTCGTGAAGTTCTATTGACCTAAATTTATTTGTTTCAAATGGAACAAAAAAGGTGAAAATAAGTTATCATGTTTAATATATCTTAGTCAAAATAATGTGAAATATTCCCACGTAATTACAACTGCTATTTAATTTCCGTTGCATTATTTTGTACCTTTTGTAGCATCAAAAATGTCTGTCAATTTCCAAAATACTTTTATTATAAAGCATTGTACTTTAAGAAATTTAATTAAGCAATCTCGTCAACAATTCTCATTATAATACGTAACGAATATAGATTTTTACACAAAATAAACCTAGATCATTTGAGTACTCAAATTCGATGATATTACCATATAATAACATGGACGTGACAAATCATCGAAGCAGATATCAGCTATCGTTCCATGCATTACAATGTTTCATTCACATTTAGTGGCTTATTTCGACAATGTTAATAAAGGGTTGAAGTCAATTAGCCATCGAAAACACCATGCGGCGATATTTAGACACAGGGCGGGCACTATTTGTCATTAATTTGGAAAGGTGACAGGAACAAAGGAGCGGCCAAAGCCAATTAAAAGACAAGACATTTAATACCTGTCATATAGACATATTATTTATTTTTAAATATCACGGTTGATTGGAGATTAATTTTTGTAGTATATTTTTTTTATTAGATTTTTTTATTCAGAGAAATAGTGAAAATATTTTGAAAATTTCTCAAAAAAACACTATAAAATTTAACTCGAGTAAACTACAAGAAGCGTCTAGTAACTTAATTTAATCTTATACTATTAAACGAGCAATTCTTGTATATATATATATATATATATAGAATCTGGATCTCGGAAACGGCTCCAACGATTTTCATAAAATTTAGTATATAGGGGGTTTCGGGGGAGATAAATCTATCTAGCTAGGATTCATTTTCAGAAAATGTCGTTTTATCCCTGTTTTTAGGGAGTGAAAAAAATATCGTTAGAATGCGAAGGTAAATTTCGCATTTGTGAATTTAGTTGCAATAGCTCGGTGGGAAATCGGTCGGTCGGGATCAATCGAGAAGATCATGGTTCAAATCCCCATGTCCCTGATCAATTATTTTTTCTTTTTCTTTTTCTAATTGCACTCGTTATTTTTTATTTAAATAGGCTGTTCTTATTTTTTATTATTATGTCGGTAAAATCGAAAAATATTATTCATATTTTATTATTATTATTTTTTAATTATTTTTTATTTTTGATTTTTTATAGTTATTTATATTTTTTATTATTGTCGGTAAAAAAAAATATTATTCATATTTTATAAATATGTAATTCGTATTTAAATGTGATTTTCAGAAAAAAAAAATGATTTGTTGGAGCGCCTGTCACTTTTTGAGACGCAATTACTCTCAATCTTGTAATTGTGTGTAACACGCGTTGGGGCAACGGTTACGCCATGGATTGTACCTGTTGCGTTAGCGGTTGCGGATTCGATCCCCGCACGTGACAAACATTTGTATTGGCCATACAGGTGTTTGCCGTGGTCTGGGTGTTTGTGCAGTCCTTGTGGGTCTCCCCACCGTGCCTCGGAGAGCACGTTAAGCCGTCGGCCCCGGTTGTTATCATGTACACCTGATAGCGATCGTTACTCATAGTAGGGAATATATCCGCCAACCCACATTGGAGCAGCGTGGTGGATTAAGTTATGATCCTTCTCCTACATGGGGAAAGAGGCCAATGCCCAGTAGTGGGATATTACAGGCTGAAGCGTTGTAATTGTGTATTTTGTATCAATTTTTAATTTATCGTTATTTTTTTTTTATTTTGCGTTAATTCATTATTAATAATTGTGTTTGCAGGCAAACGAAAAAAAATCGACTTCAATTACATCGACAAGTAATACAATGTAGGTACACGAAAAAATAGTCAAGAAATACGCATTATCAAAGATTACTCCAAAAGTTGTAATCAGATCTCGATGAAATATACATATGATAAACATCGGCTTTCGATTAAGTTAAAAATCATCAAAATCAGTACACCCAGTAGTATGTTAAGTAGTAGTTAATGTAAAGTTATGCGGATTTTCGAGAGTTTCCCTCGATTTCTCTAGGATCCCATCATCAGATCCTGGTTTCCTTATCATGCTACCACAACAGGGATATCTCCTTTCCACCAAAAAAAGAATTATCAAAATCTTTTCATAAACAACGAAGTTATCCCCGAACATACATTAAAATATATATGTACTAGCGACCCGCTCGGTGCAATGCTGATACTAAATATACTACAGAATGTCTTTATTTATAGTATGAAGCTAGCTTATGACATGGTTATTAACATAATAATAACATTCAAATATGCGTCGTTAGATTACATGTTGTTACAGAATGCGTTGAAGAAATGAAGGTTCACTGCTCGCTCCCCGTAGGTGATAGCGTAATAATTTGTAGCCTATATGTTGACCCGACTTCTTAATAATATTCGTGCCAAATTTGAAGTCAATCCATGCAGTACTTTTTGAGTTTATCCCGGACATACATACAGACAAACAGACAAACAGACAAAAATTCTAAAAACTATATTTTTGGCTTCGGTATCGATAGTAGATCACACCCCAAGTATTCTTTTAAAAAAATATTCAATGTACAGTTTTGACTTTCAAAAAACATAACAAAAACATACATAGACATAACAAAAAAAGTGTCCTGAATTGTGACTTTGTTGCACCGAAGGTGCGATATATATATATTGAGTTTCCTTCAGCCGAATTGAGTAACCTCCTCCTTTTTTGAAGTCGGTTAAAAAAGACTTCATCCAAACCGGCAGCGAATCATTTTAACTCTCTCTTCTACTACTAATCCTTCACGATTTACTAAAAATACCGAGCTGGGCTCGGTCACCCAGGTACTATTTATTATATAGATAATTATGTAATAGGATAAATAATGATATTGGATATCAATAATAAAATCAATATAAAATATCATTCTGATTCGAAAAAAGAATTTTGACTATTGCTAATTCTGCTAATAACTTCGAAAAAGATTATTTAAATACATAACATTGATGAGTCACTAAAAAAAGAAAATTATTCTAAATATATCATGAAAGTAATACGAAAATGTACAATAATTTTAAAAATGTTATTTTGTTACAAATATTTCATAAAGTCTGACCTATTAATTAAAACGTCTTGTTCATTAACAAGCTCGAAGATTACTTCTGAAACTCTCATTTTAAGTTTTAATTAAATTAATAATATTATGAGAGATCAATTGCTGTCGAAATTCAAATAATATATTTTATAATTACGAGAAGGGCTAAATTTTTGTTGATATCTAACTAACGAGACAGTTTTGACATTTTACCAAGATAATTAATTCTAGAGTAAAACTTGCAAAAAAATTTAAAAAACCTGCCTTAATAATAAAAATATAATTATAGAGACATTTTGAATTTTACGAAAGCCATAATTAATTAGAACAGAGTAACGAGGGACACATTATAAACATTATTTAAATGACGAAATTAAAAACGAGCTCTCGTTTCTATTTCATCCATTTGCCTAATGGACTTACATGCCTCATGGGACTTCGCGCACAACTTTCATCACATTGAAAGCAACAGCAAATGCCTTTAGATTAATAAACTTCATACGTGATATCTTTATATATAACTCGTAAACTTATAACTTGTTTTTATTTGCTATTTTTTTTTCAAAATTATTTATACCCATTTTATATATATATACTAGCTGACCGCGCAAAGGTTGTATGTTATTACCCCCCTTAATCTCCACTCCCTTATAACTTAGGGGTATGAATAATATATGTCGGCAAATTCTCAGACCTACCCTAATTATATATATATATATATATATATATATATATATATATATATCAACTCCGTACACTTCCCTACCGCTTGTCTTTTCCTACGCACTGTCCTATACCCAAAGGTTGTCTGAAAGAAATCGCTCTTGATAAGACCACCTTTGTATATCTTTGTACTTTCTTTGTATGTATCACTTTATTGTAATATTTCTTTATGGTAAACAATAAAGAGTATTTATTATTATTATTATTACCCTTGTATGCATAAAAGCAAGAGGTCACTAACTCATTTACTGGCTAATCATGAAATTGTAAGGTCTACTAGATCTTTGATGTTGAAATTTGGAGTGGTAGGATAAAAGTTAAAAAAAATTGGTAGATATTTGCTTTGGTGATTATTGAAATGATCTGTTTCGGATTTTTTTTTTTTTTTTCATATTTATACTTTGTGGGGCTAAAATTGCGATGAATGCTTTTTATTGAATTTTATTTTTTAATTTTAAATGAAAATTACGTATTTTATATTAATTTAAATGTTTTATTTCAAAGAGGCGTTGAAGTAAATTTAAGATATTATTCGATTGTCACTATTTAATGTAAAAAATGTGACACGATTGATAGAATCACCCCCCAAACGAAAGTTTGAAGATTCGAATCCAAGCAGTTCAGAGTTTTGGGAATTTCGACAAAGAAAATTTTATTTTGCATTATGTCAAAATTGAAACACATGGCAATATACTTTATACAAAACTTTTTAAATTTAAAATATAATTTAAAGCAGTTTGTCATAAAATTGACTATAACGGACACATTTTTAAATTTTAAGTATATCTCAATTTTAGCGAGCTATATGCAAAATATTAAAATAATTAATGACCTATTTGGCTCAGTTGCACCAGTGTTCGCATGCCAAGCCATATTGTGAATCGCCTCCGTGGTAAGATGCGTTATTTGAACGAAATTTTTATATGTTGAGTGTATCGCATATAATTATTATTACGCTAAACACTTTTACTTTGAAATTTATTGCATAACTTGCTTTCAAACAATCAATTTGTACCTTCCTTACCGTTTCAGTTATAAAGATTTATGAGGGGTTCATCCCACTGCTGGGCATAGGCTACTTTCTATAGCAATAAGATACAACCTATCTATTTAGACATACAAACACAAACAAGTTCTAGCATAATTTCGGCTCATATACCCTACACAACCCGCCAGCACTATTACGTCTTTATTCAATGACACATTATATCTACGAAACCAATAAATGCTACAGAATCAGTCAACTTATGGTACATGTCAAGATCATCATCGTCACCATCACTTCAGCCTATCGCATTCCACTGCTGCTTATAGGCCTCCACAAGTTCATGCCAAAAATGGCGTGAACTCATATATGTTGCCCATAGTCACCAGCTGGGCAGGCGGGTTGGCGGCCGCAGGGCTGGCTTTGTCGCACTGAAGACGCTGCTGACCGTCTTTGACCTTTGTATTCCAAGTCAGCAGTTGGATGGTTATCCCGCCATCAGTCGACTTTTTAAGATCCAAGATGGTAGTGGAACTGTGTTATCCCTTAGTCGCCTCTTACGACACCCACGGGAAGAGAGGGGGTGGCTATATTCTTTCTTGCCGTAACCACACAGCTTTTCAACAACATGTCAAGATCAATATACGCAATAAGAAATAAAAATAATAAACAAAAAAAAAATGTGTAAGTAAGTGTAGATTCACGTCATATAACGTGGATATTAAATAAGACATATTTTACAATTTGACTGATCTCAAATCGTCACTAAATCAAATTTCAATGAGACGTTTCAAAGGATATTAATCAGTGAAACGCGCACAGAGAAGTATATTAGCCGAAACTTTGAATATTAATAGGGTGTTAATTAATTTGAACAGATAAATCAACAAGTTCTCAGAAACAACTAATTATTTAGCGTCGTTGTGCTTAAACATCCTTAAATTAATTATTTTTCTCACTTATTATATTTATGTACATTGTCCTATATTATTAGCGAAAAATATGAATTATGAAAATTTTCCACGGAGCTGGATTTTTTAAACAATTTAATTGCAACCTTTCAGGCAGCGGTAAAAGTTTCGACCCAGCGTTCATGTTCACTCTGAATTTCGACAGTTCCGTTAAACCACAAAAATTAATCCGTAAATAAAAATCAAACTTAACCTTACTTTTATATAAATATATTCAAAGCCGGATTAAGTTTGTCGGGGCCCCTTGACAATAAAATTATCGGGGCCCCTTTTTTTACCCTTTTTTTACTCTAACCAAATCTTGTCTCGCTGTTCAGTACTTATGTAGGGTATGAATTTGCGGAAAGCCCTGCCAGTATAATATCTTATGCGCTTATTGTTTTTCAAAATCAGTATAATGCCAAAGCCTTTGGTGACATCAAACAAAAATATCACTCCCTTGCTAACCTTTAAATATAATAATAATAATAAAAATAGTATCGTCTTGGAAAGCAATAAACTGCCTTCAACTTCAAAATAACATTGAGAAAATTTGTATTCTCATCCACAATTGCCATACATAGAAGCTAATAGAACAAACGTACGAAGCACATGTTTTAGCAAATGATGAATTAGCTAATGCTAGTGTATTTAAAACTGTACGTTTCTTTTACCATACTAGTAGTGAGTATAGAATATAATTTAGACTTCGGTCATAGCCTAACTTAACTAGCTGTTTCTTGATTCAGAAATTTCATACTCCTACGTTCGCGTAAATCTCGTAAAAAGGGGTATAAAATTTTTGCTTCACCTATTAATATATAGATTATAATTATTATTGCATAATTATTACATACATCTTAACTTTAAGTCTCATACTATTTACTTTGACATATAAAATGTACCTATTTGACTTATTTGGATCCAAACACTATTAACTCTACTACTTAATAAAAATAATCATCGATTGATTAGACTTTTTGATCAAACAAACTGCAGTACGGAAGAGCAAGAGAGAAATGTGGTCAATAAGTATTTCTAAAAACAAACATGAGCAAAATATTATTTTGTACTACTCTAATACCCGTTATCAAGGTACCTTGACAATTGTTGTAGTCTGTTTTTTAAAATTGAAGCTACTAAGAAAAGTGTTAGTAGACAATATATATATAAACACAATATATACAATAGTTTTCAAATATGTTATTTTTACATATCTATATGAGATGTGGTTGCCAACTTTAGGCTATATACAAAATCTCAAGCTCTATTAAAACGTAACTGAAAACCCTACGCGTTTGCCTACACATTCGCATTAGGTATTCCGTAACGGATGTACCGTTATAATTGGCACAGCTCAAGGTGTCAAAGCATCGCCGAGCTAAAATGTCATTGTCATTTGTCATAAGGAGTCTTCAGATAACTCATAAAAATAAAAGAAGCAAAAGAAATTTGACATAATTTGACGTAAAATCGATTCTAATTACCATTACATTGATCTTATTACCTTGACCAAAAGAACGAACAAAAACAATCTTAAATGAAGGCAGAAGGGAAGGGAGGGAAGTTTATAAGTTTAGTTAATAACATAATTGATAATGCTATTTAAAAAAATGTATAATTCAACCGACTATGAAAATGATTCAAGTGAATTTATAGTAATTTGGTACAATTGCGTAAAAATGATTGATAAATAATCAACAGAATAAAATAATGCTTTTTTGAAAAAGAAACTCACGTACGTACTTGACATCAATCTACAATTTTTTTAACATTTAAGAAAGATTTTTCTAAATCTAAGCTATCAATGTATTTATTAAAATAGTAACTTCAAAATAAACACATTCTCATTAAAAACGAAGATATACACTTTTTCGTATTGCGTGAGTAGACAATACAAACAGATTAAATATTTATTTTGTTTTTTAATTCTATACCTGGATATCGTTTAAGGCCCACGAACCTTATAATTATATATTTTTCCCATTATGAACCGTAATTTAACAAAATATCAATTGATATAAAAGCTGTTTAAGCTAAGTAATTTATTAGAAATTCTAGTAAATTTTACACATAATCAATCTATTGAATTGATTCATACAAAATACGAAGCTATCGTTAACATGATCGATTGATGCGGTGATTTTCAAATGATTAAAACAAAGTCCCACTGAAATTTCGGAGAAGCATTATCATACAATAGCGATTTATAGGTACTCGAATATGAAATAGCCCAGTTTCAATATTCTCTATAATTAATTTGATTATATCGTAATTCGATTATGCGTACTTCAGATGAAACAACATGGTTTATAAATTAACAAATTACTTAACTATTTGTAAATTATTTAAATAAAAAATTATAATAATGTATGCATAAATGAAAGTACCTGTGTAATGAAATAAATCAATCTGTAAATATCATAAGGTTGTCTTCTCTGGTCGCACGTTTATGTTAAACATTAAAATAAGATATATACGAAAAATTTTAAAAATCTATAAAAAGGTGTTAAAAATTTTATGTTCCGCACGATACATTGTAAATTATCCTCACCATAGTACGATGACATAGTATATATATATGATGACATAGTTTATACACAAGTTATTTGAAGCTGAAAGTTGAAGCATGTTTTTTAAATAATTCCTTACAAAAATTTTATAGGCGTGCCGATATAGCTATCTAATCTATGTAATTCTATGCTAAATTGCAATTTAAAAAGTTGTAGTGACTGTGCACTCATTATAGAGCCACCAGCAGAGAAACATCGAGACATTCAAAAAATTTTACACATCTTACTAAAAAAATATTTTAACTACCTCTGAAACCTACCTCTATAACACTAGTGTTCTTGATCTCAAAACACCGAGCTCATACGTCTTTTAAGCGGTATACCTACTTAAGTAGGGTAACTATGCAGCTCTACTTTTGTACGTGAAAGAAATTATTAGCTCTGCCGCATTTACCACCAAACTCTTCTACATAAGGTGTTATATGTTCGAGGACGGTCCAATCTAAATTTTCAAACAAACATTATTCAAACGTAATGACTCAAAGAGTGGTTGAACTCATTACATTACTGGTCCACGTAGAAACTACGTTGGTTTTAATATATAATGGTCACTAAGTTAATTAACATGATCAGCGTTTAAAATGAAATCGTTACTGTGAAATGTGAGTATGATTACGTTAAAACGTATTCTATACCAGAAGTAAAAATATAAACATAATGGTTACGATTTATACCAGTTACCTATCAAAATGATAGGGCATTGGTTTTAATTTAATGAAAAATTCCTACTAACCCCGAAGTAGCTTATAGTAAAGACTCAAATTTTAAAAAATTTCTTCTTTATTAATATTACGTGAATAATAGTTTCGATATGATGTGCAGCCAAGTTATTAACAGGCAGGCAAAAATTAAAATATATAAATAAATATATAATTAGGCTTCAAAAAATTTTAAATTTAAACCTTATATGATTATTATTATGTATTGAATTTGACCTGTTACAGTTTTTTATATTAGTATAGATTCTATACTTAAATTCACATTTTATCTTCTTTGCCTCGATACGTTCATATTTTTTTTACTTTCAAAATGATAAATTCGGGTTATAAATATATTGTTATTCTCTCAATAGATTACATCGAAAGGCAATCCAGATTATCACATTCAATACGCCCAATTCGAATGCAAATGCGCAAAAGCCGGTTTATCCATGGTCCTTCTTTAAACCAAAGAGGATTATTATACATAGATCAATTTCTATCGTGCATTGTACATGAGTATCGTTCAAAATCCTATTTTGTGTTTTAATTAATTGTCTTAATTTTTAATTAGTGTAAAACTCGGTCGTCTGTTCCTAAAATAAATAGGTAACTTAATACTATTATAGATAACAGCTACTTGATATTTAATACAATGTACATCTTTTTATAAATGCATACAAATAATACAAATATAAATATATACATACCTACCTTAATTACATACGACTTGGGGCGGTAATCAAACTCACAACCCCAGGAGCAAAAAGAATCACAGTACATCGCGCCATCGGCTTCGCCAAAAATAAAATCAAAACATAGACTTAGGTTTTAGGAAGCCTTTTTGCAAAACGCAATAGTAATAGAAGAATTTTGCAAATTAGGAGTAAATAAATTATAAAAAAGAATTAAAAATATTACAAATGGTTTTGTTCTGGAATCGTCGTAAGAAATAATCATTCATAATCTACGTCCAATATTTATAATATAAAATGATAATGTCATGCATTTTCATATTTAGAGAACAATTAATAAAAAAGTAATCGTTAATAACATGAAGCAAATTTGTTGTAAAAAAATTGTAATATTTTAAGTTTTTCTGACTTTAAAACTTATAATGAAGTAAAACGTAAAGTAACTTTCGTACGTATAATGACTGTTGAAAACTTCAAACTAATAAGCTTAATCATCTGGGGGCACGGTAGTGCCCCCGCCAAGACGAACCAAAAAAAAAAAAAAACAAAAAAAAAACGAAAAGCACTACCTATCTTTTCTCGAAGTGCTTCGTCGTTTTTTTGAACCCTCATAACTTGGGTTTGGATTATACCAGATAAACAAAATTCTAGGGATATGATGTCAATAGCAGACTTATTAAACATATAAAGTTTCAATTGCATAGCTCTTATACTTTAGATTTTATTGATACCTAAAAAACCCCGATTTCGTCACTCACTGATGATCATCAAAATTCATAGAGTACTTCCTGAAGTCCCAGAAAGCTGAAATTTGGTATGTAAGCTACTATTAGTACACATACAACAAAAAAATTCTAAAACTTGGAACTTTTACCCCCCAACCCCTTAAACTAGGGGATGGAAGTTTGTATGAGACTTCCGCAAATTTTGATGCTAGAGGTCTGAAAATTGATATAGGGACTCCTTGTTATTAATAATAATAAAATACATAAAAAATAAAAATCGGTTATTAGTTTATGTCGAAAATTTACATTTTGTAATTTTGGTTTTTTGTTTTGGCGGAGATCACCGTTTGCATATCAGTTCAACATAAAATCAAAAACAGCGTGCTTAAACTGAATATGGTGAAGATTGGATAATATTTATGGTATAAAATGTCTCGGAGGTAAAATGCAACTATAATATTGTCATAAGCAACTTACAAAAAGAAGTGAAATCCCACCAAAAACATTTTCATGTAAAATGTTGCCAAGACGAGATCATATGGCTCGCACATTCAAAAAGTCATCAGATCTCATGTAGAGCCAAGCTTCTAACTCTACACGCCCTAACTCTACAAGCCCTAACTTCACAAACTCTACACCTTAGTCAAAATATGTGGCTTGGCCGTTTCGCTACCGTCACGTAAGGTGAAAAATTTTTTCACTGTTTTTTACTTTTCTGTCATACAATAGTTCTATTAAAGACAAAATAAAAAGAAGAAGAATAATTGATATACATATAATACAAATAAAAATAAAAAGAGAAAATATATTTATATAAATGAGACAGGAAAGTCGTCATCTACAACATCGGCAGCCGGTAGTAACGAAACGGCCAAGCCACATATTTTGACTAAGGTGTAGAGTTTGTGAAGTTAGGGCTTGTAGAGTTAGGGCGTGTAGAGTTAGAAGCTTGGCTCTACATGAGATCTGATGACTTTTTGAATGTGCGAGCCATATGATCTCGTCTTGGCAACATTTTACATGAAAATGTTTTTGGTGGGATTAAATTATTCCAGGCCCCATGCTAAAACTTCAAAATAAATAATTATTCAAAGTATGAATTACGTACTTCAACATTTTTTAACATACATGTGAAGATTTTAATTCATTTAATTAGTAGAATATGACATTTCAAAAATCAAGTATGCTTACGTTGGTAGGTCTTTTAGCCGGTCAGTGTATTATGAAGCAACTTCAGCCGTTAAAAATATTTTTCAATTTATAATGTAATAGTAATTGAAAAAAAAAATTCAAGCTCTTAGACCTAAAAATACTGTTTGAACACCTCGAGAGCACTGATTGATTTATGTTTTATCCAACTTAAGAAAAGCCCTATATTCTTCATCATCATCATAATATATAGATGATACTTCCTTGTCCAACTCGTGAGAAGGTACAACAAAATTCGACACAATGGGACAAAACAAGGACAAATTAAACAAAAATCCGCAACTACGTTCTAACTTTTATCATTAATTTCATTATATAATGGTTACCCATTTTGTGTATGACCAGTTTTCTTTATTTACATTTCGACTATAGAAAACCTAATTTGTACCTGTATTTACTTAAAATCCGCATAATAACAGCCAATTTTAGACTACTTAGCAGGTGACCTTTCATATTGGGGTTAGGGCAAGGGGCTCGGCGAGGAACGCATTAGACCAGAATAATTAAATACCTCACCACTTTAACGATAATGTTACCACTTAGCTAAATTACATGTAATGTTATAATTGTGTATACTCATAATTAATTATAATATCATATCTGTAAAGAATTTTGTATATATAATTATATGTGTTTATATAATAATACATGTATATAATGTATATATGTATACTCAAAAACAAATATTTAAATACTATTTACTGTTTTCCTAACCTCAAGAATTGATTTATTTAAACGCACAAGTTTAAGAGTTTTTCTCGTGTTTGATTTTCTTGTGATTGAATATTACTTGGCTACTGTTGGGAACTTTAAAATAAAAAAAATGTGAGATAAATTTACCACCTTAAATAAGATATGTTATTAAAATTTTTAGGCAACACCAAAATTTAACTGCAGATAACTTCTAAAAAAGTCTTTATTTTACTATATATATATATATATATATATATATATATATATATATATATATATATATATATATATATATAATTATCTGTATGATGAAGAATTTATCGAAATATATTATACATATTATGAAGATTTTTGTGGTAGAAGACGCTGATTTTTTATAAAACATTCATCTTAATGAAGTAATTATTTTATATTAAACTAATAATAATTATTGTCATATAACCGACTAAACTAAAACAATGTGATTATATTTCATATATTTTGTTGCATTGTTATAATATCTATTTAATCTTTACAAATAAATAAAATTGTGTCTGTTTGTCTGTCAGTGTCTGTTTGTAATATTAAAATAACCGCTTTTTACTAATTGCATATGGATGTATACATGGTACATATACCTAAATATTTTTTTACAATTATTGTCCGTCTATTTATTTCGGCTAATCTCAGAAACGTCTGGATCGATTTTGAGGAGACTTTTACTGGCAGATAGCTGATGTAGTAGGGAGGAACTTAGGCTACTTTTATTTTAGAAATTTATTTATTTTATAACTCTGTGAACTGAACAATAACTTTTTTGTTAATTTCCACGCGAACCAAGTCGCGGCACAGCTAGTTTTATATAAATTTGTGTTAGTACTTTAAACGTCTGTTATTTTTGTAACTATGAAATATATTTCAAGTATGATTACTAAGACAAAAATTAATGGAGCATAGTACTAAAAATATTGGTACATGTTAATTTGCGTATAAACATTGTGTACAAGTAACACACTTGTGTTTTTTTCTTGTAATTGTATTTTATGCGACGCTTCATATATTTGAATTTCGATCAATTAGTATTCATATTCGTATCTTGTAGCTGATTGTTAAACAACAGTAATTTATTATTGTTATGTCAAATCATTCATACTATAAAAGCCAAACACCGGACAACAACCGCTCTGGTGTACTGGTGCAAGTAGTCGCCTATGACAACGACGGTTTGCTCTTTCGATTACCTCTTGGTAGTGTTGCCCAAATTCAGTCTTGGTCTTGCAGTCTTGGTCTTGTTCTTGCGTTTTTGCAAGACCAAGACCAAGAACAAGACCGCGTATTTTTAGCAAGACCAAGACCAAGACTGACCGTGCAAGACTTGAGCAAGAACAAGACATAGCCTGCAAGACTCTTGCGTCTTGCAGCTAGGACTTAGCGCTATTTCACTGAGTAGTTAGGTGTAACAGTTCGGTGTATAGGTAGGTACGCTTAGGAATTCTATGAGACGCAAAAAACTGTATCAAAGAATATGAAAAACTGGACCTATGCGCATTACGACTAATACCATAAACATAGCGAATAAAAAAATATCTATTAAAATCAAACTGAGTGCATGCATAGTTATGTTTTAACCATCGGCACTTTGATAATGCGGCATCAAAGGTTTTGTACTTACTTCTCAAAGAAATTTGCCGCTTTTCGGAAGTACATGGTTATGATACACGCGCCGGCGGCTTCTTTTAAAATCTAAAACAATCGTTGCCGCCACGCCGAAATCATAACATTTGACACTATTTGATTGCCGCCATAGGGCGTAGGTATACTCATGCAAAATAATTTCGAATTTTAAGAGTACCTACAGGTGTTCCAAAGAATAAATAAGTTTCAGAGTGCTTAGAATGAAAATGAATACATTATACTGATCACGCAAGTAGTATTATGATTAGGATAAAATGGTAAGGATAGGTAGTAGATGTCATATTAATTCATTCTAGTAAGTATATATTATAATATTGATTACTTATATGGTTTTAAACTAATTACTTAGGTACTATTATTGTACATTTAGTCATTATATTTCTTAAGTTTTTACAAGAAAAAATAGCAAAAAGTGTTCAAATATCACCCGTTTAATAAATATTGTAGCCACTTTTAAATATACTTGAAACGTGTAAAAAAATTCTACAAAACTAATAAAATAATATAAAAAGCGTAGGTACTTACCTACTAATAAAATAAAAAGCCTGCGATAAGAGTTTTGTATTACTTACCAGCCCGAATATCTCTGAGAGAGATGATGAGAGTAAGTATTTACTAGCTGTGCCCGCGACTTCGTCCACGAGGAATAGTAACTTTGGAGGTATAGTGACGTTCAGGACTTATTTATTTATTTTAAAACTTCTGTCATCAAACATACAAACGAACTCTTCAGCTTTATAACATTAGTATAGATGTACGCCAAAACATTCACTTATATGTAAAGAATAGTGATTGGCACTAATTCTTTACATATATTTTATTCACGCGTCGCGTCTGTACAAGTAGGTAATATTTAGTGTGTGTTTGTACGCCGCACGCGGCATTGTTTGATTTGCGGCGGCATCCTTTTCATAGAGCCGGCACGTGGCGAGGCGGCGCGGTAGAAAGCAAGGAAACGTACTATAAATAAAGGAATTATTTTAATTCCAGTCATTTCCAATTGAGCTGTGCTTCGAGTCTAACTTAATATTTGTTTTTACTAATTCTCGTTGTTTTCTAAAAACGTATCACGTGTACAATTTAATATGAGTGACGAAGATTCAAATTATTCTAGTCCGAGTAACGAGAGTTTGAGTCACAGATCTAAAAGACCCAAAAGCAAATTGGAGGAGTTTTTCGAAATAATTCATGCATCCCAAACTGCCTTCTGTAAATTGTGCCAACATAAAAAGATTGAAATAAAAATGAAAAACAGAAACACTTCAGGCTTAAGGAAACATCTAATATCTTTCCACAAAAAGGAATCAGAAATATTTCTTCCTGTTAAACCAAAATTAAGTGGAGATATCACAAGCTTTTTAGTAACCGCTGGAAGAAGTGGACAGGTAAGAATATTTTTTTAACAGTTAAAAGAATTTTAACTCTGCGTAGCTATTCATGCGATACTTTCAAAAACGCCATTAACTTACGTAAGTATTTTTGAGTTAGTGGTGTTTTCATCTAGGGGTGCGACATATTAAGTATGTAATTATCGTCTTAAATATTTTTTATAAACACCCATATTTTCATTTAATCGGCCAGTAACAACTAAGTACTTTATTTTGGTAAATTACAGTACAGTGCAACCTTAATATAACAAATATCAATTTAACGATTTTCTCGATTTAACAACAACAAACCTCCTCCTCTTATACGCTCAAACCTAGTATGTTTTAAATAATAACACAAGATTTATTGTTTTGTTTCAGTCGGAAAACAGCAGTGACAACATCACGACAGCTACAGTTGATTGGGTGGTGAAAAAATATCTTCCCTTCTCATTTTTCGATGACGAAGCTACACAAGTATATTTTCGATGTATTTTCCCTAATATGGTGTTTCCTAAAAGGTCTACACTTAGAAGGAAAGTCAAAGAGCGATTTGAAGAGCTCCAATTGAATCTCAAGGAACGACTTCAACAATTATCATCTAAAATGTCTTTTACCATTGATGGGTGGACGTCAATTGCTGGTAGGAGTTACTACGGGGTTACTTTTCATTATATAGACAACGAATGGAAGTATCAATCTGTAGTTCTTGATTTTATACCATCACGCGGTCGACATACTGGGGAAGATATTGCAACGATTTTCCATGAATGTTTATTGGAATATGGCATAATTGATAAAATACAAGGTATCACGGTCGACAACGCAACTGCAAATACCAAATTTATGTATGAACTGGGCAAACAGCTACCGCCACACTTTGATTCAGACAATCAACATTTCCGGTGCTTTGCTCACATTTTAAACCTTGGTGTACAAGATTTATTAAAGACCTTAGCATTACACTGTGAGTCTGACACTAACGCGCAAGATCAGCAGTACGAAGACTATGCAGACGAAACTGAGGATGAGGAAGATGAAGAATCTGCACCAAATATTGCTGACTCGCGTACATCTGTAACAAAGTTACGCAGTATTTCCAGTAAAATAAAAAGAAGTGAGATAGTGAAGAAGAAGTTTCAGTCTGCTTGTGAAGCAGCTGGCGTGCCATCAAATCTAAATGCCATTCTTGACTGTCCAACGAGATGGAATTCCACACATGATATGATTGGATTTGGTTTAAAAGTGAGAGCGGGCATTGACATATTGTGCAGTTCTGTCACCGAATTAAATGATTTTCAAATCACAGCTAATGAATGGCAGGTACTCGAAAAATTACATAAATTTCTAATAAACTTTAAACTTTTAAGTACAAAACTTGGTGGAGACAAATATGTTACATTACCGCTAGTCATTGTATCATTCAATCTCTTGCTAGATAAAATTGAATCCACGGTAAAACAGTTAGATGAGAAACCTAATCGATCTGAAGTGGATGAAAGGCTCATTCTAGCTTTCCAAGCAGCTCGAGACAAAATGCTTAAACATTACAAGAAGAGCAACTGGATTTATTGTACTTCTTTAATTTTAGACCCAAGGCATAAGGCTCAGACTTTTGACCTGACAATGTGGGGGAAGCAACTTAAAACAGAAAGTCTGCGCAAGTTCAATGAACTTTATGAAGAATATAAAAGTCTACACTCACTGAACAAATCTCTGGAATTACCAGAAAAAGAAAATAAAGTATGTGATGAAGATGAAGACGTAATAGACTTTGATAAACTCTATGAATGTCCCTCGACGTCATCTGGATCTTGTCTTTAAGGCTTAGTGATAGACGAGTTGGAGGAGTACCTGAGAAAACCAAGAACTGCCAGCTCGGAAGACATTTTAGATTGGTGGAGGACGCATGAGACAGAGTATCCGATTTTATCGAAAATGGCCCGTGATTTTCTCTCAATACCTGCAACTTCAGTACCTGCTGAGAGGTTATTTTCTAAAGCATCATTAGTAATTAGAAAACATAGAAATAGGTTAAGTGATGAGTCAGCCAGATGGTTACTTTGTATTAATTCTTGGTCAAAAAAATTGATATAAAGTATCATAACCTAATGATAAAGCTGTTGATTTGTGTTGTATTTTATTTTTTATTCAAATAAATGATAAATCGTAAAACTCTTTTATTAAATTTCTTATAAGTTGAGGGTTCAATCTCTTTCTAGACAGATAAGTATTGTTCTTTAAAATACAGTCAAGTTATTGTAATTAATTTGTTTTTTTACATGTTTTAGCAAATGTAAGCTTATAAATCATAAATGTTTATTAAGAAACAGTTACTTCCATGGAAAACGACATATAGGTCAGTTGATTTTTCGAATTTCTTATCAAATCTTCAGTTATTTATTAATCTGCTTGATCTTTACTATGGCTATGTTAATTCAAGCTCACAATGTTCCAATTCTAATACGTTTTTCTAAGATTTAAAGTAAACTTTAATAAATAGTAATAGACTAATAGGTAATTGCAAGACTTGCAAGACTCTTGCTGCAAGACCAAGACCAAGACCAAGACTGGGAGCGCAAGACCAAGACCAAGACCAAGACCAGGTGTATTGGCGCAAGACCAAGACCAAGACTGGCTAAGTCTCGTCTTGTTCTTGCATTTGGGCAACACTACCTCTTGGGTTGGATATTTTGAAATAATTATTAATAGATTATAATATAAATGCATCAAACCACAAAGGTTTGATAATTAACAAAATACGTACATTAAAATATGTATTATGCCCAAAATAATTATAAACCCGCTTTGTACAGAAACCTTTGAACTTCTTCTTATACTTACGAATTATCTATTAATATTAAAAATATTTATTAATATTATAAATATATAATATTAATATATAATATATTATGATTTTATTTTATCATAAAAGGTCAATAAAAGAGATGAAAATCACAAAAGAAGTATTGCTAGTATAAAATGTAAAGATAATAATAATGTGCAGTGGAAATAGATTTACTACTCGTAGTCATCGAGGATAAAAAAAAAAACCTAATTATAGCGGTTTTCCCGTTGAGAGTGAGTCAACTTGAGCATAAGCACAGCATTTTGATTTTTTTATGCTGTCTAACAAAATTCATTTATTTTTATTAAATTGTATTTTATTTTTTGTTTTTCAGTGCTTACGCTCACTGAAAATTAGGCTTACATGTTATTTTTGTATCAGGAGTTTGTTATTATAGATTTATAGAACATGAAATTTAATTTATAATATAAGGATGCTAAATCATATATCTATTATTTTATTACTTATCGCATTTTATTCAAATAATTACAGATTAATTAAATTGACCCATTTTAATAAATTATAAAGATTCGGAAAATTATCCACTACCACATACATTTTTTTTAAATCAGCATCTTAAAGTGTAATAGACTGTATCGATTTCATTTAATTCTAGCTGTGCCTGCAACTTTTTTTTTAAATACTTGAAATTTTTAAGATAAAGATAACTTATTTTTAAATAACAATATTATCAGTAGCATTGCGCACTATTTGTCCATCACATACTGATTAATGCTAGCTTTTAACGGTGAGCTATGGATCAGGACTGCTATTCTTCTACAAATGGGGCAATTTAACTTGACCTACGACTATTTATCTAATTTAAGCCTAACTCCGATAAAATACTGCTTGATTAGTTGGCAAAGTATTTAATTCCAATTGTACCTGAAATTTTCTATTGAGTGGATGAATATACAAAGGAAATAGGGCACAGTGTTAGTTTTCAATTTAAAAAACGATTTCGAAAGAATATTATGTGCATACAATGGAGCCTATTATTACGATTTAGTGAATAATAAAATGACTTGTACGAGCTGGTATTGAAAAAATTTCAAGTGCATAATTTATTCCTGCCCGAATATCCGCCAATAGTTAGTTGAGCTGCGTGGCGGACACAATTTTTCCTTCTCCTAGGAGACATTTGTCTAGTAAAGGTGTATCTACCTATTTGAAATTTCACTTTTAAATAATCATTATATATTATACTATATATATCCGCCAACCCGCATTGGAGCAGCGTGGTGGATTAAGCTCTGATCCTTCTCCTACATGGGGAAAAAGGCCTATGCCCAGTAGTGGGATATTACAGGCTGAAGCAGGATATATTATACTATTCAAATCTCAAGAACGGTATTTATGTTAAGAACTCTTAAGTAAAAAGTCTAGTAACAGTCTTATAATTACTTACAAGAGGACTCAACTATTTCACGTGACTTCATGTGGTTAGAGTAAGTAATATAGCGACTAATGTGTATACTTACTACCTGATTAACTATTTTAATTACACTGAAAGTACCATTACATGTAGCAATTTGCATGATATTATTAATAATATCACTTGAATTGTAATGAAATTCCTAATGAAGCTATTCAAGTGATAATCTTGAAATGCCTGACACTTATTAGAATAGTTGCGCACTAATGGGTATTTTTATATCACAAACTTATCTCGAAGTTAATCAATGTTTCTTTAAAAGTATTTTTTGATATGTTTGGGTTTGACTTTGGCTCACCGCCCCTCAATCTAATAAATATTGTATACACTGTACACGCATTAGACAAATTCATTCAAAGATCAAATAAAATATGACAAAAATTCAATAGAATAATTTTAATGACTTTGTACAAACTCTATCTTTTTTGGTAAACAAAAGCACCTAAATTGATAACTTAAATAAGCATAAAAAAGACTCTTGTTACAGTTAAAATCAAAAGCGGGTAAAAATAAATAGAAAGATTTTGTTAGTTCCAACCACTACTCACATAAGTCTAAATAACATAAAAATTTAAACAATAACACACAAAAAAATACTTTTACTATTATATTCTATATCATAGCAGGAAATGTAACTCTTAAACTCTTGTACAAGAATAATAAAAAAATATCTTTTACTCGTAATGTAACGTTGAATTCGTCTTATATGTGTTCATTACTATATAATGCTGAAATTTTTTTCCAGGCCACGTGGACACATTCAGAAATAATCCTTAGAAATACGAAACTCGTTAATGGAAATCGAACAATACAAATCTCAAGTACCAATGGCAAAGTTGAATTTCCACTTAATTTTATATAAGACCGTTCATTCAATAAAAATTACAAATCGGTTTTTAAATTATTTAATAAGAACCATTTTCTACAATAATTTATATTTATAATTATACCAGCGAACCGCCCCGGCTTCGCACGGTTGTAAAAACTATCAGTGTTTCTCTACCATATTATGCATTTATTATACATAATATGAACCTTTATCTGGAATCACTCTATTTACTAAAGAAAACAGCATCAAAATCCGTTGCGTAGTTTTAAAGATCTAAGCATACGGACAGCAAAAAGCGACTTTGTTTTATACTATGTAGTGATTTACAAGTGCTTTATCTTTCACTGTAATAATGGAAGTCTAAAATGATAAAAAATTAAATAGATTAACTATAAATATACACAATATATGTATACATATTAATATTCTATTTATGTGGAGTATTAATTTTAAACCAATTCATACATAACAGACTAAATCAAAGCATAATGGGTCTTTGAGAAGCCTGCCCAGAGGCTCCTTGCATAATCAACATTGCTTGGGTAATTCTTACTGTAGGCACTTTGCGGACTTACTCTACATTTAAACAATTCTACATGCGACATAAACATGGTAATTGTTTTTAGCCTCAGACTCCTACATTAGCTAATTTTAATTAGAATTTCGCTACACAGATACTTATGAAATATAAATGTAATTAATACATAAACATAAAGCATAAGCGGTACATTATTATTTACGAGTTTTTATTACATACGAGTATAGAATTCCATATTAGTTATAACTAATCCCATAGGTGTGTCCGTTTATAGGTTTAGTCCATTATGTATGTTTGTTTATGAGAGGTTCTATGTTCGCTGTTTTCTTACAAGTATTATTAAACTATTACTACTAACAACTATACGGTCACCAACCCGCCTGCCCAGCGTGGGCAACACACATGAGTTCACACCATTTTTGGCATGAACTTGTGGAGGCCTATATCCAGCAGTGGACTGTGATAGGCTGAAATGATGATGATGATGATGATTAAACTATTAATTATAAGTCGTTATAATAGGCTGTGATATAATGATGTAATATGCAAAATTCAAAAAATCGTATCAAACCAAAAAAGCGTATCAAAATGACTTTCTAAAATTATGATTAGAAAACTACATATAAGAATCGAAATAATATTTAATATTGTTTTATAATCTAGAGTTAAAGCCTTAAACTTGAAGGTCTTTCAAATTTAGACTAGAGAATAAGTAATCAACTTAATAATGAACATTGTCGTTGGCAACGAGATATTTTGTGACAAAAAATAAACGATGTAGACTTAAAATTGTCCACCAGGCAATGATTAATGTCACTGTTTGCTTATTTCGTATGGCAAGTATCACTAGCGGAAGCAGTCTGCAACCATAATGTGCATCATAAATTCGAGCGTGAACCTTGCGGTCGTTTGTGTTATTTTGAGTTAGGGGAACACCGGGCAAGATGGGGTACTTAACGTTTAAAGCTCCAGAAATCATAGGGGTTCATGTTTTCATAATCATATTTATTCTTAGTCAGGCTTGTAGTTATCAATCTTACATATTAAATTTAAATCAGGAACATAGAACCATAGCATTATTAATAATATAACAAAATGTAGAATATGACATATCACCCCATCATGCCCGATAGGTCGGGTAAGATGGGGTGGGCCTAATGGGCAAGATGGGGTATAGCATTCTCTTGACTATTCAGTAGTGCAGAACTCGCAAATGAATGTTGCTTCGGCATCATTATCATCCACCCCTGCACAGCCATAATGTGACTATTTACCACAAGAAGAATAAGCAATCCAACCTTTCTTGGAGTCAAAATGTAGCCTGTACAATATAGCCATGAAGTGTTTTCGTTTTTAACAGCACTCTCTTCAGAAGACGATTGTCTAATACGTTTCTTTGGATTAAATTTTTTGGTGGCTTTAGTCTTGAAATAGTTTTTGTTTCTCTTCCTTTTTCTGTTTTTGCTCCTTTTTTCTCTGTTTGATTTCAGTTTCTCTTTTTTAACTCTTCTGTCACATTTTTTTAAATAAATTCTTGTAACTTAACTCTAATAACTTCTGTTATAGGGTGAAGAGGTTATGATAGCAGTTTTACCGCATCTTTTGGTCACTCTTAATGTTTTCTTGGTCACTGGAAGAGGCATTAGTTGCTTTGGGCTGACCAAGGTGAAGTTACTGCATTATCTTGCACTAAATTAGGCCAATAGGAACATCTAGGGGAAGGACTCAAATTTAAATCAGTGTTAACTTCAGTTGTACTAGTTATCACTAAGTGTAAGAAGTAGTAGGTTAGTAGAAGTAGAAGTAAGAAGTAGCAGGATCTGTCACAACAACTGCAGTGCTCGTTGCTGTTATTTTAAGAGGCGCTGCCACAGTACCTACAGTTAAAAAAACTTGCTTTCCATGTCTAGTAAATAATCTACCAGCTCATCCTCTTCTTTTAGCGAGGAACTGGTACCCAAAGGTACCTTTACATTCTCCATTTTGTTTTCACGAGCCTTTTTTACCTTTCATTCCAATGTAGAGTAAGAAAGATTTTGCAGCCAACATATATCCTATTTCTCGCTTCAAAACAACTTCTATCGCCTTTTTTATTGCTTTCCCTGACCATTTTCGTCTTTCTGAGTTTCTTTTATAAACATATATGACTTTTTTTTATATAAACCACCCTAAAACAATATTTAAAGAAAATTGAATAATCAAAATCGTGTCGGGCAAGATAAGGTATCTGATACCCCATCTTGCCCGTTGATCTGTTTTAAAATTAATATTCAAACAAAAGAAAATTGAATAATGTTTCATAACAAAACAAGTTATTACCTGTTACTGCAGTTTACTGTAGATAGGATTTACCGAGGTGCCGCTTAAAATTCACCAAATACAAGTTTCATGCACTACGAAACGTATATATAAGAAATTTTAATACGAACAAACGAAATCTACTTTTCGACGATAACTAAGACAAATGACTAGCCACAGTGTTAGTACTCATGTGACTAAGAGCTGTCATGGCAGCCAGTAGAGAGATGGCAGAACGAATGTAATTAATCAATTCAAATCACCTAAAAGGCCTGATGCCCCATCTTGCCCACCACCCCGTCTTGCCCGGTGTTCCCCTACTTTAAAATTATTTTCATTCTCCAGTATATACAATTTTAAGCAACCCTGCACTTATACATATAACGTAGTTTATTCAGGATGCAAAATTTAATAATACACATATATATAAATAAAAACTACTTTTTAACCGACTTCCAAAAAAGGAGGAGGTTCTCAATTCGACTGTATTTTTTTTATATATGATTTTTTTTTACAAGTGATATACATCCACGGGCTTATGAACGAACCCGTCCTTTTTTATTCTAAAAACATGCAATTTTTATTTTTATTTTTTTTTTCTATTTCAAGGTAGGCGTTACAATTAATTATATATATGTTACTTGAGAACTTTATCATGTGGTCACATTTAAATTTCATCGAGATCTGATAACAAGTTTTTAAGTAATCTTTGATAACGCGTGTTTACTTGACCATTTTTTCGTCTACCTACGTTGTATTACTTGTCGATGTAATTGAAGTCGGTTTTTTTTTTGTTTGCGAGCAAATATAATTATTTAGAATTCTTTTTTGGTTGACGTGAAAATTGTAATTTTTATTATATTAACATAAAGTACATAATCCAAAAACCACAGTTTTAATCAACGGTACAAAAACAGGAAATTCGTAACAATATAAAGTCTCCCATTCTTTCAAGCAAAACACATTCATTTCAATATAAGAGTAATTTTAACATTTATTGAAATCGCTTCACCTGAACAGAGGCCGCAAATGGCCACCATAAACATCACCCCCAAAATATAATGGCAAAACAAAAAAAAACACATTATTGCCCCAAACGTAATCCTAGCTAACCCAAGGCAATTTATTAAAACTTCTTATTTAATCTCGCAAGTTATAATTTTTGCGGAAAGTCCATGTAAACTGAAAGATAAAGGAAACAAAACAGCGGAAAGCTTTTTCATACTGTTATCAAAGGCCATTATCTTTTGACCTGTAAAGTGGAATTATATTTTGTTTCTACTTATAAGAAGTAAATAAGTTAGGCGAAGCTGAAACGCAATTTAAAAGTTATCCTGAAGTGGGCTTCAGCCTCAGCCCAGCTTTCAAGAGGGTTGAATAATGGCCTCACTACCTTTTGTCGTATCATTAAAAAATTAATTTTATACATTAATTAATATAACAACAATTAGAAACTATTATAATTACATATTGATGTTAGGTCAGCGAACGGTCATGATATAAATGGAAAATTCAAGTTTTTTTCGTTCTTTTATGAAAATAAGCGTGAACTCGTAACTCGAACTCGGTAAGCGTGCCTTTTATGTAATACTAGCTGTGCAGGCGACTTCTCCCGCGTGGAATTTAACAAAAAAGTTTTTGTTCAGTTTGCAGAGTTATAAAATAAATAAAATTCTAAAATAAAAGAAGCCTAAGTTACACCTTATTGCATCCGCTGAGCCAGTGAAAGACCCATCAAAATTGACCCAGTCGTTTCAGAGATTAGCCGAAACAAACAGACAAACAGACAAAAATTGTAAAAAATATTATTTTGCTATATTTATCGTGTATACATCCATATGCATTTAGTA
Source organism: Melitaea cinxia (assembly GCF_905220565.1). Lineage (NCBI taxonomy): Eukaryota > Metazoa > Arthropoda > Insecta > Lepidoptera > Nymphalidae > Melitaea > Melitaea cinxia. The sequence continues at coordinate 8,453,974 of NC_059401.1, forward strand.
AAAAGCGGTTATTTTAATATTACAAACAGAGACTCCAATTTTATTTATTTGTATAGATTTCGTCGTGATTCTTAAACTTGTTTTAAAAATATTTACAGTACATAACATACATACATATGAATATATTTTTTTCTTCACTTCTCTTTAAGTGAACACTCTTGAAGACCTAAGTGTTACTAAAACAAAAAGAGATGTGTCTCAAATACTTTAATAAAATTGACCTAAGCCAATATTGTTATCAAAATTCTACACTATTGTAATATAAGTGAAATAAATAAAATAACACTCCTTAACATAACAATCACTTAATATTCAAATGCCTTTCTAAATACTTATAATTCCAAAATGTAATTGAGTTGTTATTGCAGTATTTAATAACGTTTAAGCTTTTAAACAAATTTTGTTTTTAAATGGATAAGAATATCTTGTTGAGAATTTGAATAGAATTATATTAACATATATTACAATTAATTTACATAGATTGTAATGTAATATATTATAACATTATTCTAGAAAAACAATAGCTTTTACTCACAATTTTTAATCTAATACAATTGTACATATGATCTTTAGATCAACATAGACTTTGTGTATAAGTATTATGAAGTGACTAAATATTATCTGACCCTACGTTCACTTATCTAAATCTAAATTTTACTGTTGATCATATAATATAACTTAGTATCTGAATAAACGGATGTGTGAGGTTTGTTTCAAAGTTGTAATCTCAAAATATACCACACTGAGTTGTAAACTTTTGCTCGATCGCGACTGATATAGCTTTAAAGATAACATAGTGTCATACAACACAACATGAGCAAAGAATATCTGTAACACAGTATTGGATCATGATAACCTGTAAACTTCCAACTGTATATAAAAGTATGAACATATTTTTATAGTATTACATATTATTATAGCTATATCAACTATGCTCCATCTTTTTTCAATTATTTTACAATATGTATCTTACCACCGAGCTTCACAAGTTTAATTGACAAAAGTAATGCTCTATCTTGGTTCTATAAAAATAGAGACGTAATCAAAATTATCAACCAATGTTTTAGTTTCTATAAGTTAATATAATGATAGACTGCTATTTTGACATTTGCGCTTCAGCCTGTAATATCACACTGCTAAGCCTCTTTCCCCATGTAGGAGAAGGATCAGAGCTTAATCCACCACGCTGACCCGATGCCGGTTGGCGGATATAATCCCTATTATGAGTAACGATCGCTATCAGGTATACATGATAACAACCGCAACTTACGGCTTAACGTGCTCTCCGAGGCACGGTGGACCACAAGGACTACACAAACACCCAGACCACGGCAAACATCTTGCATGGCCATTGGCCATTGCGCCAACGCGTCGTCTGATTTTTACATTTTTTTATGTCACTAGGTCGACAAACAAGCGTACGGCTCACCTGATGGTAAGCGATTACCGTAGCTTATAGACGCCTGCAACACCAGAAGCATCGCAAGCGCGTTACCGACCCAATCCCCAATCCCCCCAGGAGCATAATATATTCTTAATTATATCCATTGTGATAAGCCTTTATGTACAGTGTGTATTCATTGTGATAAGCCCTTATGTATAGGCTTTTTTTCTCCCCTATATTAATAACATAATTGTGTTTGCAGGCAACGAAAAAAACCGACTTCAATTATATAGACAAGTAATACAACGTAAGTAGATGAAAAAAAAGTCAAGTAAATACGCATTATCGAAGATTACTCCAAAAGTTGTAATCAGATCTCGATGAAATTTAAATGTGGCTACATGATAAACATCAAGCTTTCGATTAACTTAAAAATCATCAAAATCGGTACACCCAGAAAAAATTTATGCGGATTTTTGAGAGTTTCCCTCGATTTCTCTGAAATCCCTTCATCAGATCCTGGTTTCCTTATCATGGTACCACACCAAAGATATCCCCTTTCCAACAAAAAAAGAATTATCAAAATCGGTTTATAAACAACGAAGTTATCCCCGAACCTACATAATATATAAATATATATGTTATTATATATTTATTTGTATACGGTCGAATTGAGTAACCTCCTCCTTTTTTTGAAATCGGTTAAAAAATGAAATCAGTTTTTCTCATTGAAAACGTACGGCAGTGAAATGAATCAAGATCATTTTAAATATAATTGAAAGATGAATATTATGAGTATTATATTAATTTTTTAACTTGGTAATATAGCCACATTTTTTTCTTCTGAAGCCAGGTATAGAATTTATTGTTCACGAAAATGGTTACTTCTAGCTTTTTCTCATACTTGTTTTTTGATGTTTTTCGTCTTGTTTATGGTTTAGTATTTTTGCGTGCTTACCACTAGAAACTGAGAGACTAAAAACACACAATGTCTTTGTACAACTAAAACTTACTACTTACCAAACATAAAAGAAATTTAAATTCGTGTTAACTACGAGTATACTACGCGGATCAATTTTTTTTTTTTTGTTTTAGCAAACTAAGCCCAATTTTACAGGTTCTGTTTTAATAATAAATTGTTTCTTATTTAGGTATAGGTTCATTTGGTTTACCTTAAATTCCATTCGTTGATTTTTTTTAAGCAACTAGGCCTGCAAACAAGCGTACGGCTCACCTGATGGTAAGCGATTACCGTAACTTATAGACGCTTGCAACACCAAAAGCATCGCAAACGCGTTGCCGACCCCCAAATAATACCTACCCCTGATACCCTTAGAGCTTTGGTCACCTTACTTACCACTAGGAACACAATACTGCTTGAAAGCAATATTATTTAGCTGTAATCTTCTGTGAAGTCAACGTATTTTCCCAGTCGGGCACCTAATTCATATTAGAGATTTATTAATAGTTATTACTTTGGATGGTATAATATTCATTATCAGTTTACAAAGGCTCCTGCTAATGTGTTAAAATTTCTAACAAAGTGAAACCTTTGGTCAGGAATTTTTATTTATTGTTTTATTATCTAACACATATTTGTTAAAAAAAAAACATAAAAATAAAACAAATTAACATTTACTAAATTACAAGCATTAACACGTAAGTTCTGTAGGTACTTAGTGATATAACTCTGATGCTCCTTAAAATATTTCATAAAATAAATAAGAGGCTTTAAAGGAAAACGGGCTAATGGACCTAATTATGTGAACTTTTCCTTTTAAATTAATTACTATATCTGTTTTTGTGAATAAATATTAATATATCAATAAATACCGTTAAATTATAATAATAATAATAATAATGATGATAAAAACTCTTTATTGTACACCAAGAGTGAGCAAAATTACAAAAATAAAAACAGGAGATAAGTACAAAAGGCGGCCTTATCGCTAATGAGCGATCTCTTCCAGGCAACCTTTGGGTAAAGGACATGGTATAGATGTAGACAGTTTAGGTGTACAGTTGAACCTAAACATATACAACATATTTAAACAAATAATGTAAAAAATAAAATAATAATAAATTAAAATAAAGTATATGTACGTACATGGCATATATAAATGGAAAGTTGTAATAGACATACATAGACGTATATAAAGTTAATGAATTGTTGTGATACGATAAATTAATATTAATTCAAACTCGTATCATATTAATATTATTGTGTCACTCTTTTGATAATTTTTCGAACCATCAATTCGAGTATTTATAGCGGTAGTAGCATAAATTAAACACTCATTTATCAATTTTATTATAATACTTTCGTTTATAATTTCTGTAACGAAACATACTTATATATTGTATCAAATATTACTGGTTAAATGTATACGTAATTATCATGTAAATATTGTATAAAAGTTCGTTCTGTATACAAACTATATTTTACTCATAATATCAACGATATTACATTTTATCCTGTAATATCACACTGCTGGGCATAGGCCGCTTTCTCCGTGTAGAAAGCTCAGAACTTAATCTACCACACTGCTCTAATGCGGGTTGGTGGATATATTCCCTACTATGAATAACGATCGTTATCAGGTGTACATGATAACAAGCGGGACCGACGATTCAACGTGCTCTCAGATGCACGGTGATGAGACCCACAAAGACTGCACGAACACCCAAACCACGGCAAACGCCCGCATGTCCAATACAAATTTCTGTCATGTGCGGGGATCGTACCCGCAACCGCCAGCGCAATAGCCACAAACCAGTGTTTTGACCGTTGCCCCAACGCAAAGTCAACGATATTAATATTTAAAATACCTATTCTTACAAAAAACTTACAATTATATTATAACGACGGCGGCACAATTCTCCGAAGCAAAATATGAGTATATAGATTTAAATTGACTTGCCCGTTGGCGCAGTTTGTAGTGATCGTGCTCTCTGCTCCGAGGGTTGTGGGTTCGATTCCCACCCCGAGTCTGGGTGTAATATAAATATTTGTTTGTAATTTATATATGTATTATTTGTATGTTTATCGAAATAAAAATATATGTAGCTATAACAGTCAGTTGATACATATAACAAGCATTGATGACCATGTGTGTATTGTGTAGATATTTATTTATTATGTTATTATTTTTAAAATGTTTATCTACTTATACAAAAAATAAAACTATGTTAGTATCCACTTCTGGACTTTGAAGGTATTTTAAAGGTTTTTTTTATATACTCTGTGATCGGTTATAAGGTTTCATTACATGTATTCAGTATATTCAAGAGTATTCTTATTTATATTACCTTTGTCACATCATGTCTCGAATCATGATTTGAATACAACTTGATATGCTTTAAATCTAAGCTACAAATTTATGACACACCTTATTTTATATCCTGAAAAAAATACGTTTTTTTTTTGGAGAGGGTATGAAAGTGAAAATGAATCGAGAACGATGTCGCGGCTATAATTTGAGTAGACAAATTTCATCAAAATAAACAATTACGTACGTATGCTATATAATATATACTTCATTTCATATGATAAAGCGAAATATTATCAACATTTTTTGAAGTCACCAGGTTAATCAACAATCTTTAACTTAACATTAAGTATAAACATACAGTTTTGAGCTGTAAAATGTCATTCTAAAGCTAGCTGTAAATATTCTTCAGTTCGACAAAACTCCAATACCTGACGTATACAAAACCGTATGGAATATTTTGTTTTGTGGTCGGTAAGTCTCCTTAAACTACTCCTTCTGAACTACTCACTTAATATGCAACATCTTTGCATAATTTTGAAAATCCATGTTTCTCTCTACCTAACGTAGATAAAGTCTTTGATTTAATTTGGAATAATTTACAATGGGAATAGTTGTGTTTGCTGGCAAACGACAAAAAACCGACTTCAAATACATCGACAAGTAATACAACGTAGGTAGACGAAAAAATAGTCAAGTAAATACGCATTATCAAAGATTACTCCAGAAGTTGTAGTCAGATCTCGATGAAATTTAAATGTGACCACATGATAATCATCGGCTTTCGATTAAATTAAAAATCATTAAAATCAGTACACCCAGTAAAAAGCTATGCGGATTTACGAGGGTTTCCCTCGATTTCTCTGGGATTCCATCATCGGATCCTGGTTTCCTTATCATGGTACAACACTTTTTTTTTCTTGTTTTTTGTTAATTTTGATCCACGGGCTCAAAATGCCCGTGCCCTTTGTTAATCATGCATGCATTATAATAATACCACAGGCGATTTTTCTTTATTACTACAGATTGACAGTCCTGTGACTGCATAGTAAAACTAGGATGTGGTCCGATACTGACGGTTGTTTCACATATTAATATATTTCTATAACTAATAAAATTAGTTATAGAAATTATTATTTGTAAAATTACTGTCGCGTGTACGTTAGTATCGTGTCACTGATCGAATCACCTGAATTTTACAGTTAAGTCGGTTACTTTTAGCCAATATACTCATATCTTCTCAATATTTCTTTTCAAATATGTCGATTAATTATTACGATATAAGGTAACGTAGTAATGCGCTGTACTTACTACTGCTTCGTTTCTTTCACGTACAATTTTGAATGTGTATGTGTATGATTCCACGTATATATGACCCTAAACGGAAGGACACCAGTCTAATACTACTTTGTATATTAAAATTTTAGAGTTTCTTTTTTACACTTAGACTTTACTTTAGACACTGTGTAGCTAAGTATAAGCACCTACTCGTGATCTGCTGTTGTTAAATAATAATAAGTTTTAAATTTATACGCTTTTATAATTATTTGAGTTTGCAGAAATCGACAACTTTTACTGCAAATGGCAACCGTTAACGAAAACTTTAAAAAAATAAACGGTACGTCAATCAACTTGATAGGAATGTCTGTAGCTATAGAACTAGGCTTAAATCTAAAGGTTTTTCCCTCATACATTTTTATATTCCGTTTATACCTATATTTTTTATTTTATAACAATAGAATCTAAGTATATTAATGTATGAAAAGATGATCTTTTCTCCACTGAATACAAAATAATAAAATACCTCGAATAACTTAATCCGTAGAAAGCCATAAAATTAATAGCTTGTAAACGTGGAACATAATCCAAAATACGATAATATTAATACTAAAGAAAATCTGTGTGTCTGTCTGTTTGTTTATTTGCTACGTTGTAAGGTCGTTGAATTTAGATTTAGAGATATAAAGAGAGAAGGGTTCACCTTGTAAAAAACAAAAGACTATTTAATGTCGCAAAAATAAAACTTAAAGAGGTGTAAACCCGGTTCTAACATACAAAAATAATATATCAAATGTCTTACTTTTTGAACATCTAAATTGTACAAACAATCAATAAACAAATACTACAACTAATTATTCTCCGCAGAGAAAAAACGAGGATATCAGCTAGTATAAAATATTTCTTTTAATATTAAAAGAACATGTTATTGACGTCCCATTTTCATAACAAGTCTGTATAATATAAAGTTTCATCGAGGAATCTTTGACTTTTACGATATTACATTCTAGGGGCAAAAAAAATATTTTGTAGAATCTCTTTAATCGTAAATAATAAATGGGAGGTGAAACTTCGTGGCGATGTCAACCTGTTTATGCGAGGGCTTTTCGTACCTACATATTACGGGCATCATAATAACAAAACACAATCACAGCTGTAAACTTGGATGGCAAATGCGAGTCATTTATTATGTCTAAGTTTTACGATCTTGTGTGCAATTTTTTTTTCTATGAAATCTTATATAACAGTGTATAAATCTATTTTTAAGTTCCTCGAACGAAAATAATTTAAAACAAATATTTTATTATATTGCGACCTTGTATAAGAAAGATTGCTAATTTAAATAATTATGTACAAATGTACACAAATAATGTATTGCTTATGAAAAAGAAGCGTTTTAACTAAGGTAGGGCACGGCAGGAATTCCCTGCTCAAAATATGGAGCAGCCCGACTGGGGTAGTACCTCGTCGACCTTACAGAAGATCACAGCTAAATAATACTGTGGTGAGTAAGGTGACTGAGGGGTTACTCTGGTTTTCCAATCTAGTGATATAAAAAAAAAACTTAAGAAATTGCATTCATAGGTTTAAACAGACTTTGTTGTGGTGTACTACGCGTAAATAAATGTTGTTTTTATAATAAATTTTTGAAACATTTTTTTTATGGATGTGTGTAGTGGTATATTCTGTTATGTTTATAATATCCTGGGTGGAGTCGTGTAGTGAGAGGTAAACAAGCCGATATTAGTATATAAACAAATAGAAAATGATAATACTGCACCTGTATTCTCCTAATAATTCGAGTTTGTAGTTTTGTAGTCGTTTCAGGTTATTTCATTGACATTCATGAAATTATATTGAATCAGATCAATGTTTTTCTCATACAGTTTTCTAAAACTTTAAGTGAGTTTAATTTTCAATTTCAAATCGAGGGAAACTCTCGAAAATCCGCATAACTTTTTACTGGGTGTACCGATTTTGATGATTTTTTATTTAATCGAAAGTTAATGTTTAAATTTCATCGAGATCTGATTAGAACTTTTGGTGTAATCTTTGATAATGCATATTTACTTGACTATTTTTTCCTCTACCTACGTTGTATTACTTGTCGATATAATTGAAGTCGGTTTATTTTCGTTTGCCTGCAAACACAATTATTGAGACTACAAATTCAATAGGCCAACAATATGAAAAAAATAATGATATAAAAAATTTGAAATAAACAAAAAATTATAGGTAGGTGGGTATCCGCATATAATTTCATGGAAGAGTAGAGTTACTGTACCTCTCTGGTGCACACTGCAATCTACAGATAGCGTCTAGTTTCTATTCAGATTAAAATTAACTACTGTATACCGAAGCTAACAGGTATGCTCGCTAAGTGAATTAATTAAAAGCAAACAATATGAAATATAACAATACAAACGATTTTAGTACGATGTACGATTTAATAGTATACAGGATTGGCCTAAGTCATAACGAGGATATTTATATAATAACTAGCTGACCCCGCAAACGTTTTGCCATATATGTTATTAAACCCCCCCCCCCCCCCATAACTTAAGCACGCAAAATTTCATAAAAATTGATCCAGCCGTTCGGAGGAGTATTATAACCAACATCAAAAATCTTGAAAATCGCATTTTTTGTGCCTCCTATCTGTATGAAACCCCTAAAATCAATTAGACAACCTACTAAACACATTTAAATGTGTTAAGCTTAGCTAGATGTGAAAAGCCTTTAACATTTATACTGTACTAGCTGTGCCCGCGGCTTCGCCCGCGTTGAAATCAGTTTGTCACAAAGTTTTCCCGGCAAACTTCCAGTGAAACTCTCATCAAAATCGGCTTAGCCGTTCCGTAAACCTTCCTCTTGAAGCCCTCTCTCCATTGGTGAAACCGCATGAAAATCCGTTCATTAGATTTTGAGGGAATCGCTCATATACACTTTTGGGGACTTTGTTTTATAATACACTAACTGTTGCCCGCGACTACGTCCGCGTGGTTATAAAGATATGCATTAATATTAAGCTGCTTAACGAAAATTATTTTTTTATTTCAGTCACTTGAAATGCTTATCACTCTGAGTAACTTTTTCAAACGCACAATTTAGTATAATTTAATAGTTATTTTTATAAAACCTCTCTATACACCACATTTTTAGTTTTATTTTCAGGCTGCAGTATAAATAGCCTTTCAGGCGAACTTATAGCTGCTGTATATGTTTCATACAAACTATCAACCCCAATTAAACCCCTTTAGCGGTGGAATATCGCAAAATCCGTTCTTAGCGGACGTCTACTAACTATAATCTACCTCCCTGCCAAATTTCATCTTTGTCCGTCTTGGATGGATGGACCATCCAGCGGTTTTTGAGTTCTCGTGATGAGTGAATCAGTGACCTTTCTCTTTTATATATATAGATTACGATGTATTATTTGGACACTTCCTCGCCATCTATAGAGCATACATTTTAAATTTCAAATCTCTTACCTTAATGACATAGGACTTTCATACAAACTTCCAACCTCCGTTTTATCCCCTTAAGGGTCGAGTTTCGTAAAATCCGTTCTCAACGGGTGTTGACGCCCTATAAGAAACATACGTGCCAAATTTCAAGTTTGTGCTGTTATAGCTTCGGAGATTTCGTGATGAGTGAGTCAACTTACCATACCCCGTTATAACCCTAAAAGGTAGTTGATTTCTAAAGATGCATTATTTGAACACCTTCTCACTATATATAGAGCATACATTTTAAATTTCAAGTCTCTTACTTCAAAAACATAGGACTTTCATACAAACTTCCAACCCCCGTTTTATCCCCTTAGGGGTCAAATTTCGTAAAATCCATTCTCAGCGGATGTTGACGCCCTATAAGAAACATATCTGCAAAATTTCAAGTTTGTATCTGTTATAGTTTCGGAGATTTCGTGATTAGTGAGTCAACGTACCATCCCCCGTTTTTACCCCAAAAGGGACTTGATTTCTAAAGATACATTATTTGAACACCTTTTCATCATTTATAGAGCATACATTTTAAATTTCAAGTCACTTACTTCAAAAACATAGGACTTTCATACGAACTTCCAACCCCCGTTTTACCCCTTTAGGGGTCGAGTTTCGTAAAATCCGTTCTTAGCGGATGCTTACGTCTTAGAAGAAGCCTACCTGCTAAATGTTAAGTTTGTAGGTGTTATAGTTTCGAAGATTTCGTGAAGAGTGAGTGACCTTTCGCTTTAATATATATATAGAAGATATATACATATAGATTACGATGCATTATTTGGACATCTTTCCACCATCTATAGAGCATACATTTTAAATTTCAAGTCTCTTACTTCAAAAACATAGGACTTTCATACAAACTTCTAACCCCCGTTTTACCCCCTTAGGGGTCGAATTTCGTAAATCCGTTCTTAGCGGATGTCTACGCTTTATAAGGGGCCTATCTGCCAAATTTTAAGCATGTAGGTGTTATAGTTTTGGAGATTTCGTTATGAGTGAGTCAACCAACCATCCCCCGTATTAACCCTAAAAGGGACTTGATTTCTAAAGATACATTATTTGGACACCTTCTCATCATCTATGGAGCATACATTTTAAATTTCAAGTCTCTTTCTTCAAAAACATAGGACTTTCATACAAACTTTTGACCCCCGTTTTACCCCCTTAGGGGTCGAGTTTCGTAAAATCCATTCTTATCGAATATTCCTGCCCTATAAGAAGCCTACTTGCCAAATTTCAAACTTGTAGGTGTTATAGTTTCGGAGATTTCGTGATGAGTGAGTCAACCTACCATCCCCCGTTTTTACCCCAAAAGGGACTTGATTTTTAAATATACATTATTTGAACACCTTTTCATCATTTATAGAGCATACATTTTAAATTTCAAGTCTCTTACTTCTAAAACATAGGACTTTCATACAAACTTCCAACCCCCGTTTTACCCCTTTAGGGGTCGAGTTTCGTAAAATCCGTTATTAGCGGATGCCTACGTCTTATAAGAAGCCTACCTGCCAAATTTCAAGTTTGTATTTGTTATAGTTTCGGAGATTTCGTGATGAGTGAGTGACCTTTCGCTTTTATATATATTATAGATTATAGATTTCGGATTCGTTCTTCTCGATTTTTTTATATTTCTTTTTTCCTGTATGAAATGCCGAATAAATATTTATTTCATACGGTACCTAAGACAACCGGAAGCCGATATTCCCTTCCCCTTCCTTAGGTGTCATTCTTACTTATCTTATCACGTCAAATAGCAACGCATTTATGGGATCACCGATGCTGGAAGTTTTCATGAGTAGCATAGATTACTAGCATCAGGTAAAAAACCGACTAAGGTCGAATAGGGCACGAATATAAAGAAAAGTTAACATTACTTTTTAGAATAGCCGCAAAAATAAAAAAGATAACCGTTTCAGTACAAAATACTCTTAAAACCTACATAAAAGAGCTTCGAATGAATGTTTAAATAATGATATGTGATTCTTAATTGAACTACTACCTCTTTCTTTTTTATTTAAAAACAACTTCAAGTTGTAATAAGTAATTTTTAATAAATTTTAAGTAAATAAATTTAAGTACTATACATATATATTGAATGATTCAATAAAGAATATGAATGTAAGGTAAAGATCTAACTATCCTTTAGTGTATTAATTATACACTTAAATATAAAAGAAATGACATTAATCTTTACAGCAATTTAAAAATTACAAAAATTACGGTGCTTTTTAGGGATTTGTCATGTCTGTCCGTCCGTATATCACAACAACTTTTTTCCGAAACTATATTACTGTTGAAACGCATTAAGATTTTGACACAAAAATAGAAAAAACCAAAATAATAAATTTTGGGGTTCCCCATACAACTGAAACTCAAAAAAAAATTTTTTTTCATCAAACCCATACGTGTAGGGTAGGTATCTATAGATAGGTCTTCAAAAATGATATTGAGGTTTCTAATATCATTTTTTTAAAACTGGTTAATTTGCGCGCAAGACACTTTCAAAGTGGTCAAATGTGTCCTCCCCTGTAACTTCTAAAATAAGAGAATAATAAAACTAAAAAAAAACTATATTATGTACATTATCATACGAACTTCCACCGAAAATTGGTTTGAACGTGATCTTGTAAGTAGTGTTTTTTTAATACGTCATAAATCGTAAGCCGCAATTTACCTTTCATTCAATCAACTCAAATATATACAAAAAAATCAAATAACTAGACAGTTGAAATTTTTACAAATTATGTATTTCTGTTTCCGCTACAACAACAAAACTAAAAACAAAATAAAATAACTATTTAAGGGGGGCTCCCATACAACAAACGCAATTTTTTGCCCTTTTTTTGCTCGATATCAATAATAGTAACAGGCAGGCACTTGAAATATTCACAAAATACTCAGTTGTATTTTTACTTTAACAATAAATAGTTAAGTTACAATAAAAAAATATTTAGGGGGCTCATAAGTAAATTTTTTGCCCGATATTAAAATCAATGTACCTACTTTTGTCTACCTAGTCAACGGTACGGAAACCTTCATGCGCGAGTCCGACACACACTTGGCAGATTTTTTTTTAATTAGATACATTTTAACAAGTTCTTATTTTCAACAAACAAATCGTAAGTCAAACTATGTTTTGATTTATAAAATTGTATTTTCATGAAATTAATATGACGCTGACTGAATAAAGTTTTAGCGAAACTTTCAATTTATTAAAATATAATTATATATTACCAATATAATCAAAAATGTCGTAAAAATATAATTATCTACCTCAAAGCAAACTGAATAAGCTTACATTATTATGCATTAACGCCGAATGTTCATTCAATGCGCGAAATTGTTCATGACAATGATATTAAAGTCACTCGCTTCACTTAACAAAGTTAAATTAACTTTGAGTATCCCAAATATAATAATTAATTATTCGTTATCTTTTGTTCAATAATTTCGCATAACACATATAAAAAAAAATAAGTTATTTAAATATCTAATGTATGGATCAGTTTTAAATTTAATCAAGTACAATAAATACTCAATCATTTTAGTAACTCAAAACAAAATGCTACTAATTTCTATTATTTTCTCTAAATTTAAATTGAAACGGTAATTACAATGTTAAGATACAGAACAAATATTTAAATTGTAATTGGTTAAAAAAGTAATTTAATATTATTATGTACGCAAAATTTTCAACATGTTTTTAATTACTTTCTGCTGAAATAACAAGCAGGTATTAGTTATACCGACATAGCCCACAGAATTAGCAAGTTGAAGTGGCAGTGGGATGGTCATCTGTGTCGCAGGACCGATGGCCGTTGGAGTAGACGGGTCCTAGAGTGGAGACCGCGTCTTGGCAAACGCAGTGTGGGACGTCCTCCGGCCCGTTGGACCGACGATCTACGTAAGATTGCCGGTGTAGGCTGGATGAGGATTGCGGAAGACCGGGATGTGTGGCGCGAACTTGGGGAGGCCTATGTCCAGCAGTGGACTGCGATAGGCTGAAGTGAGTGTGTGTGTGAGTGATTAGTTATACATGTGTGTTTTTTTTATGATTTTGCGATTTTGATGGTTTTTATTTTAATCAAAAACTGATGCTTTTCATGTAGTTACATTATAATTTTATATATATCGAGATCTGATAACTACTTTTTCATCTACTTTGTATTACTTGTCGATGTAACTGAAGACGGTTTTTTTTCGTTTGCGAGCAAACACAATATTAACATGGTTACAACATGGTTACAACATCATATGCAAACAAAATTATTACATAGCTCCAAGACGAAATAACATCCAAGATAGTAAGGCATAGTAGGTACTGGGATTTTGAGAAATCTTTGTAACCAATTTCATAACGTTAAATATAAATATAATATATATTCCGCGTATATAAATATTTGATATTGAACTCGAATATCCACTCTTTCATTATGATTCAATCATTCGCAATTTTCGTCTTGCAACAAGATTCTAGTAGGTACCTACTGAAATTAATTGACCATTTATCATGACATAACCTTTACGATAATATCGTTTAGATTGTTCAAAAAATAATACTAATGTTAAATTTTCTTAGGTAAAAAAAGGTAATGTAGAATCCTTGACTATTAAACTTAACTAACTCTCAATATAAGGAAATAACTAAAGGCCCCAAAGATACATTTACCTTTTATTCGATTGCGTTCTCTGACAATAGAATCAAAAACTCCTAGGTGAGGCTAAATGTATATTATCATAAAATATCCCTTGGCCTTTGAAGACTGAAAGCACTTTTATTTACTAAAACTTTTACATTCACTTTATTCACGCTCATTCTACTTAATACCGAAGATGGATGGTATCTAAACATGCAAATGTTCGCCATTCTCGTATTTTGCGAACAATATTCACTCATGCGACTCATATCAACGAAGAAAATAGTTAACCATCCATTTTGTTTTCATTTTTATTTAATATTTAAAAGCTTCTTCAACGCTTGCCACATTTTCCTGGAAATATAAATAACTAGCGAACTGTAAACGAAATTTAACTTAAAATTCATTTTTATGAAATCTGGTTAAATTATACTCTGTAGACACATGAGTTCACGCCAATTTTGACGCGAAGTTGTGAAGGCCTATGTCCAGCAGTGAGCTGCGATAGGCTGAAATGATGATGAATAATGAATGATATTATATAGACCAGAGCAGTAGATAATTTTTATATCAAAATGTTGATTTTCTGACCACTCTTACCTTTCACTTGCGGATTCAGTATGATCATAAAATTGACTGTCTATTATTATTTTGTCAGACACTAGCTACAGCTAGTGTCAGATAAAAGGCAGAAAAACGCTTTTTTTGTTTTTTATTTTTGGTCGTATGCACAACACGTTGCTGAAGATCATACAAGGTCAAATGCATAGTTTACGATTCTATTAACGACACACAGACAAATATTCATTTATATATATATATATATATATATATATATATATATATATATATATATATCTATAATATATATAAAAGCGAAAGGTCACTCACTCATCACGAAATCTCCGAAACTATAACACCTACAAACTTGAAATTTGGCAGGTAGGTTCCTTATAAGACGTAGGCATCCGCTAAGAACGGATTTTACGAAACTCGACCCCTAAGGGGGTAAAACGGGGGTTGGAAGTTTGTATGAAAGTCCTATGTTTTTGAAGTAAGAGACTTGAAATTTAAAATGTAAGCTCTAAAGATGGTGAAAAGATGTCCAAATAATGTATCTTTAGAAATTAACTCCCTTTTGGGGTTAAAACGGGGGATGGTAGGCTGACTCACTCATCGCGAAATCTCCGAAACTATAATAGCTACAAACTTGAAATTTGGTAGGTAGGCTCTTTATAGGACATAAATATCCGATAGGAACGGATTTTACGAAACTCGACCCCTAAGGGGGTAAAACGGGGGTTGGAATTTTGTATGAAAGTCCTATATTTTTGAAGTAATAGACTTGAAATTTAAAATGTATGCTCTATAGATGGTGAGAAGGTGTCCAAATAATGTATCTTTAGAAATCAACTCCCTTTTGGGGTTAAAACGGGGGATGGTACGCTGACTCACTCATCGTGAAATATCCGAAACTATAATAGCTACAAACTTGAAATTTGGCAGGAACGCTCCTTATAGAGCGTAGACATCCGCTAAGAACGAATTTTACAAAATTCGACCCTTAAAGGGGCAAAACGGGGGTTGGAAGTTTGTCTGAAAGTCCCATGCTTTTGAAGAGACTTGAAATTTAAAATGTATGCCTTATAGATGATGAGAAGGTGTCCAAATAATGTGTCTTTAGAAATCAACTCCCTTTTGGGGTTAAAACGGGGGATGGTAGGTTGACTCACTCATCACGAAACCTCCGAAACTATAACAGCTACAAACTTGAAATTTGGCAGATAGGCTCCTTTTAGGGCGTAAACATTCGCTAAAAATGGGTTTTACGAAATTCGACCCCTAAGGGGGTAAAACGGGGGTTGGAAATTTGTATGAAAGTCCTATGTTTTTGAAGTAAGAGACTTGAAATTTAAAATGTGCGCTCTTTAGATAGTAAAAAGGTGTTCAAATAATGTATCTTTAGAAATCAACTCCTTTTTGGGGTTAAAACGGGGAATGGTAGGTTGACTCCCTTATTACGAAATCTCCGAAACTATAACAGCTACAAACTTGAAATTTGGCAAGTAGGTTCCTTATAGGGCGTAAACATCTGCTAAGAATGGATTTTACGAAACTCGACCCCCAAGGGGATAAAACGGGGGTTGGAAGTTTGTATGAAAATCCTATATTTTTGAAGTAAGAGGCTTGAAATTTAAAATGTATGCTCTATAGATGGTGAGGAGTTGTTTAAATAATGCATCGAAATCTATATATATATATATATATATATATATAGATTTCGATGATGATCGATATATATATATAGAAGAGAAGGGATCACTAATCCCGAGAACTCAAAAGCCGCTGGATGGTCTAACCATCCAGGTTGGACAGAGATAAAGTTTGGCAGGGATGTAGATTATAGTTAGCGGACGTCCGCTAAGAACGGATTTTACGATATTCCATCGCTAAGGGGGTTTAATTGGGGTTGATAGTTTGTATGAAACATATACAGCCTGAAATTAAAACCAAAAATGTGGTGTATAGAGAGGTTTTATAAAAATAACTATTAAATTGTACTAAATTGTGCCTTTTAAAAAGTTACTCAGTTTGATAAGCATTTCAAGTGACTGAAATAAAAAAAAATTTGCGTTAAACATCTTAATAGTAATACATATCTTCATAACCACGAGGACGTAATCGCGGGCAGTTAGTGTATTATAAACAAAGTCCCCAAAAGTGTATGTGATCGATTCGCTCAAAATTTACTGAATGGATTTTCATGCGGTTTCACCATTGCAGAGGGCTCCACCATTGGCAAGAGGAAGGTTTACGGAACGGCTAAGCCGATTTTGATGGGAGTTTCACTGGAAATTTGCCGGCAAAACTTTGTTACACACTAATTTCAACGCGGGCGAAGCCGCGGGTACAGCTAGTATATATATATATATAAGTCATCATCATCATCAGTTCAGCCTATTGCAGTCTACTGCTGGACATAGACTGAAATATATATATGTACTAGCTGACCTGGCGAACTTTGTACCGCCTTCTTTATTTTTTTCTTAAATATAATAATTAATATATCAAAATAAAATATAGCCTATCTTTCAAGTTGGATCGAACTGCACACGGTGTGCGAATTTTATTATAATCGGTTAAGTGGTTTAGGAGTCCATTGAGGACAAACATTGTGACACGAGATTTATATATATTAAGATTAAAATAATCCTATGTATAATAAATAAATAATAAATAAATAAATATCTTAAGATTCAGTATTTTATACCTATAATGCGCTGAAGAACTGAGATAACAAAAACAACTCTTAGAGACCTAAAGTTAAAACATAATTGACCCACCTGCGTCGTGTACATGTCGGATGACTTTGGGTTAATATATCTGGAAGTTAAGAACTGTAGTACTGATTCAGAAGGCCCTTAAACAGGATAGTCCAATGAACTAAAGGATTTTTTTAAAACAATAATTAGATCGCAGCATTTAGACGTACTAAGATAAGATTTTATCATATTGTGATTTCAGACTAACAACAAAGTACACTCGCTAACACAATGTATACCTACATTTCTATGAAAATTGAAGGCTTGTATTTGATTAGGGTTAATCTTTAAAAAAACTTTCCAGTTCAACCTATAAAATATTTTTATGACAATTTTTTACAATTTATAATATTTTCACTTTTTTCTCTTATTTTATTATTATTAGTTTAAATTTTCTAATTGTTTCTACTTTCATCTTTATATTGATAATGTCGAGAACTCTGACGGTTTAGGTGATATTTTATCTCACTTTGCAAAAGTTTCGTCAGCCAACAAGATTAAATGCAAAGTTTAAATTAATTCTAGGTTCCTTGCGGAGATACTGTTTCGGATAAAAGAGGGTTATCAAAACTAGAGTTGGGTGTGGTTAATTCCGAAATATTAATAAGTTACACCAGAAAAACAAGAATGCTTAGTTTTAGATATAAATAGATGATATTGTGATATAGTATTATAACAAATTTCCTTATTTAAAATAAGCAGGAATGGAAAAACCTCGGAATCCTTTATCAGTCCGCCGCACGCTTACCCACTCCGCTGCATTTTCATAAACTTACCAAACTGCTGCATTATTAAACTCGATGGGAACCCCGAAATGTGACAAATATTAGGAGATTATGCAAAACGTTAACTTTATTACTTCATTCCATAATTTAATAACTCTTACATATTACGATAATTAAAAACCTCAAATATCGTAATCGATGGCTCCTAAGTATACTGAGTCAACTAACAACTTTTGACTATTTCATTTTTAACCGACTTCCAAAAAAGGAGGAGGTTCTCAATTCGACTGTATTTTTTTTTTTTTTTTTTTTTTATGTATGTTACATCAGAACTTTTGACCGGGTAGACCGATTTCGACAAATTTTGTTTTAATCAAAAGGTGGTGTGTGCCAATTGGTCCCATTTAAATTTATTTGAGATCTAACAACTACTTTTCGAGTTATATCTAATAATGCGTTTTTACTTGACGCTTTTTTCGTCGACCTACGTTGTATTATACCGCATAACTTTCTACTGGATGTACCGATTTTGATAATTCTTTTTTTATTGGAAAGGGAATATCCTTAGTTTGATACCGTGATAAGAAAACCAGGATCTAATGATGGGATCCCAGAGAAATCGAGGGAAACTCTCGAAAATCCGTAATAACTTTTTACTGGGTGTACCTGGGGGTGAAAGCTGATGTTTATCATGTGGTAACATATAAATTTTATCGAGTTCTGATAACTACTTTTTGAGTAATCTTTGATAACACGTAGTTGCTTGACTATTTTTTCGTCGATCTACATTGTATTACTTGTCGATGTAATTGAAGTCGGTTTTTTTTTCGTTTGCGAGCAAACACAATTATTTTAAGATATTAATAACATTTACTTCATTTCCTATCTACCTATGTAACAAAAAAATAAAGTTATTAGAAGTAGAGTTGACTCAGTATACTTAGGAGCCATCGATATTACCAGAACTGGTAAACTGATGACTGATGATGATGGTTTAATTAATATACCTAAGTTATTTTTTTTAATTCTGTAAAAGCTTTTTCACCATTTTCATAAGTATAATAGAATTATTATAATTAGATTAATGCACGCGTAATATATAAATGCGTATAATACAATTATATTTAAGTAATATTAATATACCTAACGTATAAATGAATTTCACTAATTAATGCCATTTTATTGCTATTAATCCATCTAACCCAATTAAATGCTATTATCATTGAATTAAAAATAATCACATATACACGAATTCATAATACATTGGCACATTTTTATTCATTGCTTATAATAACTCGGTAATCCATATTCATGACGGCCTCATATATAATTATCAAGCTGCCCCAGAAACTTTTTTTTCGTTCTTTCTCTTCATGGCAAAAATCGGGTTTGAATGTAAACCTAATTATTTCATTCTTTAATAAAAAGCCGGAGAGAGCAGAGCCTTTTATGTCTGTATTTCAGTGAGAGGAGACTGCACCAACAAAGACAAAATAAAAAGCCCGGAATTGTATGTACTCGGCGCTAATTGAACACAGTAATGGTTGAATAAATTTGTTTGGACAATAAAGACGCTTAAAACTGAACTATGTCCTATTGTTGGGGTCCAAATTGCTAATTTGACCGCGCAGATTTAATTATGCATGCCACCCAGACGAGTGGGGGTCATAAAGGAGGGGTGTCACAGGCAGGCTTGTTTATAATGTAGCAAGTAACGCGCAATCTAACCCGTCCCTGTCTGCGCCAAGTATTAACTTTTTATTATACTGAACAAACTTTTTGAGTTTATGGTTACGTTGGCATCGTACGCATAAAATAATTTTAGATAAAGCGTGAATAATTTATTAAAAAAACTTTAGTTCTGTATTAAAAATTATTGTAAAATTATTAATTATTAACTAACATTAAACTGATATCTATACTTTGTTATAAAATAAAATAAAATATACAAACAAATTTACTTTATTTATTTAAAACAAACTTCCCTTTCGCGTGCAAGTAACAGTCCTATAAAGTAGATCCCATTCTCTCATTTAGTTTTCCCTATCGGCCTCACCTGTCCAATAAAACGTTGACAATTAACGTAATTTATTGTCCGTCTGATGGACACGAACGTTATCCCTCTGAGAAGTTATAGATTTTATCTCCACATGCTCTGTATAAATAATTTAATACAATACAGGTGCGTCTATCAACTTGTTTATAAATACATATTGAACCATATTTATAAAATAATTCTCATTTATATATATACTCGTCATCGGCATTTATTAAAAAAAATTAATTAAATTTTATTTTAAATTTAAAAATTTATGGAAAGTAAATATTACTAATATTTACGTACTGCTGTCGGCGGTGCATAAACACCGGCGGTCGCGGGTTAGATTCCCGCGAGGAGTGGACATTTGCGGTTATACAAATATTTCTTTCCGGTCTGGTTGTCCTTTTAGGTCTCTCCAGCGTGCCTCGGAGAGCACGTTAAGCTATCGGTCCTAGTTGTTATCATATACATCTGATAACGATCGGTACTCATAGGAAGAAATATATCCGCCAACACGCAGTAAAGCAGCGTAGCGAATTAAACTCAAATCTTACTCCTACATGGGGAAAGAGGCCTATGCCCAGACGTGGGATATTACAGTCTGAATCGGGATCGTGTGATCGCCGTACTTCTGATATTATAACTATAAAATATATCATCCGATATCATCCAGCATCCTTTGTAAAAGTGATTTATACATTTCAAATAGGTATTAAGTCTTAAAATACATAACAAATTTGTGAAATATTTGTTAGTTTTAAAAATATATCCGATTTTGATTTAAATTCAGCGCACGACACCTACCAGTCTATCAATAATAACATCACGCAAATTGTAGGACAGATTGAAACGAAATCATGATAATATTTCTAAGTAAAAAATTGATGAAATAGAATATTTTCATTCAATAAAAAACATATTTTTTCTTCAATTTTTTTCAAAAGACTAGTAAATAACAAAGTTTCGCATCTTGCTAGATTGATTTATTCGTGGACATGTTGGTGTTGATGTCTACAAATACAATACGTCATCATACCATCTTGTCTACATTTTATAGTAGGAGATACGAACCGGTACGAACTTCACCTATCTGCTTAATGGATGAAAATTAATTTTATATTTATTTTGGTAGACTAAAAAAACAATCATGGATGAAGTGACTGAAAAATTCTGACCAGAGGATATTTAATTCAAAATTGAAAAATTGAAAAAGGTGCATTTTTAAATAAAAATGAATTTAAAAATACACCTACGAGCCTAAATAATAAATTTAACAGTATGAAGCCTGTAGAAAATGCAAACGTTGGATTTTCTATTATTTTTCTGTCATAACGATTGGGTTGGCAGGTATAAACAGGAATATAAATATTTCACCAAAATTAAGGGTGTTTCATTGCGATTTTTTTAAACCCCTGCCGCCTGAAGTAGGAAAGTCCTGTATCTTAGGTAGGCAGGGTATTCCTCCAGTGATTATAGCACAAGTAGTTATATGTTTATATTTGGTGTTCTGTCTTATTTATTTATTTTTTTCATTTTATGATATGGTATCTTGAAATGATGTGTGCCTGTCAGCGAGTGAGAGTGTGAATGAGAGAGAGAGAGAGAGAGAGATCATGTGTGTCTTTGTGTATACGCGTGTGTGTCTGCGCGCGTTGTATCTGACAAAGACACAGATCTCAAACGCTCTACAATTTTCAAATGAATAAGATGACATAGGGTTGCCTGCTAAAAGTCGGCTTGAATGGCGGTTGCCGAGTGTAATATAGGATATATTGTCAGGAATTTTCCAAATGCTGCAAGCTTTCAACGGCTACCGTAATCACTTATTATCGGAGGAACCGTAGGCTTATTGGAAAATCCAGTGATATAAAGTACATATATAAGCGTGATCTACAGCTCTATAAATCCTTATTGCATCACCATATAATAACTATTAGATAAAAACTAACAGATAAATATATAATTATAGTATATAAGAATATTGTTATTAATTTAGTTATTTACGATCAACAAGACGATTATTAATAGCGCTAAGTACCATTATTATTTATTTGACGCAAACATTTTATTTATATTATTGCTATTTCAATCAGTACAGTAAATTCCTGTATACCTAAATCAGCTAAAAGCGCATTAAAGTGTCACTCTTAGCGTAACCATCCGTGTCACGATTATATCATTATTTCACACGACCTCTTCCCATGTTTTTCACACCGCGCTCCTAATATCGTTTTTTACGGAGTAAGCTAATAAAACAATAATATTTGTTAGCATTAGATAAGTAGTGTATGCATAGAACTCTAATTTCATTAAATATTCTATTGCATCGTAATACTGTACAAACGTTAATTCGGTCATTGTTTCATAAATTACGATTTCCTTAATGTTATCTAATAAAATAAATCGAAAAAACCTAACATTAAATCCAACAAAACGTATATAACAGGAACATATATGGAACTTTGTATTTATCACATGTATTTCGGCTTTTTTGCATCAACCTTAAAAGCTAAAAGATAAACCCCTTTAGGGATCGGATTAAAAGGGCGACCTAATGGAAAATAATAAACAATTTATAAAATTGTGAAAACTTTTGCTTATGACAGAATGAAAACATTAGATGTAAATAATTGATAACGTAAAGTTTTACATGGGTGACTAACAAACTTCGAGGTAACTTCCATTTTGAAATTATGGATACACATCTAGGACTGAGCATTTTAGTACTTATTCGTACTTGTGAATAACGTAGGTGTCAAATATTCAAAGTAGAAATTTGTGACAACGGCTTACTATTCGATATTTGAGACCTACTTAACTCTAGTATTTTAAAAATTAGATTATGTGTAACGAAAAAAATATTACAAATCATATTGCTTTAATTATTACCATATTGTGTTGTTCAAGAAATGTTTGTCTAAAATGTAAAAATGTAATATTATTTTACATAGGCCTCATTCTCCATGTAGGAGAAGGATATGAGCTTAATCAACCACGCAGCTTCACTATGAGTTGGCGGATGTGTTGCCTACTATGAGTAATTTTTGCTATCAGGTATTTATGATATCAACCGGGACCGACGGCTTAATGTTCTCTCCGGGGCATGAGGAGAAACACATAAAACCGGGAAGAAATATATGTACAAATACAAATATTTATTCCAAGCGAGAATCGAACCCGCACACCGACGATGTGTTGGGCTACACACTACACACTATACGCACCACTACACCAGCTCGGTTGTCAACCTTTTTGTATTACTCTCACAAAAAGTAGTTGCGCCATTGATTTAGAGAATAATATTTAAATTCTATAAAACGTCGAACACAGGTTAGGAATAATATTCAAGTGATAAAACAGTCCTGTAAACATAAAAAACTGCGTTTGTTACTCGGGAGAGATTAATTATAACTTTTTAAAACTTTGTTGCGAATGCAAATGCTTGTATATTCGACAAGTTTTATTAACAAACAAAACTGATATAAAGTTGTAAAGTGAACAAGTATTTGTACGGGAGGGATTTGCGTATGTTACCCAACCCAAGCGAAATGGCAAAACTGTGTTCAACGAAAGCGTGGTACATGAAAGGAATTTTAATTTTTTGTTCCTTTTGCACAAAGGAATTTATTATTAGGTCCCAAAATCGCAAGCATACGACGAGGACAAGTCCAATTTTCCCTCACCTTACTTTCAAATAAGAATTTTGATGAACCTTTCTGCCTTCAATTTTCTTCTCGCTAAGACGTGATGTTTTTCGCTTGGATTAATACAAGTCTTTTCGTAATATTTAAAATGGAATGCAAAGAACCTTTAGTAGGAAAGATTCAAACACAAACTGATTGATATTGACTATGATATTCTTGGTTTAAAGTACGTATATATTACATAGTTATATTAGAATTAGATTGAAGTTCGAACTTAAATTATGCTTGGTACTTAGGAAAAACCTATCGTAATGAAACTTGATATTAAATTATCGAACTTGATAATGAAATCTGCTGCTGTTACTTATACGTGCCTATATCATGTACGCATGTTTGAATGTGATATTATGTGTTTGTATAGGTGTGTAAATACGTATTTACGTAGTCTTGTATGTATGAATGCCTCTATATACAGAAAAGTAAAAAAGTAAACCATTTTTTAAAGCTTTTAATAATTATTATAATTACTGTAGTCTAGCAGTATTTGTGTTAAAAAAGTACAGAAAACTGAATCAGTATTCTAAATACTCTATCATCAGTTCTTAAATATTTTTTATGGTCTAGAAAATAGGTGCACTTGGTATGCACATAATGTCTTTACTTAATTTTTTCAAACAGACAGAGACAGTTGAATTTAAATATTTACTCCTTTACATCTCGTAAAAATTAACATTTCTATTCACCTTTAGATACTTAAATAAATAACAAATCTTTCAATATTTATAAATTTATGTTAATCATTTACAGTTACAAATAACATCTTACAAGCATATCAACAATTTTTTTGTATAATTTTGACTCTAATACGTACTAAAAAGTTAAGTCTGAAACGTATGGACTCGTCACCGAGCATTCCCTCCCGAGATACCGGGCACGTCTTCAAAAGCTAATTTATTCTTATAAATTATATTCAAAAAGTGACTGTAGGTATGGTTTGCAGCTTCTGAATTTCGTCTAATTATTTTCTTTCACTATTTACAGAAAGGAAGAAAATAAAATAGTTAATGTACATTTTTTCTATGCCTAGGTGCTAAACAAACCTACGACCCATGATGGTGATGCGACGCCTAAAGAACCGCAAGCGCGTTCACCCGCACCGGCCCCGACCCTCCCCAGGAGCTGTGGCCACAACTGTTAATTTGTAACTATGACTTTTTTTATTTGTAGATTTTTTTTTTGACGTTCTTTATAATAATCACCTCATGACAAAATAAATATTTTCATTTTATTAACCGATTTCAAAAAAAAGGAGGAGGTTACTCAATTCGACCGTATATTTTTTTTAATGTATGTTCGGTGAGAACTTCGTCGTTTATGGACCAATTTTGATATTTTTTTTTTGTTGGAAATGAGATATCCCCAGTGTGATACCAAGGAAACTAGGATCTGAAAGAGAAATCCTAGAGAAATCGAGGGAAACTCTTGAAAATCTGAATAACTTTTTACTGGGTGTATCGATTTTAATGATTTTTAATTTATTCGAAAGCCGATGTTTATCATGTGGTCACATTTAAATTTCATTGAGATCTGTTTTACAACTTTTGGAGTAATCTTTGATAATACGTATTTACTTGACTATTTTTTCGTCTACCTACGTTGTATCACTTGTCGATATAGTTGAAGTCGGTTTTTCTTCGTTTGCCTGCAAACACAATTATTGCATACACGTTCAAATTTATTGCACCTCTTCTTTAATTACATTATAAAGATACGATTGCTCTTTTATCATACAAATTATGTACCTAATGCTTTTAGCGTAACTATTAATGTAAACGGATTTTATTAAATTCTATTATTAATTAAAATATCTGACGCAAAACCTCTTTTAAAAAGTAAAGTAAGGATCTGCTAAAGAATCACAGGTAGATCTTACTCTTGAATTACTTCCAAAATTGTTATCAAGACCATAACAAATAGCCTCAAAAGAATCTTTTGATCTCTGAAACTGAGTTACGAAAAGTCCCCATCGAGCAAATTTAAAACTTGATACGGATTATACAAGAAACTTAAATGTCAAAACCCGCACTCCGCCCCATGTTAAGGCGACGCGTCAGCCCAACAGGCACAGGCCTAGCTTACGGTCATTGCGCTGGCGGTTGCGGGTTCAATCCCCGCACATGCGATACATTTGTATTGGTCATAAATATGTTTGCCGTGGTTCGGGCAGTTGTGCTTGTGTATTGTATATGTTTCTGCATTCCCGACACAGGAGCGAGTCCTAGTAGGGAGGGGCGTTGAGTATGAGCTATTTTTTTATTTATTTACTTTTGAGGGGTTCAAAGAAAACTTTTGCTTTATCGAAATTTAATGGCTTGACCCTCTAGAAGCTTTGACGATTCTTCACATTAAAGATTTCGCAACGATTGAAAACAAAAGTCTTAGAGCAATGCATCCTACCTATGTTAAAATACGGTGCCAAGACGTAGACACTGATGAAGGGAATGGTCCACAAGCTTAAAGTTTAGGGTTACTCTCAAAGATAAGATTAGAAATGAGACTACCCTAAAGAGAATGAAAGTAATCGACATAGCCCACAGATTTAACAAGTAGAAGTGGCAGTGAGCTGGTCATCTGTCTCTCAGGACCGATGGCCATTGAAGTAGACGTGTCCTGGAGTGAAGACCGCGTCTTTGCAAACGCAGTGGGACGTCCTTCAGCCCGCTAAACCTACATATTACCTAGCCATACGTTCCTCACTTGCGACAATAACATAACTTGTAATTTTTAAGTATCAAAAATACAGTAACGCGTAGACGTTTTATTGGAAAATAATTTTTGAAAATATCTAATAGAAACAAAACAAAATGATAAGTAAAATATTTCTAATTATATGTATTCATAGGTTATCAAAGCTATTCATAGGTATCAAGTTTAGTTTTATACTCTCAAGAAATCATCTTAGGTTTATTAAACTTATACGTATTTTATTTCTTTTCATTGCTTATCTACTTACTACAAACGTTCATACCAAATAATACGAAATTATTACACGAAATATTATACATATATTACGTTTATCCCACAGACGATTTAGTACTGCAGACTGCAGATCGACAATCCTGTCACTGCCTAGTAAAGCTAGGACGTGGTCCTATGCTGAAGGTATTTCTTTATTACAATGACATAATATTTTTTAGCTGTACATTTTTTCTTTTTATTATTACCTATAGCCATGGGTGTAAACTGCTTTTTATAGCTTGTTTTTTTGGAAAAAGATCGAATCGCATCTGCGCATTCTTAAGTAGCGATATTCATAAAGTTAAGAAGCCGCAGCTGATGTTCTGTTTGAAAATTGTTTTTTGTAAAGACATCGATATCGCCGCTATACAAAACACCAAGTAGTTTTTAACTTTTCAGACTTCATTATGGAGTCGTTTTTTTTATCTGAACTTAACAGCGTAATAAGGCAGTTTGGAACTAATGATAAATATTAAGGTATAAATTTCATCAATTTTTTTTCAATTAACAATAACTTAGTAAACATTATACATATTTACAATTCACAACTTAAGAACTAAATATTTACAGATAGTTTTGGTATAAATCTTGTCCGCGTGGAATTGTGCCAAGAATGCTGGCAGCATTTCCCCGTTGAATCGCTATGCCGATTCTCAGGGCAAAAATGCACCAGCCCTCTTGTCACCAGTGGAAGCAATAAGGCGAGGAGTTATCTCATTTAAAAATTGATTTCAATTTCATCAATTTAAGGAATCAAATCTAAACATATAAAACCACATATAGCAAATACCATTTCCTAAATAGTAAACACAAGTAATAATTCAAATGACACCAACAAAATATCTAACGATGAATAAAGCAAGATATTTATTTCCATTAAGTAACAAAGTTAAGCGTAATTAATTCAAATTTTACTTATAAAGTAATATTAAGCTTCGTAAACCTAAGTCGGATAAGCGTTAGAAGTTTAAATTAGCTTGTTAGGAGAGTCTTGCGCGTCCT
The DNA here is from genome assembly GCF_905220565.1 of Melitaea cinxia. Classification (NCBI taxonomy): domain Eukaryota; kingdom Metazoa; phylum Arthropoda; class Insecta; order Lepidoptera; family Nymphalidae; genus Melitaea; species Melitaea cinxia. The sequence continues at coordinate 8,481,801 of NC_059401.1, forward strand.
TCGTCCTACACAATTTACAAACAAGCAGACACATGCTCATTCACATTGCATACAAATTGGTAACCTGAAAATTACTATACGATGGAACACTATAACTTTTGTTCTACGGGTTCCCAACGAAGGTTTTGAATAAGACTATTTGAGGATAACATGTGAAGTTATTAAACCTGCAATTTTGTGTGTAGTATTTTCCCTTCGCAGTGTCACGTAACTAACTAATTCTTGGGTAAATTATACCAATCTGTATATACGAAAATGAATCACCGAAATGTATGAACGCGCATAGTTTTGGAAAGATTGTAACAAATCGTATAATTATTTGTTTTAGTTGTAGTCAGAACTCTAAAAAGACAATTTTTTATAAGAATTATAAACCGCAATCTTAAATTATTATTAACTTAAATATCATTCTTCTTACCTCTTAATCCATTATAGTGTCATACAAGCTTTAAACTCCTCATCACTTCAGCCTATTGCAGTCCACTGCTGGACATAAGCCTCCACAAATTCGTACCAAAAATGGCATGAACTCATGTGTTACCCATTGTCACCACGCTGGGTTGGCGGGTTAATGACCGCAGGGCTGGCTTTGTCGCACCGAAGACGCTGCTGCTCGTCTCCGGCCTTTGTATTTCAAAGCCAGCAGTTGGATGGTTATCCCGCCATCGGTCTGCTTTTTAAGCTCCAAGGTGGTAGGAGTGTGTTATCCCTTAGTCACCTCTTACGACACCCACGGAAAGAGACCCCTAATTCCTTTCCTCTAACCCCCTATTATATCTGTTTACGGAAGAAGAACCTTTTTAGTTGAAATTCATTAATCATAACCTACAATTTCAATTTGGTATCGTAAAAGTATGCATGCAGCTTTAAGATATACAAATAGGGGTTCATTAAAATATTTTATGAATTATAAATTCAAATAACACGATAATCATTTTGAGCTAGATCCCGTAGAAATAAAAAACACGATATATTTATATACAAACCATACATCCTAATTTACAAACAACACAAATAGTACTACTATACGCGTTACGCTTCAGCCTGTAACATCCCACTGCTGGGCATAGGCCTCTTTCCCCATATAGGAGATGGACTAAAGCTTAATCCACTACGTTGCTCCTATACGCTCCTATATTATATACTGGCTAATAGAAATGTTTTTCATGTGCGGGGATCGAACCCGCAACCGCCAGCGCAACAGCCACGAACTAGTGCTGTGAGGATTAAAAAAATCCATTAATACTTACATATTGCACCAACGCTTAGCAATTCTATTACGTTTAAGTACGTAAAATTTAGTAAGTTTAATTATTTCGAAGTATTTTAATCGCAAGTAACTTTAAGTAAAACTGACCGTATTGTTAGACTAGATTTAGACATTGGATCTCTAGAAATAAATCTTTTAGAGTTTTCTCTAAAAATCATTGTTATTTACTAAATTTTTGATACATATAATTTTATTTTTTATAATGAAATTTATAAGTTACTGTAAAACTCTATCACTCTATGTAGACAAATCAAATACTATTTTGATTCTATATACTCGTAGTCTAAGTGGTTAAAAATTAAAATATTCTTCCAAGATGCTGGCTTAAAATGTCTCATATCTGAGAAGTTTCCAATTATATTTTGAATGATGTTCCGAATGCAGAAACTTACGGTGAAATTTCCTCGAATGAGCAGTTCTAGAGATTCTAATTTATTATTTCAAATTCATACGAGATGCTAAGGTATTCGTAGATGCTACACAGAAAACTAAATTTCGTCTCCCGTTGCTAAGGATAAATTTATATATATTTTACTGCAATATATTAATTTCAAATTAGGTATAATAGCTGTGTTATGGCATGGCATGGCGGTTATGGCAGTAAAGAATATAGCCACCTCCTCTCTTCCCGTGGGTGTCGTAAGAGGTGACTAAGAGATAACAAAGTTCCACTACCACCTTGGAACTGATAAAGCTGGCTTTAAAATATACAGGCCGAAGACGGGCAGCAGCGGCTTCGGTGCGACTGAAATTAATCTCCGCTTCACATTTGAATAAAGTTTTTGCTTGGTGGAACCACCATCTATTGGAATAGTTGTATACCTTCTTAAATAAAACACTGAAAACGTAAAAGTAATTTTTTTTTTTTTTTTTTTTTATTGAAGTCAAATATCAATTACAAACTCCGAGACACACAATTCATATTTATCAGAAAGAGTGTTCTATAACAATAAATTTAAGCTGACAATAATATGAATAATTCAAATATTACTAGTATCAGGTCTTGCTTTAAAATTAAAACAAAAGGTTTTAAATTAATCGTACTTTAAGTAACAACTAATTTGAAATTTCATATATTATTAATAAGGAAAATAGCTAGAGCTATTTATACTTTATAAATAGACTACAATATTTCGGATACAAAATTAAGTTTATGAGCGTTTCTCTAAGTAATATTAATATAGAACTTAAAGTAAAGTATCTTAAGGCTCACTGTTTGTAGCTAAATTCGCCATAAGTGTCTTTTCACCTTTGGATGATATAAATATGTATGAATTGTTTATATATAAATATATATGTAAGTATGTATGTATATATGTATAATTTTATGTTCTATTGTAATTTATTGTAATTTCTATAACAATTATTTGTACACTTCCTAACCGCTTTTCTATGCCCTGTCCTATACCCAAAGATTGTCTGAAAATACGCTCTTTATATATATATATATATATATATCGCTCTTTTAGCGATAAGTCCGCCTTTGTACATCTTCCTCTAATTGTACTACTTTTGTTTACATCTTTTAATGGTGTGCAATAAAGAATATCATTATTATTATTAAAAATATAATATTATTTATAAATTTACTAGCTGACCCCGCAAACATTGTTTTGCCACATATGTTATTAACCCCCTTAATATCCTCCCCTTGTAACTATATGAAAAATAGATGTTGGCCGATTCTCAGACCTACCTGATATGCACACAAAATTTCATAAAAATCGGTCCAGCCGTTTCGTAAGTAACATTGTGACACGAGAATTTTATATATAAGATAATTTACAAACGAAAGCCAAAGTAAAATACTCTACATTTATAAATTTTAATGTTTTCATTTAAATGATTGTTGTACTTGCTAAAAGCGTTAGTGAAATGAACCTACTAATAAACGTAGTACGTACGTCCGTAAAATGAATAATAATATGTTTTATTTATTTGTATATTTAAAATGGAAAAAACGCGTGTGCGTACTACTTTATTCTTCAAAGAAGTAATATCGCACACGTTTATTGCACGAGTCGAAGTATTCGTCATGAGGAAGATCGAGTGAAGAAATAGCTGATCCAAAGTAATGTCTAGTAAAGTGCAGAGCAGCATTAGGACGAAGAAGAAGCAGGGTTTGAAGGTAATCACGAATTATACCGGTCAGTTCGCCATTCTCCGCCATGTAACGTGCACCTTCAGATGTCCGTGTACTCTGAATGAAAATACGATTTGATTGGATTACTACTAGATTTAGGAAATAATTATCAAATATAGACGATAAACAACAAAGATCCATTGATATTCCTAACAATATTACTTCAGCCTATCGCAGTCCTCTACTGGACATAGACCTCCACTAGTTCGCGACAAAAATGGCACGAACTCATGTGTGTTGCCCATAGTCACCACGCTTAGCAGGCGGGTTGGTGACCGAAGGGCTAACTTTATCCCTAACAATATATCTCTTAAATATTATTTGATGAAACTACATACATAATAACTACATAACACCACTTGCTTTTATTGCGGTTATACCCGCAAAAATGAAGACACTAATTAAACTTAACGTTTAGACAAATTATCATGTAATTGTTACAATTAAGTTACCATCGCATGACCTTTAGGATTTCATAAAAACATAGTAAAATTTAAATGTTGCTTTTGTCATATTATGAAATGATGAAATATTTTGATAATACCTACTTCTTTCATCATCATCATCACAGCAGTCTTTCGCAGTCCACTACTGGACAGAGGCCTCACAAGTTCTCCCCAAAAATGGCGTGAACTCATATGTCTCGCCCATAGTCACCATGCTGGGCAAGCGGATTGGTGACCGCAGGGCTGGCTTTGTCGCACCGAAGACGCTGCTGCTCGTCTTCGGCCTGTGTATTTCAAAGGCAGCAGTTGGATAGTTACCCGGCGTCGGTCGGCTTTTTAAGTTCCAAGGTAGTAGTGAAACTCTGCTATCCCTTAGTCGCCTCTTATGACAGCCACGGGAAGAGAGGGGGTGGCTATATTCTTTGATGCCGTAGCCACACAGCATACCTACTTCTTTGCATTTGTAAAAATGTCGATATACAATCTGCACGACGCTTGCACTAACATGGTATCTGACACTAGTTTGAAACAGGTTTAAAACGAAGTAACCATCCTACTAATCTGAATACTAAGAAGACTGGACCAAATCTAATGGCATGAGGTAACAACCTCTTTTTTATATCACTAGGTTTAACTGCGGTGGTGATAAATAAGGGTTCGGTCTGCCTGGCGGTAAGCGGTTACCATAGCTTGTGGACACTTGTAACACCAAGAGCATATGCAAGTGCGTTGCCGACCATATCCAGCTGTAAACACAGCCCATTCCTTAAGCCCTGGTCTTAATACTCACCACAGAAACATTACACCGCAATTTGTTTACAATATTAGAAATAATTGGTTGTCTGTAAAGTCCGTTTACGGACGATAGTTTTACATGACAACGTCATGTCATATAGAAACATTGATGAAAATTTGTATAGGATAGGATATACTTTCATGAATGGAATTGAATTATTATCACTGAATTATTTTGAACTGCTAGCCCTGACGTCATGCGAAAAGAAAGAAAAATGTAACACAAATCAACGCTTGGGCCGACCGTGCCTCTCTATCGCTTGTTCTGCGCTCTCGCTTGCACGCTCAGGCTCAGGTGGAACGTGACACTTTTGTGCATGCAGCCGGTGTTCATCGATTTATAAAACGTTATCACGTCAAAAACACATAAGTATACAAAAATATTTACTTAAATTAAATTATCGGCTGTTTACTTTTGCGTACATATTATCTTTTATCACATAGATAATTATACTAATGATTAGACTAGAAACAGCTTAATTAATATTAAAGGAAAAGGCTTAAGAAATTTTAAAAAAATATTGTTTAAAAGAAATAGCAATAAAACTTACAAACTTTATTTTCATAAGCTAGAAATGTCTAATGAAGTCATATTGCTGAAGCCACGAAAATCTCCAAGTTTTTATACATGTCCGAGGGACTAAAAAGCTTAATATATTTTGATCGTGAAACAAAAAGCCAGACTTGTGCTAACAATATGTTCCCATATTAGACCTACACTATTTTGTCTATGCTTGTAATTTATTGATGTTATATTATACTTAACAATTTATTAGCTATTTTTTCAAATTTTAATACAACTGATATAAATTTGTTTTCAGGAGATGTTAAAGATAAAACATCTTTATGTGAATATTAAAATTATGAAAATTTCATGACTATTTCGAGGCATAGCTCAAAGCGAGATTTGACAATAATGACACCCTGAATTGACATATTGAGTCCTTAAATGGAGACATTCGATGAACTAGTTCCTAACCTGCGTCATTGATATAGGCTAACCGTATATTATGTGACGTTTCTATTACAAAAATTCTAATTAAATCGACTAAATCTAACTTTCCACAGACATTTTGTTTTAATTTCCAATAAAAATAAGAAACTTAAAGAACGCTAATAGCAATATTTTCTTTTACGACGGTTTTTTGCGTAAAATTACGAAAAGGGATAGTTATTTAGAAAAGTTATTATTAGGTTTTGTAGACGTATGCTACGTACGTTAGTAGCTGTTTATCTAACATTTAAACCCGAGATCCGAACAGAAACGTTTGAAATTATGCATTCATGCTTAAGGTGCCATTAGGTCGAACTAGAACGCTGAATTAAGTTTTGCTACACAACCTTCATTTCCAGCACCTCTATATGGAAAACCAACTGTGCATAACTAAATTTACTTAATTCTATATACAATTACTTAAAAAATTAAGATTTAGAAGAACAAAAATTAACCTCGCTTATATAAATAATAAGATAACCCTAATTCCATAAATCTCTTTAAACTTTCATAATTACGAAACTATATTTTAATTACATTAAATTGATTTTTTTAGAAAGTTCAATATACTTGTAAATTCAAAGGTCGTTTCAGCTTCTACTATTAGAACTGAGGTTCTGTTGTTACTATATTCATATAATATTACTTTTAAAATTTAATCTTTACCTTGAAATCTAGGTAATCAGACAACAGTTGTAAATCGCTCCGCCATTTCTCACGTAACGGCTCATGAGGCTCTATCTCGTCTTTTTCAGGAACGACTTGCAGCAAAGGGTTAATATGAAAAATGTAGCTACTGTTAGCCCACTCGTGACTCACCATATAACCTATCAAAAATAAGTATATAATTTTGTGAGAGTTCTTTTTCTACAATTTTTATTGTATGTATGTGACTATGTACCGAAACCGAAATATCGGAACCAGAATCAGTCTGTAAACTTTCCTCTGTGATAAAAAAAAATTTGGGTAATACCCTTGTTAACGGAGTTCCTTTAACCCCTAAGATTTTTATTTATTTATTTATTTATTTATTTATTTAAACTTTATTACACAACTCCAAAAAAAAAAAACAACATAACAACACATCAAGATAACACGTTGCGCAAAAGGCGGACTTAAGGCCGTACAGCCTTATCTACCAGTCAACCTTAAGGCGTAAAAAAATAGTAAAAGTAAGTGTTGAGGTAGGACTATAAAAGGTAGGACTAGGTAGGTAAGGTAGGGTAGGACTTTTAAGCCATAAAATGATTTTTTTAATTTAATGTGCTAATTTTTGATGTTCCAATCCAAGTTTTAAAAAAATGTAACATAATATTTAAAAAAGTTAGTTGTAATAAAGTTGGAAAAGTTATAGGCAAAAATGTAACGTTACGTATTACTTTTTATTCATTGAGGTGAAGTCAAACAATCCTACAAATATCAAAAGTCTACGCTAGTGAAAACATAAGTCAGTAATATGTTGAATTAGATATCAGTTATCGTTGTAGTATTGTTGTATAGAAGCCCTATATCAAAATATCAGAAGATACTTTTACAAATATTAATAGGTGCGTTTTTAATTTTAAATGACTCATTTTTAATAAATATATATTTATTAAAAATCAAGTTTTGTTGTAATCGAATAATTAGTCCTTGAATTATCGTTAACCAAGCAACTCAATTGGGAACAAAGTCCAAAATATGGAGAAAATCGAATATCGCAATCGAAAGAAACTCTGTTCAAACAATAATGAATGATATAATATTAGTTTACGAGGACTCTTGCCCAGGAAAAACAATGGTTTACAAGTGGCATAATGTGTTTAATCAGGGCAGGGAGTCACTTGGAGGCGATAAGTTAATTGAAAGGTCTGAAAAATGTACTTGTCTTGCAGTTTAATATATAGATAATTGTGTTTGCTGGCAAACGAAGAAAAACCGACTTCAATTATATCGACAAGTAATACAACGTAGGTAGACGAAAAATTAGTTAAGTAAATACGCATTATCAAAGATTACTCCATAAGTTCTTATCAGAAACACGATGAAATTTAAATGTGACCACATCAAACATCGGCTTTCGATTAAATTAAAAATCATTACAACAAGGTTCCACAACCACCTTGGAACTTAAGAAGCCGACCGATGGCGGGATAACCATCCAACTGCTGGCTTTGAAATACACAGGCCGAAGACGGGCAGCAGCGTCTTCGGTGCGACAAAGCCAGTACTGCGGTCACCAACCCGCCTGCCCAGCGTGGTGACTATGGGCAAAACACATGAGTTTACGTTATTTTTAGCGTAAACTTGTGGAGGCCTATGTCTGTATAGGCTGTAATGATGATGATGAAAAATCATTAAAATCGGTACACCCAGTAAAAAGTTATGCGGATTTTCAAGAGTTTCCCTCGATTTCTCTGTGATCACATCATCAGATCCTGGTTTTCTTATCATGGTACCAAACTAGGGATATCTCCTTTCCAACAAAAAAAAAGAATGATCAAAATCGGTTCATAAACGACGGAGTTATCCCCGAACATACATAAAAAATATATATATATATACGGTCAAATTGAGTAACCTCCTCCATTTTTTAAAGTCGGTTAAAAAGGAAAAATAATTTTGTGTATTTATTTTTACTCAATATCCCCTATATCCTATTTCACGAATATAAAAATGAACCCTCGTATGTATGTATATGTACCTACGTCCTACATATGATCCACAATCAACATCATATCATACAAATACACATGTCTAATAACTTCATTTTCTCTTACTTATTAATAATTCAACTTATTAAAATTCTAAAAAATAGGTACGAAAGAAAAAATTATAACTAGTTCTTTAGTCTGGCTTACCTTTAAGTGTAAGAACTGTCAATGTTTGATGAATAAATCCTGAAGGCTCAATAATATGACGCTCGACTTTTACAACGAACAATGGTTTTCCATTAACAATGGCTTGACTTACGCCCATGCAAACCTATATATTAAAGACTTTTAATATATTCATTACTTCTTACTCATGTTAAATTCCTTGGTATAAATATATTGTAGAACGGAGATTAGTTTTACTGTCTAACAATTAGAACACTTAGATTCAAATTAATAATTGCAGGTCTAAATCCTGGCTAACATCACTGAGTTTGCTTAAAACCTCATATTGTGCTTAGTAGAGAAACAAATCATCACAAACAACTTAAGTACCTTACTTATCAATGCCCTTGGTTTCTTACTCTAGCCACCCGGCTAAAAGTCAAAAACTTTACTTATAAGAAAAGGAAAAAGGGTTTCTGTGAAAAACACTTACGTAAACGCTTTCACAAATAGTACCATTTATCAGAACGGTATCGGTTTTAACATGGCCGCAGAATCTGCTTATTCCAAAGTAACGTAGTAGCACCACATTAGCACCTTCGAGTAAAAAATTGCGAGCCGCTTCAAAGGAGTGATATAGTCGTTTCACAAAATGTCGCTCGCCGCAAATACGCGTCACTTTATTGTAATAGCCGCTCTCACAGATCGTCATGTAACTTCGGTGCTCCTTCGTTATATTCTTTTTTGTTATATGTCTAAAAGTACAAAAAAGAAGGACTGCGTAAACACTTTCATTATCGCAATGGTTTTTTTCATAGTGATTAAATCAAGATTTAATTATAGCTCAAGTATAATAAGTAAAAGTTTTTAACTCTGTATTAATATCACTAAAAATCTTACTCTGTCCTGTTTTCTTCTAAGGTATGAAGATTACAGTCCAATATGCTAACTAATTTTGAACCAATTTTAGCTCCTTCCTTAGATGCATGTGCCACAACTTGAACAAGAAATTTATCCTTGTCCTCACCTAGCGTTTCTACGCTAATGCTAATACCTGTATCAACATTATTTGCTATTTCATTACGATGAAATTCATAACAATTAGTTATACCTACTTTTCTGTAATCGTCATAGGTTGGTTATCCAGAAAAACAAACACCTAAGCCAGCACCGTCTTTATAAATAAAGTATGAGCTCGAGCTATAAATGAGCTGTACCGTAATAGTTTGCTGGATAATCAAGATATCAAGCAATTTAAATATAATACAAAGGATTATGATGTCTATCATTTTTTAACTGAAAAGCCAAATATAAAATTATTAATAATCTTTATAATATCTGTATTCCAATGATGATGAATAAATTTAGACAACGCGTTATTGAATTACTATATACTAAATACACATTTTAAGTTACATTTGCTTTCCTAGGGAAATTGATAAGCAAAGTCCCCAGTATCATTTAGTAGATTTGGCATTATTCGCGGCTGTAATAGAGACAGTCAGAGTAAAATAAAAAATATTTTTATTTAATTTCAGTAACTAACGAGTAGTAGTACCATAGAAGTACCCTTTACAAACAACATATTTCAAAATATCTCAATGTACAGATATGAATCTGTTACAGTTTTGTTACATGATCACAAAGCCATTTTTAACCCCCGACGCAAAAAGAGGGGCGTTATAACGTTGACGTGTCTTCTTTCTGTCTGTCTGTCTGTCTGTAGCTCCGTAGCTCGCGAATGGATGAAGCGGTTTCAATTTATTTTTTTATTTTTTTGTATGAAAGGTGAGTTATGGGCGAGCGTTTTTAGATGTTTGATGAAAATCAGTTGAGTCACTTAAAAGTTGTGGGGGGTGAAAGTGGGGAAGAATAACAGAGTGTCTGCAAATATACCCTAATCTAGTGGGGTCTCAAATGAAAGCGCATCACGTGCACGTTACAAAATAATGTGTTCAATGAAAATCGATTGAGCCCTGAAAAAACTGTGGGGGTAAAAGTGAGAAAAATACCCGATATTTGCAAATATATGTGATGAGGCGAAAATGAGGATGGAAATCCGAATGTCAGTACATTTACCCAAGTACCAAATGAAATAGCATCATATGCACTTTACAAAATTAATAACAAAAATGAAAAATATTTAAAAAAATCGGTTGACGTTTGATGTTAATGGGGCTAAAAGTGGGGATGGAAAACAGAATGCCTATGAATGTATCCTAATGTTGTATCAAATGAAAGAGCACTGAAAAAGAATATTAATGACTTAATCGAGAGTGTTCTTAGTTTCATTTGATGAGAAAATTGGTGAAAAGCTGTTTTAAAGTTACCGCTCCAAACCTAACAATTCAATGACAAATAGTCTAAACTAACCTAACTTAACTAAGCAACATAGATGAATTTAAAAATAAAATTAAGAAAAGAAAACTTTTATAAAATTACTTCAAAATATTGCGTTTCGGATACGACCGTCAACAACGTCTTCCCAAATAATAAGGCTCGGGTAAAAGACTTAGTTAGGTAGGTTTAGTTAGGTAGGTGTGATACTAATGAAAAAATAAATTGTAGGTAATAAATAAATAGGAGCGGTCCCCCAAAGTGATGTTTTTTTTTTAGATTTATTAATACTCGTACATACTTAGGTACTTTAAAATTGAGTTTCTTTATTTTTTATTTTTTAAAGGCAACTCAGGTTATTGTGTCGGGGGTTTTTAAATTTTTAATTTATTTTTATTCCCTCTCATTTAATTTCTTGCTCTGAATTTCTGGAATTAAGTCCTGGGTACACAATTGACCTTGTGATTCAACCTGTAACATGCCACTGCTCGGTATTTGCCTCTTTCTCCATAAATAAATAAATATAAATAAATATCTACAACACAAACACACACACACGATCATCTGTTTCTATAGTAAGCAACTTAATGCTTGTATTATAGGTAACAGTCGACTGTAATAGCTATATTTTTTTTTTCGATATACATACATATAAATTCACATGTAATAAATACATATGTAACATATGTAAATAAATATATATTACACACAAACTCAGGGTGGGGATCGAACCCACAACCCCCGAAGCAGAAAGCACGGTCACTACAAACTGCGCCAACGGGTTCGTCATTTACGGAGCTTAATCCACAGCACTGCTCCACTGCGGGTAAGCGGATATATACTATGAATAACGATCGCTATTAGTTATTTATGATAACAACTGGGACCTATAGCTTAACATGCTCTCTGGAGACAGACTATTAATCAAGGTTTAAAATGATACTTTTTACATCTTAAAAATACAGAAACTCAACTAATATATCTTTTCAGAGCAACTATTTTACTTGTAATAAGAAGATGCATACTTAACAATAAATAAATTAACTGTGTTTACGTCCTTACCTCCGACAGCACTGCAGCAATCAATCGAAGGCTTGTGAATTTTATTTTCGTAAACCGGGGCCTTATTGCCATGTATTGCACAGATGCTATCGTTTCGTTTAGATTCATCATAGAGACCTAAAATCTTCAATTTCTCTTTTTCTTGTTGTTTATATGAAATTTTTTCGTTTCTCCCATAAGAAAATCCAAAAAAATTATGCTTCGGATCAACGTCGTTACACCACCTATAACCGTGCTTACCAGCTCTCTTTCTTTTCAATATTTTCACTTCTTCTTTCTTAGAGGGGCATGTACAAATATAACCATTAGCTATACTTTTATTATTTTCGTCGCAGGTACAGACGAAATCTTGTTTTACCGGAGCAGTATCACATAGACAAGGTTCTTTGCATTCGCATGTCGTATAGCAAGTACAATTTTCAGGATCACCGCAGGTACACAATTTTGGCTTAGGAAAGCAGTCACATTCATCAGGCGAGTTAGCGTAACACTTGCACTCTGGTTCGACGAAACAGTTACAAACTGTCTTAGACTCATTATCGTTACAAGTGGTTCCTTTGTCTGTAGGTTCACAAACGCATGTAGGCAGTACACCACAAATACATTTATCTTGTTCACATAAACACTGCTTTCCCTTAATGCAAAAACAAGTCGGTTTTGGGTCAGGTTTTTGACATGTACAAGGCAGTTTTGTGGATTTCCCTTCGTCTACAATAATATCTTCTCTAGTCTCACTTTCCTGGGCTGCATGTCCAATTTCACTCTCGTTTTCATAGCTATTGTTTTCTTGGTTTTTCTGATAAATAACACTATCAACAAAATCAGGCTTACATTCACAAACACAAACAGGATAAGGAAATTTGTTAGACTGACAAATACATGGCTTTTCAATTTTAGCGCAAGTGCATCGGGGTCGAGGTATTCCGTCGGGGTGACACAAACATACCTTGTTAGGTTTGCATTTACAAACTAAACGTGGACCTCCTTCTTCACATAAGCAAATATTTTCAGCTTGAGAACAAGTACATTCATCTTGCTTTTTACTCCCACATAGACATGGTACTTTGAGATGACAGGGGCACTTACCAGATTTATCAAGTTCACAGGTGCATGATTGTAAATTTTTTGCTGCTAAGTTAATCTTAGGAAATCCGTCTACTAATATTAAGCTATCTTTGCTGTCTTTTGATGGAGGGGGTACTTTACAATCTGAGAAAAAATAAAAATGAAAATCATTCTCTTCATCTTCTTCTTCATTGTGACTTTTCTGTTCAGGCTCGTCTAATTTAGGTCGTTCGTCAGTTGTTTTATTATCTTCTTTCTTTTCTGATTCTTTGCTTCTCAAAGAATCAGTGCAAGATGTTTCAGAATCGGAATGGTCATTAAAACTACCTTCAGCGTGAGTGCAACTAACTACCAATGTTTCATTGAAACATACTTTCTTTTTAATGTCTTCATCTGTAACATAATAAACATAGCTTTATTTATAAAATAATAGATAAAAATTATTATAAATAAAATCTTTACATGCACCAATGACTATTTATTGTATGATATATGTATTTATATATGTATATATTTTATATATACATATAAAATAAGCGTTAAGAAGTATGATAGGAGTTAAACTGAGTGACAGGATAAGAAATAGTGAGATAAGGAAACGTTGTGGTCTGAAAGAAGATGAAGTGACAAAAATTGAGAAAGGTATGCTCAAATGGTTTGGTCATATCGAGAGAATGAGTGAAGAACGATTGACGAAAAAAGTGTATAAAAGTGGGGTAGATCTAGGCGGACGTTCCGAGATCAAATAAGGGATGTCTTGAAAAAAGGCCACGTCAAGAGTACCCTAAACCGAAGAGCATGTACGAAGGGAATAATGAAAGTGGACGAAGCGAAAGAAGTATGTAAGGATCGTAGCATGTGGAAAGGAGTGGTTTCTGCATACCCCTACGGGAAAGAGGCGTGATTATATGTATGTATGTATGTATGCATATTTTATATGCGTAAGTATTATGTATGTTTATTATTATATATTATCTATATGTACTTTATTAAAAAATTCTAATTCGCACACCGATTATTTGTTTACTTCCTAACTGCAGTTTCTGTTTCGTGTCCTATATCCAAAGGTTGTCTGGAAGAGATCTCTCTTTCAGCGATAAGACCGCCTTTGTATATCTTTTATTTTATGTTATTTTTTTGTAGTTTTGTTGTTTCTTTTAATGGTGTACAGTAAAGAGTATTATTATTATTATTATTACTATTTCTTGAACTACAAATTCTGCAAATCCATTGCTAGCTAAAGAGATGAAAGGAAATATATCTATTCTTAACACTTCATAATGTCTAATGATGACGACGATAAAATGCATATCTCATAAATGAACAGTTCTGCCAATTGTGCCAGATTTTCATGTCAAGATATGTGTAAATCATTTACGTCTATGACTTCGGCTAGGCTTTACTCGTAGATTAAGAACCGTCATTTTGAAGTTAGATAGGTTAGGGTTTTTTTGTAACGAAAATATGTCGATAAACGGTCTAATTTGGAAGTTAGATAGATTAGGGTTTTTTGTTGTAACGAATTTATGTCGATAAACGGTCAAATTTTGAGCTTACATAATTCGACGGTTCTTAATCTAAAGCCTTACTACGACTACTTTTGGTAAATCTACAAAATTTCATCACTAACAAATTATACATAAATACTATATATATACTACTAGCCAACCTGGCGAACTTCGTACCACCTTATTTTTTTTTTTCTTGGATATAATAATTATATATTATATCGGAATAAAATATAGCCTATCTTTCGAGTTGGATCAAACTGCACACGGTATGTAAATTTGATTAAAATCGGTTATGTTGCTTAGGAGTCTATCGCTGACAAACAACGTGTCGCGTAATTTATATACATTAAGATAATACTGTTTATATATATCTAAAATTTGCTAACCGATCTCAAACTTAAATTGTTTTGTTAAATCAATTAATGAAATATGAGATTGAATCGACATATTAACAATTAATTTATTTTTAACAAAATATTTGGTTTGGTGTTTTTGACATTTTTGTAAAGAACTCAAAATATACGCTTATAGCTTGACTACTACAACCTTACAACCTGCCAGTGACTAAATAGTTTAGGTTTTTGCATCGTATGATATAATTATTATCATATTATCACCAGTCTGAGAGGTGGAAAGTAGAGAGTTTCACGAATACTTTCAAAACGCCAGAAAAGCATAGTAAAATTCATGGAGAGTGCGCGAAAATACATCCTGTCTATGTTAAATAACGGCGCTGAGCGTGGAGATTAAAGATGTGAGTAATCCACAAGTTAACAGTCAGTCAACTCTAAAATATATGATTAAAAACGTGGCTATCCACGAGAGAACGAAAGTAACCAACCTAGCCCATATAAGCAGCAAGTTGAAGTAGCAGTGAGCTGCTTGTGTCACAGGATCGATGGCAGCTAGAGCAGGTGTGTCCTGAAGTGGAGATAAAGTATTGAGAAACACATCGAGGGACGTTCTCTGGTCCGCTAGACAAACGATCCACCTATGATCGCCTGTGGAGAGCCGGGATATTTGGTGCGAGCTTTGGGAGGGAGGTATATATCCAACAGTGGACTGTGACAGGCTAATTCATAATAACATAGAGAATGTTAAATTTTGTTTTCAGCTCTTCCTATCTAAACAGTAATACAATACTTATGAGTGTAAGATACTAATCTTACTACTTTCAAAATATTTCCAACGTTTTTATACTGGTGACGTTGCCTTTCATTACAAAACAAATTCCGTAAAATATTATTTTAGAACTAATTATGCCTAAGATTATCTAGGCCATTTTATTATTTATGTTAATTGAAGATACCCAGTAGTTTAGCGATTGTTCGGACTTGTATTTCTAGGAACCTTATTATTCCATTCTCGATTGATGATTCAAAAATGAGTGTTGGAATTTTATAAATTAAACAGAATTTTTTGTTTAAAAATTATGAAAATCTGTGATCTGTAAATGTTGAATATTTACCATTATCACATACTATGATGGTCTACTTTCTATGTGTATCATAGTAGGTTAAGGGCTCACAATAAAATTAATACTTTAAGTCGAAATTAATCAACTCTTCTATATGAAACTACCATTTATTCAAAGAAAAAAAAATTATAAATAACTGAGTCAACAAAAAAACGTACGGCTTACCTGATGGTAAGCGATTACCGTACCGGCCTATAGACGCCTGCAACACCAGAAGCATCGCGAGCGCGTTACTGTCCCTATCCCCAATTCCCCCCAGGAGCTCTGATCATCTTACTCCCAACAGGAACACAACACTGTTTGAAAGCAATAACTATTTAGCTGTGATCTTCTGTAAGTAGTGTATAAATAATTTTGTATCTTTTGATAACTGTACCTTAAAAATTGTTTTGATTGAAAAAAATACACAATCAATAAGTAAATAAAAGATACCAAAAACCAAGAGACTTATACTGTTTTATATATGCTTCTTGTCAAAAACGTACATAATTTACTAAATACTTGTAGTGACAGTTGAATACTTACTTTCAAATTACAGAAACTACGTCAAACGGAACGTAAAATACCGATTTGACAGATGATGTGGCCTACTGTCTTGTGCTAGTGAATTTTGTAAATTTAGTATAATAAATATATATTATTTATTGCATATTATTAATGATGCAAAAATGATTCTATTAAAATTTGTTCTATTAATTTTTTTAATTTCGAATAGTTATTGTAGAGTACCCGATAAAGTAAAATGTGTAAACGAAAATTGCAGCAGTGAGTAGTGACTATCTGTTTAGTTAGTTGTAAATGTTGACTAAATTTTAGAAATAATATTTAAAAAATTATATACAATAACAATTCATTAATTTCAGAACCCATATCGAAGGCGAAAACTTTAATTAAATATAACAGTGGTGATCCAGACCTAATATCATATCCTTCAAATGCTGACGCTATTATATACATGAAATCAGCTGGTCTTAATCCAGATATATGGTACGCAAACATAAATGGTCAATCAGGTTTTGTTAACTCGAAGTTTTTAAGAGAATATAAAAAAATTGCTGAGCCAGAGTTTATTTTACCAGTAGAAGGAGAAACAAGCCAGGAAGATGTGAAGCCTGACAAGGTAAAACAAGCGCATGAGGTTGTTGAAGGTACTACTATTTATGGATTGGAACCACAGGCATCAGAATTACAAGAAGGTACTACCACTCCATCCTCAGTTGAATCTAGTGATCAAACAGTGCTGCCTTTACTGGACTTAGAACAAAACCTAGATACTACACAAAATAGTAATAATGAAAATTCTCCTATTCAAACCAATATTGAAACACTTTTAAATGAAAATGTTCAAAATCAAGCTTCTGCAAGTCAATCTTCAGATACACCAGCAGAAATAATTTCACAAAGTGAAGAGTATGTTTCAAGTACATCATTAGACAAAGACATAGCTGACACAAACTCTTCTGAAGATGACAATCAGAAATTAGACAGCGGTAATGAATTACCACTTGGTATTCAAAATAGTCCACAACAAGAAAACAGTAGTAATACTAACCAAAATGCACAAATATCTAGTGAAGAGACAATAAATCATGATTCACAAACAATAACCCCCGATTCTCCAATTGAAAAAACTGAAACTGTTAATGAAAATGCTCAACTACAGATGCAGACATTTAGTGAAAATGAAAATGCATTTGTAGAGTCTACTGAAGTGCCTAATGAAGTAGATTATGTAAACCCAGATTTAACAAAGTCTGATTCTAATGATATGAATCATCCAAACTTAGTATTATCACCAAATTTAATTAATACAGTTGATGCTGCACAGGCTATTGATAATCCCAAAATATTTAATGATAATGACAATACTGTTATTCCTGAACAACTAGTAGACACACCACAAGTGCCTGAAGATGTAAATAAGGATACAATTTTAGCTAGTGAAAACAATAAAGTAAGTATTCTTAATATGAATGATGAAATAGGAACTGATCAAGTAAATATTCAATCAGATACAACAGCTTCACAACCAGCTGAACAACAATCTTCTACACAAGATCGTTCTACAGATAATACACAAACAATTTTGTCTACAACAGTCACACCAGAGCTAATCAAAGAGACTATCCCAGCAATATATAATACTGATAATGTACTACCGATTGATGTGCCTATTGATAATTCAAATAATGTTAATAATCCATCCATAACAGAACAACCACCTATTTATACAGAAGTAGTCAATGTACCTACACCTGAAGCACAAAATACTGTTGAAACAACAACCGAGGTTCCTCCAAACCAAGTATATACAACTGAGACGACCCCAGAGGTAACTTCAGAGGCTTCTTCTGTATCTGTAACAGTGCCTGAACAAGAGTCTGACACGCACTCTTCATCAACTGAAAGTTTGATACAGGAAATATTTAATACACCTATAACAGAAGCTTCAAATGTAGATGAAAATAGTGACAATTTAATTTCTAGTATTTACACAACAATATCAGATATATGGTCCTCGACAACAGAGACACCACTGACTGAATCAATATTTAACCCTGAATTGGTTCAAGAACCCATAACTGATGAACAAGAATCTGGAAGTTACTCATTCATTAAATATTTATTTTATACTTATAACTCTGTCATGGGTGCTAAAGTACAATCAAATGCTCTTTTTCCCTCAGCGGGTAAGTAAATATCTATTATTCCAGAATATATTAAAAATCTTCTTGTAACAAAATCATTATAGATTTTGTTATGTGCAGTATCTAGAAATCTTATTTCTAGTCAATGATAAGATTGTTATTAAATTATATATTGACAATTCAATTTTAAGTACCTATTTATAAATCGACACCAACAATTTAGACTACGGCAACTCGAATTTTCGAACTTGATAAAATGTGTTTTTATATAAAATAAAAAAATTGTGAAATTGCAATAAATAAATTAACTATTAAAGATATATTTCAAATAAGTTTCTTAATTAATATAAAATGTATCACATTACATTTATAAGCCTCTCTATAACTCTCTTTAAGTAGTAGTAAAGCCTCTTTATAAGTTCAGTTTATGAGTTAGCATAGTATAAATTGCTGGTTTCGAAATATAAATATGTTGAATAGACATTTCTTAAGAGTCCAACAATAATTAGATTTTTCTTAGTTTTTTGTTACAATTAAATGTTTCTTTTTAATTGTGGAAAAATTAATAAAATAGCAACAACCAAAAAAGCAAATTTCTCTATAATATTGCTTATACAACGACGCACTCGCACAGTGGTCACAGCAATGTGTGTTGTGCTTCTGGTCGCGGGTTTGATCCCTGCACATAATAAACAGATGTATAAACCATACAGATGTCTGTCGTGGTCTGAGTGTTTGTGCTTGTATATTATGTGTGTTTCCGGACCCCCAACACAGAAGAAAACTGGTGGGGGATGATGAGTGTGAAGTGTTAATTTATTTATTTATATATTGATAAAGAATGCGTATTTATACTGATTAACGAATAATGTACTTATTATTCAGGGGACACCTGTTTTACAGATGAATACTGTGACGGTGAAAGCCTTAACAAACCCAATCGTCTTCTCACCTTCCTTGTAACTACAGCTAGCTCTGTTGTTCTGTTTATACTCGGATACTACTACATAGAAAGTAAAAGACAAGATAGTAGGCTTATTGGAAACATAAATAATCTTCAACGAGAATTGCTGTTTTCTACAAAGGTAATACACAAATGAAAAATATTGAATACACACACATTCTTTACTTTCTTTTTTATCCCATTCTCATTATAACTGGGAAAGTATTATTTCAAAATAATTGATATTTTTATTCATCACTTCAGCCTAATCAGTCTACTGCTGGACACAGGCCTCCACAAGCTCGCGCCAAAAATGGCGCGAACTCATGTGTTTTGCCCATAGTCACCACACTGGGCAGGCGGGTTGGTGACCGTAGGGCTGGCTTTGTCGCACCGAAGACGCTGCTGCCCGTCTTCAGCCTGTGTTATTCAAAACCAGCAGTTGGATGGTTATCCTGCCATCGGTCGGCGTTTTAACGATTAGACATTTTTATTTTGTTTAATTAAATAGTAATCGTATTATTATAATTAAAAAGGTTATGTTATATGTATTTTATATTTGTGATAAATCAAATTGTGCAAAGAAGCTATTAATTAACATTTAAATTAATAAGAGGGCTCACTAAAAATCAGCACCACAACTAATAAGTTGGGGTAACATGCTGAGTGATTCCCATTTTCGAGCACTCTAAATGATCTGAATGAAGTGTAAAATAAAAAATAAAAATTCATTATTTGCCCCCACTTTTTGTACTTTTTTATTTAGTTTAAAATTTCTATTTTGTTATATTGGAAGAAATAAATGATTTGTTTATTTACTTAAATTGCAGGAGTGTGAAATCCTTAAAGAGGAACTTGCGTCAACTAAAAGTAAGCTAGCTGGCATTGAAGATAACTCCTTTGGTATGGACGATATGGTTCAATCACTTAAGGGAGAAATACAAGAATTGAAAGAAAATAATGAAAGATTGCGAAATTCATTAGACGACAATGAAAAATTATTAAGAGTGTCAGAAAATACAGCAGGAGAACTACAAAATACTTTGGGGGAAGTTGAGAACACTCTCAGTGAACTCTTAGCTGAAAGAGCTCACTCAGAAGAGCAAATAGCAGAACTGAATGGTACTTTTTTTCTGTAAATTACACTATGTATTTATCTATCTTAAGTCTAGTTGAATAATATCTTAGTAAAAGATAGAAAGATATTTTATATTATTAAGTTTTACTCATTATTTAAATTTTATGGAGCTTATATTGAATATAATATTTGCTATTACAATTGTATGGTGTGCATGTGCATCTACAATGCAGGGTGTGGACCCTTCAAAACACACTTTCAGAAATACTGAATTACTGACGTATGTCACTATTACAATTTATAATTTTAATATCAATTGTAATCATTTTAAAGCCTTATTACAACAGATAATTTTAAACAAATTTGCTTATTGAGTTGAACAAAATTTGACTTAGTTTATTATGACAAAATCAAACTTTTTCAATTATTATTTTTTTAACTTAAAAATAAGGAGGAGGTTCTCATACTATCATTACTTTTCACTGGTTCTACTTATCTCGATGATTCTTTTTTTATCGAAAGCTGGTGCTTGTCGTGTGATCCCGTTCAAATTTGATTGAGATCTGATGAGTACTTTTTGAGTTTTCCATAAATATATATAACTAGCTGCCCGGGCAGACTTCGTTTTGTCAAAAGTTAATAGTAAAACCTTCAGTGAGCCTTAAGGAACATACAAAAAAATAAATTAGCGTAATTTGTCGAGCTATTCTCGAGTTATGCGCTTAGCAACATTCATTTTTATTTATATAGATTACTTTTTTTGTCAATGTAAATTAATTTTTTTTTTTTTTTACATTTGCAAGCAAACACATTCATGTTTATCAGTGTCAGACTCAAACTACTTCAATCATTTTTTTCTATTGTAAAATAAATCATCATCAAATCTAAAAATTAAATTTTTTATAAATAATATGCTGTGTGGTTACGGCAGTAGGAATATAGCCACCGCCTCTCTTCCCGTGGGTGTCGTAAGAAGGGAGCTAAGGGATAGCACAGCTCTACTACCACCTTGGAACTTTAAAAGCCGACCGATGGCGGGACAACCATCCAACTGCTGACTTTAAAATACACAGGCCGAAGACGGGCAGCAGCATCTTTAGTGCGACAAAACAAGCCCTGCGGTCACCAACCCGCCTGCCCAACGTGGTCACTATGGGCAAAACACATGAGTTCACGCCATTATTGGCGAGAACTTGAGGAGGCCTATGTCCAGTAGTGGACTACGAAAGGCTGCTGTTGATGATGTGATGAATTTTTTATAGGTAAAATTCAAGCATTTGAAGAAGAATTAATATCAGTCAGTCGAGAAAGGGACAATTTCCAATTGAAGTATGTGTCAGCTGAAACTGCATTAGAGGAATTCAAAAAACAAAAGAAAGAACTCGAGGAAGTGAATCAAAAATTGATAGAAGCAAACAATAAAATTGAACTGCAAAGACATGAAATTGTAGCACTTAAAGTAAGTTTATTTATTTATTTATATTATAAGTACATACAATTTTTAAATTCAATCGATACCAAAGTTATTAATACCTAAGAATTTTAATTTGCCAATTGATTGATTGACTCAGTCTGTAATGTTGCACTGGCAATAGGCCTTTTTTCTGTGTAGGAGAAGGTTGGAGAGCTTAATCCACCATCCTACTCAACAAGTGTGCCGGTTGTGGTTCGCTTACTGACAGTCGCATGTGACTGTCAGTTAATATAACTAGGGCATAGTTGTTATAACACTAGGACCTAGGCTTTACGTATTATCCGAGATGCTATGGTGAAACCCACAACGACATCAAATTACCAATTACACAATGGCAATGTTTTATTTTTAGCCAAACACAAAAAAAAGAAGTATGTTCTCAATTTAACTGTTTTTATTATTTTTAATGTTTGTCTAAATTTAATTCTAGGTGACCGAGCTATTTTTAGTAAATCGTGTGTTTTGAAAATCATATTTAAATACGAATTACATATTGATAAAATATGAATAATA
The DNA here is from genome assembly GCF_905220565.1 of Melitaea cinxia. NCBI lineage: Eukaryota > Metazoa > Arthropoda > Insecta > Lepidoptera > Nymphalidae > Melitaea > Melitaea cinxia. Next base: position 8,504,355 of record NC_059401.1, read on the forward strand.
TTTTTCGATTTCACCGACATAATAATAAAAAATTTGAACTGGCTATTTAAATAAAGAATAACGAGTGCAATTAGAAAAAAAAAAAGAAAAAAATTTAATCGATCTGGAAACATGAGGGTTTGAACGTGGTCTTTTCGGTCGATCGCGACCGGCTGATTTCTCACCTGAGCAACCTTTACCTGAACCTGAGCACAACTTTATTGACAAGTGCGAAATTTACCTTCGTATTCTAACGATATTGTAGCCATTTTTTCATTGCCTAAAAACAGAGATAAAACGGAGGGATAAACAGGGATTTATTTATCTCCCCCGAAATTCCCTGCATACTAAATTTCGTGAAAATCGTTGGAGCCGTTTCCGAGATTCAGATTATAAATATATACAAGAATTGCTCGTTTAATAGTATAAGATAAGATGTGTCATCATTAATTTCACCCAACAGAATAATTATTAATTATTGGCTAATACAATTGTAACAATAATAATAATAATGATAGAAGAATTCTATATTATGCATTAAAATGAATATTAATTTTTTTTTTCATATAAAATGATTATTTTTTTTTTTTTCATATAAAATGTAGGCATTAATGCTCGACAAATTATAAGTTTAAAGTTCTTTATGTCTCAAAAAGATTTACAAGAGTCACTTACACTTAAACTATTAAATTGCATTTTAATATTTCTTGTTAATTTATTAGGATGCTATTAAGGAACTGACGAGTGGTACATCATCAAATACTGATGTAACATCACTTATAGATCACACTGAAATCAAAGCTAAATTGTCAAAGGCTTTAGAAGAGAAGAATTCATTTATGAGTAAATATGAGGTGAGATATTCAATAATTATTTCTATTTTTTACTGACCTCAAAAAAGGAGGAGGTTCTCATTTCAATTTTTGTACTTGCGTATGTAATTGACAAGGTTTTATCCATGAGTACTTGGAAAAAAAATATTTTCAATACTCACTAAATTTTTCTTACACATAAATCAACAAATGAAATTAAAGAATGTTAGCTAATGTTAAACATTGGCTAATACTGATTATTAACAAATTGTTTTCATCTGCAATCAGTCCTTGAACTATAAGCGGATAGTTGGTGCGATAGTTGGCGTGATGAGTGAGTTATGAGGATGGTACACCCTCTCGTGCAGCTGTAGTACATCATGCCTCTTTAAGCGCCTAAGATGTTTTTGGCTTTTAAGCTGGGTTGCCAATTGATATGGGTGTAGGACAAGCCTTTGTTGGTATATTTTTGAGGCAGCTCTAATTTCCTCCTTCACTGTGATCATTTACAAGGTGGCATGGATTACACCGTTTGTGATGAACCAAGGAACATTGGAAATGGCGCACAAGATGATATTTTGTGATCTTTGTATCATACCAATATTTGAGCACTTCCCCAGAGCTGTATCCCATACGTCCACACTGGAAACACGTCACACGTCCAGTATGAAATTAAATTTAACAATTAAATATTTTTAGGTAGAACACAAGGAGAGGGCTCGGCTAGCAGAAGAACTTACAACTATACAAGAGTCATACAAAACAAGCAGACAGCAAACTTCCGAGGCCCTTACCAGGCTTGAAGTACTAGGCAAATACTTCCAAGAAAGGGAAAGTGAACTTATGAAGTAAGTTATCTATACATATAATAAAATGGTAGGAAAGTCAAAACTGTACATTGAATATTTTTTTAAAAGAATACTTGGGGTGTGATCTACAATCGATACCGAAGCCAAAAATATGGTTTTTAGGATTTTTGTCTGTTTGTCTGTATGTATGTCCGGGATAAACTCAAAAAGTACCGCATGGATTTACTTCAAATTTGGCATGAATCTTATTAAGAAGTCGGGTCAACATATAGGCTACATATTATTATGCTATCACCTATCGGGAACGAGCAGTGAATCTTTTTTTCCTCAACGCATTCTGTTACAATGTGTAATCTATCGACGCATATTTGAACGTTGTTGTTATTATGTTAATAACCACGCTATATAAGCTAGCTTCACACTATAAAAATCACGCAATATAAGTAACTAAGCCGATTAGATATAGAGACAATTTTAAAGCAACGCCATCTATGAGATTTTTCTGTAGATATGAAATGTAAAAAAGAAACAGGTAAATGAATGTTATTTTAAAAGGTATAATCGTAGGTATTTTTAGTGCTGTATAGCGTTCACGCTGACGACGTCGCGGGCAGCAGCTATTAATAATTTCATACACTTTTCCTTCTAGCTGTGTATATTAGGATAACATTATATATTTTTTTACCTTTTACAGGGAACTAAGTACTAAAGAGGCAATATGGCTCAGCAAACAAGGAGAATCAGCGAGTACTATAGAAAAAATTGAACTTCTGCAACAAGAAATTCAAAGATACAAGTAATTATTATTTATATTACTATTATTTTATATAAAAATCCTTCTTTAGTATCAAATATGATTTTAATTAAAAAAAAATAATTTGAAGTTTTAAATGTGCTAAAGGAATTTGGATTTTCCCTAATATATTGATGTATTTATTTGGTAGTATGAATATTTCATGTCCTCTACAGTGAACTCTTTAATTCTTTTATACAGCTATTTTTTTTTAATTTTAATATTCCATTAATTTGACACACCATAATGATAAAACTGTAGCACTAATTTTGATTGATTGATTCAGCCGGTAATGTGCCTAGGTCTGAGTATATTGCTTTTTGAATTTATTAGAAGAGTTGGAGCTTATTGCACCACGCTGCTCTACAGCGAGTTGGCGGGATACTCTCTACTATGGGTAAAGATTGCAATCAACTGTCTATGATAACAGCCGATACCGATACATGTTCTCGGCGGCATGGTGGAGACCCACAAGTACAGACATCTAAAAATAAATATTTGTAGAAATACAAATATTCACTCCAATCGGGAATCGATCCCGTGACTACCGGTGTGCAAGCGTAAAAAAGGCACATACAACACTACTTATAAAAATATTAACCTTATATTACATTATATATTTACATTATATATTTACCTTGTAAAAATATTTAATATAACTGAAATCTCGTATAATACATCCATCAGTCATCATCATCATCAATCATTTGTTCAGTTGCCCATAGTCGCCACATTGGGCAGGCGGTTTTTTTTGGTAGTGTTGATTGTTCAAGTTCGAGCAACTGACATTTTTACATTATTTGCTGTTGAGTTAATTCATAGCTTTTTACTAGGTGTAAAAATTTTGATGATTGTTTTATTTCAAAGCTATTGCTTGTTTTGTGGTACCTACCATTTAAATTTGAGCGATATTTGACGAGTTTTTAAGTTATCCTTAATTTGTATTGTACTATACCTACTTGTACAACAATGTAAATTGGAAGTCGCTTTTTTTTGTTTGAAAACTAACAAACATTATATATATATATACACAGGGTGCCCCAGGAAAGACTGTCAAGCGGAAGTCCAGAGCTAGAACATCCCTTGGGGATTCCAAATCACCCCTATATATATGATCCGTTTTTTTTTTAAGTTTAGGAGATATGATTTTTTTTTTCAGTGTTTTTCGACCTTAGCGCTATTTTTGATCATAACTTCGTAAATAATTGAGATAAATGCCTGATTTTTTTTTTTTGTAATTTAGCTAAACCTTGGGTCCTAACTAATACATACACAAATAAACCCTATATATACAGTACGATTTTCTCCTGTGTCGGGGGTACGGAAACACATACACAATACACAAGCATTCGCCCAGACCTCGATAGACATGTATATGGCCAATATAAAAATGTGAACCCGCTATAGCCACCGCTGTGACCGCTGCTTGCACGCGTCGTCGCAACAGTGCAAGGTTATCGAGCCGGACCGTACCGTGTTTCCAGGGAGAAGTGCGACGCTCTGACGCTAGAACTGGCGGAGCAGGAGTCGGCGCGGCGCACGGCCGTGGGCGAGGTGGAGGCGCGCGCGCACGCCGCGTGGCTGGAGGCGCGCGCCGCGCGGCGGGACGCGGACGCGGCGCGCGCCGACGCCGCCGCGCTGCGCCGCAAGCTCGCCGCGCTCGGCCGCGCCGACGGCGCCGGCTCGCCGCACGCGCCGCACACGCCGCGTGAGTCTTGTTCTCGGAGTTTATTTTTTTTTATTTTTTTATATCACTAGTTCGGCAAACAAGCGTACGGCTCACCTGATGGTAAGCGAGTACCGTAGCTTATAGACGCCTGCAACACCAGAAGCATCGCAAGCGCGTTGCCGACCCAATCCCCAATCCCCCCAGGAGCTTTGGTCACCTTACTCACCAACAGGAACACAATACTGCTTGAAAACAGCATTATTTTGCTGTGATCTTCTGTAAGGTCGAGGTACTACCCCAGTCGGGCTGCTCCATATTTTGAGCAGGAAATTCCTGCTGTGCCCTACCTCAGTTAAAGTGGAGTGTGGTGCTGTTGACCCTGCACTTGTTGGCCTCGACTGCGTCACCAGAGGGCGTGTCCGGGTACTGAGACCCGGCTGTAAAAGAAAAAGGGGAGCCCATTAGGAGGACTCGGGATGTCCGTTCGTCCTAAGGGATCGCACCTCGGCTTAGGACGAAATCAGTGTAGAGAAAGCGCTGTGCGGAGCGCTGAGTCTGGCGACGGGTCTCCGGTACAGGTACCCGTCTCGGGTACGTGCGAGCCGTCCGCGTGTATGCGCGCTGTCTCGTATTGAGTCCGCAGTTTTTATGGTTGACAGTATTTGTCTGTGAAAAAAAATTAACAAAAACGATAAATGATATACAGAATCAAATTATGATAGACACTCAAAAATTGTCGAAATATAAATAGTGTGCGAATTTATAATCTATATAAATTAAAATGAATATTTTTAAGCGCATGACTCAAGAATGGCACGACCAATTCGACTAATTTATTTTTTTGTATGTTCCTCTAGGCCCACGAAAGGTTTTAATACTAAAAATATAAATTAAACAAATCTATAAAAATAAAAATCTATTAATTTTTGAGACAACGAAGTCTGTCTAGGCAGCTAGTTAGTAAAAAAAAATAAATTCTGTTATCAATTATAACACACAAATTCGACTTTTATTTCACATTGTTTTACGCTTATAGCCTTGTTTACGCAGAGTGGGTTGCTGTCTTGTATGATACTTATCAAAGATTGTGAATCGCAAACTACCGTCAGATGTAAATTACCTTAGAATATATTATTTGGTGTAATATAGTTTTTAAGTATACGAAGTGTTTTGTCATTATTTAAATTTGAATATAGAAATATATTTATGTGTACACGTAGACTGTGTATCTGATGAAAAAAAAAAAAATCAAAAAAATAATCTTATATTCTTCATCTTTAGACTTTTTAACACAATATATGAATTTTTGAGGTACTTTGTGTAAGAGGGCTATAATACAATGAGAAGCTTTTAATACATCACGAGAAAGCTTTGTTGCGTAAATATGAAATCGTTCTATCTACCTAATTTCCAACTCATGTAACAGAGGTGGCCTCGCCACTAGAAGCAGAGGTCCTGCCGGCCGCGCTACCGCCGCCGCTGGCGTTCCTCCCCCCACTTCTCCCGCCGCTACCTCGACCGCCGCCTTTAGGCAGGCTGCCTTCGCCGCACCCTCCGAGGTACTTACTTATGTTTTATATTTCATTTGGGATTTTTTATGCTATTAATTACTTAATTTGTATATATTTGTAATTTTTAACAAATACACTTTAATAAATTACATAATTGTATTCGAAACTTAAGTACCTATTATCATTACGTTTTCTTCACACATTTAGGTGTCTAAAATTATTAATATTTCAACAGTCCAAACTTTTGGCGTTGTTTTTAGATTCCACTAATTTGAGAATTGAAAGATTGTCTCTAAAGAAACTAAACATCTTGTACAGTCTTTGCAAAAAAATCACAGTAATCTCTCTTCAAGCTAATCGGTCTGTTATTTCTATGCTACCAGATACAGCGAGCGGCGCTACTCCCCCGAGAGCCGCTACTCGCCCGAGAGCCGCTACTCGCCCGAAAGCCGCTACTCGCCCGAGAGCAGATACTCGCCCGTGCGGCGCTACTCGCCCGAGCCCTCGCGCTACTCGCCCGAAAGCCGCTACTCGCCCCGCCCTAGTCGCTCGCCCTACTCGCCTCGGCAAAGAAGACGATCTATAGAAAGGTAATTTATTTTATTTTTTAGGATAGCTCTCATCTTATTATTACTACTAATGGTCGCCCATTGCTTTTATTTAAATTAATTATGTTCGAAATTTGACCATAATTAATTTAAATAAAAGCTTGAACATTATTAAGGTTCTGTTGTCAAAGACTATACTTCTATAATAATAAACAAAAGAGTGAAAACAATGCGTCAAATAGTGTGTGTAATGTTCTTTTTAATACAGTTGCTCAAAAAGTGGCGTATTGCAGGGACGTATAGCGTTCGGGATGTAGGCTAGTACATACTCGTACTTTTTTTTTGCCTTTCCCGAACTCGTTCGTTCTCTTCCCAACTGTCAAAATAATGTCTATTAAAAAGAAAAAACAACCATGAAGTTTTTACTAAAAAAATTCATAGAAGTTTTTATGATTCATGCAAATACGTATATTTCTAAAAAGAAGCTACTAATTTGTTTCAATATTAGATTTAATGATTTGATTGAATGAGTTTGTTTAGGTTTCATTTCATCTCATTAAATTTCATTTTCATTTCATATCAATAAAAAACTTCTACTGAAGACTTGGCTGTATGGCTGTAGTTCCCTTTGCCTACCAGAATGGGTGAAGAAGAAAAAAACTCTACTTATATTCTACGGTTGGCGCCATTTTTCAGAAATTTTCTTTTTATTATTTTATTAAATTGCTTCATTTTTTCGCAACTATAATAAAAATAGTCGTTCAGTACACGTGCGGAACCGTCATTGCAACTTGTTCCCACTGTCAACCCTCGCCTTCGGCTGCGCCTCGGCTCGGGACATTTGTCGGAACTCTTTGCAATGACAGCCTTTCCACACTTGTAATGAAATATACTTTTTTTTTCAATTGATTTAATGTATTTTCATGCGTAATTAAAAAAAAAAAAATGAAAAAAATAAAAAATAAAAAAATAAAAAGCGATAATTTAAAGCGATGCAGCTAATATCAGGTGACGTCTTTTGGGTTTACACCGTATTTATAATATTCGAAATGGTAAAGCCAATGGCAGAGAGTAAGTTTTAACTTAAATTACTTTTTAATGGATGTACCGATTTAATGATTCATTCCTTAATCGAAAGCTGGTTTTTGTCATGTGGTCCCATTTAAATTTCAACGATATCTGATTAGTGGTTTTTGAGTTATACTTATCAATGGGTATTTAATTGATTATTTTTCCAACATTGTACTTACTACTTGTTGGTGTAAATTGAAGTCGGTTTTTTTTTCGTTTGAGACAAAACACAATTATCCTATTACGATTTTTTCGAAAGTCTGAGGAGTAATTGATTTAATTTACGAAATTTAAAATTAATAATATTAAAAAGTTTCTTTCGGACAAGAAGTCTATAAATTAAACGGTATTTACCAGTACGCCTAGAACAACTTAAGAGCAAGTAAACAGAAATAAAGTAATAAACCATTTTATTAGAAGAAAAGAAAGAAAGGCGAAACATATAATTAAACCTAAATTTTAAACTTTCAAATAGGGACAAATAGAAAATAGAATGATAGAAATTTTACCCATTTGTTTTGTTTTTTCTAAAAAAGTATGAGGTTCTTTTTTTGGTGTTGCATTTTTTGTTACACTACGTTTTAATACATTCGTTATCGAATTTATGTATATTTATTTCAATTTTTTATTCTTTGTATGTGTATATATCCAATACCTCTTCTCCATAAGGGCACACAGGGCCCGAGCCCAGGGCCCCCAATCTTCAAGGGGCCCCGAAGGACCGACAATTTCTCTTACACATTTATTATCAATACATTTTTGTCGGGCACATTACACTTTTTTCACAGATCAGTAATCTTATCAGAAGATATTTACAAGGCATATATACTACGCTATTACATCAATGTGCAGTAAAAACAATGTTATTATAATTCGCTTTTTTTTTTACTTTCCATAAGGGCCCCAAATTCTTGTGTGCTCAAGGGCCCCAGCCTAGTTTGAGACGGCCCTGTATATATCGTCTAAGAATAAAATAGTACGTATAAAAATGATCAATGGTGATGAACAATAAATAAAGTAAATGATATATCTTCTATCAAAAGGTACAGTGGGCGCGGTTCGCGATCACGGAACGGTCCCGCCGATACTGAGACAGAATACAATTCCGACAGCCCCACACGACGACAACCTAGGCGAAGATATTCCAGGCCATCAGGTATTTATCAAGTTTTTATTTATAACTAAAATTATTTAAAACGAGATTTTAATCATGTTTTTTAATTTTTATTTTGCGGCGCTCGATATTTCGACATAATCTACAAATGTCTTGTTCACGTGACTGAAGTTTGCGGGTAAATGTTGACGGCCTTAGAAGCGTCCGTACCGGCCTACCTCCTTTCTCGTACGTTTGCTGTGTAAACACTGTTCACCACTACTATTGTCACTTTCACCCCTACTAGTATATCTTGTTTTACGTACACACGTTATGTTTTTTTTTTTTTTTTTTTTTTCTTACATCAACACTAAACTTGGTGTTGTTGTGTTCCTGTAATGAGTAAAGTAGCCAGAGCTCCTGGGGAGGATCAGGGTTAGAATCGACAACGCGCTTGCGATGCTGCTGGTATTGTGGGCGCCTATATTCTATAGTAACCGTTTAGTAATCAGGTGGGCCGTACGTTTGTGTGTCGACCTAGGCGTATATAAAGAAGACTTACTTAAGAAGAGAAGACAGTAGGATATGTAGTTTAGGTCGGAGTGCACTTGGTTACAAGATGTCTATTCACTCTCTTGCTACTTAGTAAGTAATAAATATATATAAAAAATAAATACCTGAATATCTGCTAAGATATTTAGTACTTTTTAAGGTATTTAAATTTACCGAACGTCTAATAACAATTTAAAGTGATAACATAAAATATATGTATTCTTCGCAAATGTAGAAGTTCAAGATTTTTAATATGTTTGTAACACTCATGCCGTTATAAAAGAATTGATTGATTACCATAGAAATTCAACATAAATACTATTCGTTTAGTAATAAAATACAAGATATTAATGAAGTTTATTTATTTTCAGGGCCAAGTTCAGGTTCAGGATGTTCTTCTGAGTCCGAAAAAGGAATTTAAACAAACGCTTAATATTAGAATTGAAGCCAAATCGTTTTTTATTGGTTGTTATGTATGTAGTCAGGAGTGAGAAAATTGATAAACTCCACTGGGAAAGATTCTTGAATTGATGTACCTAGTATTTAATTGACAATTGAGAATTTATAGTTTTGTTTTCAAATCTACTTTTTTTCTTGCTATCCCAATCCAAACTTAATATAAATATAGTTTTTGTTCTAAATGAATGGAAAGGAATAGTTTTCTTAGAACATCTAGTCTTCCTTCTATTACATCTTGCTTACTGAAACAATGTCTTGTTATTTATTAAATAATAAAATCTTTCATTTAAAAAAAACGTGTGTGTGTCAGCTCCGACGCACGACTGGAGTTTATTCCTTCAGATCAACTGTATATATATAGGCACAAAAAACCGGCAAAGTGTGAGTTGGACTCGCGCACGAAGGGTACGTACCATTGACTAGGTAAACAACGGTATAATATTAATTGTTAAATAAAACTAAATGTTCTGTGAATATTTCAAGTGCCTACCTGTTACTATTTATTGATATCGAGCAAAACTAAGCAAAAAATGGCGTTTTTTTTCTTTATGGGAGCCCCCTTAAATATTTGCTTTATTTTAATTTTATTTTTTCTTATTAAAGTAAAAAGACAACTGATATTTTGTCAATATTTCGAGTGCCTACCTGTTGCCATTATTAAAAAGGGCAAACAAACTCGCGTTTATTGTATAGGAGCCCCTCTTACATATTTATTTTATTTTGTTTTTAGGATTTGTTGTTATAGCGGCAACAGAAATACATAATTTGTGAAAATTTCAACTGTCTAGTTATCGCAGTTTTTGAAATACAGCCTGGTGACAGACAGACAGACGGACGGACAGACAGTGAAGTCTTAGTAATAGGGTCCCGTTTTTGCCCTTTGTGTATGGAACCCCAAAAAGGCTTATTAGTCTAAGAAATGGTACCAAACAAATCAAATAACGCCATCTATCTATCTAACATGGCGTTATTAGAAAAAGTCGTTACGCCATCTATCGGAACCCGATACGGTACCGATTGATGGTTACGAGAAACGTAATGAGGACATCCGATCAGTAAATTGGACTCCACATATTTTTTTCATACCGGGGTACCTATATGAAAATCGATTCTTAAAGAGTAAGCTCCAAAAGTAAGGGAAAATTTACTGTATTTTAAGTATACCCGATATGTCTTTAAATTATTATTCTAGGTGTGTATTACAGGCCTTCCATAAATATTGCGTCACACAAATGAAATGATTCATTATCATATTTGTGTATCTGGCGTTTTGACCTTTGTTGTCATATCTTTTTTCTTCTATTTTTTGTCAGTATTAAGTTATGATGTGACGTCAAGACACTCTATTCATTTTATGATTACCTTGTTGACCTTCTCTTAGCATCTAGCGTTATTTCTTGTGGGTTGATTAAATTTTCAGTAATATATTATATCATTCTGTAAATAATAAAAATGAACAATATTATCAGACCACTCAAGATATTTTGATATGTCTATTTGTATACTGATGATGTTAAGACGAAATAAATTGTTATCGTTACCCGTTTCCATATAAACAGAGCTAACAATATGATAACGAAGTAAGCGTTGGTACATTCGTTTGGACAATTCTGTTCTCGCTTTTAAAGCGAAAGGAGAACAGTAAAATTTGGTACTAGATAATTTTCTATTTATTTTTAAATGTAATTCCAAATTAGTTCCTACACTGTACATAACCGCACATATTATTAGTATATATAATAAAAATGTATAAAAATGTATATGGCCGTTTTAATAGAATAATTAAAAAATATAAGCAGATAGAAAGGAAATGGAAGAAAACGTCAAACATTTTGCCTTCTTCACCTGCTTTAAATTTTACTGTAATGAAAATTAAAGCCAAATTTACTTTTAATTTAAATTGCTATAATTAATATAAACCTGTTGTTAACTGACTTCAAAAAAGGAGGAGGTTACTCAATTCGACCGTATATATATATTATGTTCGGGGATAACTTCGTCGTTTATGAACCGATTTTAATAATTCTTTTTTTTTTGCAAAGGAGATATTCTAAGTTTGGTGTACTCCTTCGCAAGTTGTGCTCGAAGGTAAATACTAACAATGTAACATTTTGGCGATATAGAATAAAGATTTTCAATCAGTCATAAAAGGAATAATAGAAGCTATCTTTAGGTCTTAAAAAAAGTTAAATATAGTAATAGCAATGTACACGTGATTGTACCTATTCAATCAAGGTTTTCTGATAAGCACATACGACTTAACTTCAAATGTAAATTGCTTATGATAAGGATGTAGCATAATAGTGACTGACTACGCAACTAGCAAATATTGTTATTCTGGCCGTTATTAAACTATTTTTGGCACTATACCTTTATAATGATTTTATTTTTCAAAATAACGGAAATTATGATTCTTCGTGAAAAAGAAACTTAAAAGCTAATTGACTACAGTTTTTGGTCCTCCATTAATTCAATAGCTATCTGGGAAGAATAAACTACAAAATTTACCTATTCACCTAAAATTAAGGGATAACGCAGTTCCACTACCACCTGGAAACTTAGAAAGCCGACTGATGGCGGGATAACCATCCAACTGCTGGCTTTGAAATACACAGGTCAAAGACGGGCAGCAGCGTCTTCGGTGCGACAAAGCCAGGCCTGCGGTCACAAACCTGTCTGCCCAGCGTGGTGACTATGGGCAAAACATAATATGAGTTCGCGAACTTGTGGAGGCCTATGTCCAGCAGTGGACTGCGATAGGCTGAAGTGATGATGATGATAAAATAAAATTAGTTTTCTACGTGTTATGATGCAAACGATCAATCATTTAATGATACTATAATAAAGTATACTATAAGGATACCATAATACCACAGATTAGTACATACGAAGCTAGCTATACAGTACCCGGCTATAATATTGCAAATCGACCTTTGGAAAGAGACAATCTGCTAATCCCGACTTCTCTGAGCGTTATGGTCCAAAATCCCCCATATCTTTCTTATTTTCTGATAAATAAAATGTATCCAATTAAATATTATAATATTAGTGTGTACAGTGAACATATATATATACTGGCTGAGGCCGAGGGCTATTTTTTTTTTTCGTGTACCATGCACCAATTTATTATTTAAGTGCTGTCTTTACGTTGGGGTGAAAAACACGTTCAAATCGTGTTTACATATTTATTTAAATACTTGTAATTACCTCATAATCAAGGTTGTCTGGAAGAGATCGCTTACCTAGCGATAAGACCGCCTTTGTGCATAACATTATTTTGTAAGTTTTATTCTTAAAGATAAGTACCTATATCTGTAGCTTGTAATATGCACAATGAAGTATATGTCTTTCTTCTAATCGAAGTTGCTTATTTAGTCTCCCTTATTTCGGAGTGCTGAACATAATAACAGTAGAATGTCTTTCAATACTGACTTCGTATATGATATTGCTCAAATTATTCTTGAAAATCCAGTGACATTTGCAACTCGCTCTTATTCTTTTTAAATTAATTACTTATATTTTCATCTATTTTTTTTAATCTTACGGCTTCGTTAACAAAATCTTTAAAAAATTTAAGATCGCTTCCTAAGGGCCATTAGCACAACTTAAAATTATTACAATTTTGGGGTATTAACAACTCTATATATATATATATTTATTTTTTTTGAACTGGACCCAACTGCACTATTGCACTTGAACAACAATTGATAAGCGTCACATACATGGTGTGCGCCAAAGATATGCTTCTTCGACTTCTCTTCAAAGCTGAAACTAGCCGATTGTCTCTTTCGCTCTCGTATAATCGTGTCGTGTACGTGTGCCGTGTCGGTGGTGCCTAAACACCGACGATCGTGGGTTCGATTCCCGCTCGGAGTGGATATTTGTGTTTATACAAATATTTATTTCCGGTCTGGTTATTAGTACTTGTAGGACTCCCCACCGTGCCTTGGAGAGCACATTAAGGTGTCTATCACCTGAATCACTTGATAGCGATCGCTACTCATAGTAGGAAACCCGCCGGCAGTGGAGCAGCGTGGTGGAATAAGCTCTGATCCTTCTTCTAAATGGGGAAAGAGTTCTATGCCCAGCAGTGAGATATTATAGGCTGATACTCTTTCTTTCCAAAGATCAATGTACAATATCAAAGCACTATGCACTATGTCAAAGCTTTGATTTCTCTAAATGATTTGTGCCTACATTATTCAGTAAATGTTACAATTTGAAGTATTTTATTTGAATAGATTGATTTAACAAATTTTGTCACTTTTAACTACTTTTTTATCTTTATACAGGTATGTAAATAAAAACAGGTATGTAAATAAAAATTTTAATATAGTAATTAATTAAATACTTATTTGATTTAGGAATTATGGGAAATTGTACTTATTATATATATATATATTGTAATATAACTAGATCGGCAAACAAGCGTACGGCTCACCTGATGATAAGCAGTTACCCTAGCTTTTAGACGTCTGCAACACCAGAAGCATTGCAAACGCGTTTCCGACCTTATCCCCGAGTCCTCTCTGGTCACCTTTCTCACCAGCAGGAACACACCACTATTTGAAATTAGTATTATTTAGATGTGATCTTCTTTATGGTCGAGGTACTTCCCCTGTCGGACTGCTCCATATTTGAGCAGGAAATTTCCTGCTTTGCCCCACCTCAGTTAAAAGTTGAATAAATTTAGTCAAAAACAAACATCGTCGTTAATTATTTATTTTCAACTTAATTAATATAGCCTGTATAGATACAAATATTAGAGTATTTTTTTTATTAATCTAAAATACTAGTATAAACCACAATCTTAAACAAAAATGGGTATAAGCTACTTCCGTTTCTGCTTATTATTTAGGTCAAATAAAACATCGCAAACATTAAGGTACAACGTTCCACGGTACGAAACTTCCTGGCTCTGGTCGAGGAATCTGAAACAGATGAGAAAAAATGTTTGGACGTCAATAATTATTAAATGATTATTTTATTTTATTATCATCTTACTAACAATAACTAACATAGATTATAAGTAAATATTGTTACCAACACACTAATACACAATGAATGTACACGTCTGAAATAAACGCTTATTATTATTAATATTATTAATAATATAAAGAAATACGAGTTTGCTTTAGACCACAAGACTGGAGTAAAGCTTCGGCACAATAGGCCTGCACTGTCTCTTAGATATACGAACCGTAACTAGCTATGGGAGCGCGAGAGAAAGAAAATGTTTGCTCGCACCTCTCTCTCGCTCCGTTTGCATCGCCCGATTACACATCGTAACACTAGTCACGCATTCACCAGCTTAATTCCCAAGTCAAGCGTGCGTAAATATCTTTTACTAAAAAAATGAATGTGCTTTAGACCGCACGACTGAAGTAAAACTTTCTATATTCACTAATTTATGTCTCACTTTCAACTTCCGTTCTTTTCGCACAATCTCACATTCTGTAATGCTCTCGTCTCACATTCACCAGCTTACTCCCCAACTCAAGCGCGCGCAAATAAGTTTTACTTCAATAAAGAATCGAAGAGTTTACCTTTTCTGTTATGTGATCTTCACATGCCATGCGTATACGTGCCGAAGTAGCGGGAGACTCGAGGTAGAAATTAAGCGATACACCGGCGTCCTTACGTGCTGCTCGAATAGCTTCTTTTATTGCAAAAAACACCGAGCTCGCAAGGAACAATGGAGGCTCACCGACAGCCTACGAAACAGCACAAAGGTATGTTAGCCTTTAAGTGTACTTAAATAAATCTGATCAAAATATTGAATCAAAATTTTTTTAAACTTACTTTTGAAGAATATACTGCTCTCGGGTTAGGAGCGCCTTTTAGTAAGGAAACGTTAAATTCTTGGGGTATATCTCCAAAACCTGGTATTTTGTAAGCACCAGGCCCTCGTGAATATAATGTCCCTGTTGGAGAATAGATGAGTTCTTCCATTGTAAACAACCCATATCCTTGGATAAAACCTCCTTCTATTTGACCAATATCTATAGCAGGATTTAAACTTTCTCCTAAATCCATAACTATATCGGTTCTAATAACTTGATGATCACCGCTCAGACAATCTATTTCAACTTCGGTGCATGCAGCCCCAAACGTATAATAATTGAAAGGTTTTCCGACATTATTTTTAAAATCATAACCTATATCTGGAGTGGCGTAAAATCCTGTAGCTGATAAACTTACTCGGTCTACATAAGCTGCAGAAACCCAGTCTTCCCATTTCCCATCAGGGTTTTTATTTATATATGGCTGAAGTCGTTTCATTAATGTTTCACAAGCCTCCAGAACAGCCATACCATTAAGATCAGATCCGGCGCTGGCAGCTGTAGCAGATGTATTTGGCACTTTGTCAGTAGATGTTTCGCTTATATGAATTTTCGAAATATCGATCCCAAGAGCACGAGAAGCAACTTGAATCATTTTGGTATGTAATCCCTGACCCATTTCTGTTCCGCCGTGGGATACAAGAACTGAACCATCAGTGTAGATCAATACTAAAGCACCGGCTTGATTTAGCAATTTCTCTGTAAAAGCTATCCCAAACTTTGTAGGAATTACCGATATACCTCGCTTGCGCCAACGGTGTTGCCTAAAATTAGAATTATATTTTAATAAGAATATTTTTACATCAAAAAAGCAAATATTGGTTCAAACAATAAATTCAAACATTGTACGTTACTTGTTAAAGTTCTCAATATTTGTTTTTCTTTGTGCAAAATCACTTTTAGCTACACACTCATCCCAACACCTTTGCAATGTACAGTGCGATAGAACCTGCCCATAGTGCGTTGTCATATTTTCTTGATATAAGTTAATATTTCTAATTTCCTCTGCAGTTTTATTTAAAGTATTAGCTATGTCCCAAATCATATTTTCAGCACCAAACATCCCTTGTGGACCACCAAAACCTCGGAAAGCTGTGTTAGAAGGCAAATTTGTCTTACAAACGTGCCCAGTTACCTCACAATTGGGTATGTAATAAGAATTTTCGAAGTGAAACATCGCTCTTTCGACAACCTGTAGTAAACCATATATATAATAATTAATTTAAATGTTTAAAACAATATACTTAGGTACTAATATTGGCTACTAGCACTTACTGGTCCAGAAAGATCAATAGAATATCCTCCATTGCTATATATATTAACTTCTGCTGCCATTATCTTTCCTTCTTTAGTTACTGCTACTTTATATCTCACTAAGAAAGGATGCCTCGTTCCTGTCATTTGCATGTCTTCATCTCGATCAAGCATACACCGCACTGGGCGTTGTAGTTTATGGGCAGCTAAAGCTACTGGTAAAGCAACTAGGAAACTTCTCGATTCTTTACCGCCAAATCCACCTCCCATGCGTTTTACCCGTGCTACTATTCTGTTCATCGGTACATGGAGTATATGACTAATTAATTTCTAAAATAAAAATTAAGATTCTTGTTACTTTCTCCTTCTAAAATAAATTTAGAATATTATCTTAAGATTAATATAGTTATATATTTACAAAATTCATACCCTACTTTTATCAAACCATAGTCATACTTAATTTTAGTTATAAATAATTAAGCCGTTAATTCTAACATCTCTTAAGATCTTTAAGAATATAAAATGGTTTCCTTTAAAATACTAATTAAAAAAATTACCGCAATTTCTGAAGGATGTTGACTGGAACAAAATATCTCCAATTCGTTATCTTCTTTTTTTGGAATTGCAAACGAAGCATTTGTTTCAAAATAAAAATGTTCTTGTCCACCCATTCTACACTCTCCTTCAATTACTATATAATTTGCATCTTCAAAAACAGACTTCACATTCCCCCTACGTATGGTTTTTGGATATTGTTTATAAAAAGAATTGTGTTTTATGGCATCCTCTATAGAAATTATAACTGGTTGTAATTCTTCATATTCGATTTTGACTTTTCTTGCTGCAGCCTGGGCTATTTGCTGGTCTTTAGCTACGATGACACCAATGGTTTGACCTTGACTGATTACTTTTTCACTTGCAAATAACTCTTCATCATGAATTATAGGGCCTATAGTGTTTTGTTCTTTCGTCAAATCTTTAGCCGAAAAATATGCTACAACGCCTGGTTGTTTTAGCGCTTCGTCTGGATTTACTGATACCAATTTGGCATGAGGTTTTGAACTAAGAACAAATGCTAAATATAATTCACCTTCTGCTATGGGTATATCATCACAATAAATAGCTTCACCTGTTACCTGTTTCAGTGCAGACACGTGAGTTATAGGTCTACCGACAGTATCACTTTTTGTTTCTTTATCGCCAATCAGTTCAAAATATTGGGAACTTTTTGGTATGTTCCCATGAAATTGTTCCGCGCCACTGCTGTGATATTGTGGTATAAGATCTTCATGTATATAATTCTCCGACATATCTTTTGCTATTGCTAAATAAGCTTTAAGGAATAAACTCATAGTTAATGCTCGTCTATATAGTATATTACCGCCAGGTGCAGAAGGATGTAACGGTAATTCATCTAACAAATGCGTAAAAGCTTTATCAACCATTTCTTCTGACCATTTTAAACCTATTAAAGCTTGACTAGATTTTGTCGCTAACTTAGTTACCGGTGCCATTCCACCGAAGGCTAAATTAATGTTTTTAATAATATTTGTATTACTTTCGAATTCGACATTAACTGCAGCAGTTACTATTGAAATATCATCTTCTCGTCGCTTTGCTTGTTTATATGCCTTAACAAACTGGTATCGACTTGAATACGGAATTTCGATCGAAACTAAAATTTCATTCGATTTAACAATATTTTTTCTGTATCCAGTAAAGAAAGATTCATCCATTAGTACTGATCGAGAGCCATTCTCAAGACTTAGTAGGTTGAGTTTTACCTTCAAAGACATAAAAATTGGACTTAAATCTGATATAGGACTTCCTGTCATTATGTTTCCTCCAATTCCTGCAACATTTCTTATTTGTTTACCAGCAAACCAGTTTAACATGTCTGTTATTGTTTTTAGTGTCCTTGTCTTATACTTGGGTAAGCTCTCTATATATTTCTTAAAAACATTTTCCATACATTCCAAAGTAACGGCTGCCCCAACTAAAAGCCCTGTTTCTGTTTCTAACACTGTATTCATCTCCGAGATACAATTAGGCATAATTATTACCGGATAAACAAGATGTTTAAACTTTACTTCTACGCCTACTTCTGTATTTCCTACAACTATTTTTGCATCTGGATGTTGATCTTTTAATTTTAATAACGTTTCAAGTGTTGTTGGTCTGTACCAGACACATTGATTTCCTTTATATACCAAATATTGTTCATCATAAATTGACGACATTTTTAATTCTGGTGGAAATATAGGTTCTTGACTTGGATCGTAAGGCAAAAATGAAGATTTTTCAAATAAAGATTCCGTTTCGCTATTATCAGTCTTATTCTTGCAACAATCTTTACCCATTGCACATAACCCTTTACTAGATTGATACGAGTTGCCATTTGTTGGACGATTTGTTTCCCAATCTTCAATAAACGTCTTGTACCCTTCTATTATAGCTCGATAACCTGTACATCTACACAAATTGCCTTGTAACGCTACTTCCATATCTGAGTATTTTATCTTTTTACAACTTCTAAGTAAACTGTACATGGACATTACAATTCCTGGAGTACAAAACCCACACTGTGAACCATGTGCCTTAGCAAGTCTTTCCTGAACTGGATGAAGTTTTGTTTTAGTTGAACCTATACCTTCTACTGTTGTTACCGCTAAGCCATGCATGGCGCATACTGGCGCTAGACAGGCATTTACGGCTAAATGTCTGATTTTTAATAAGAAACATTACTACGTTTTTTTTTTAATACTGTGCTGTGTGGCTACGGCACTAAAGAATTTAGCCACCCCCTCTCTTCCCGTGGGTGTCGTAAGAGGCGACTAAGGGATAACAAGGTTCTGCAACCACCTTGGAACTTAAGAAACCGACCGATGGCGGGATAACCAACTGCTGGCTTTGAAATACACAGGCCGAAGACGGGCAGCAGCGTCTTCGGTGCGACAAAGCCAGTACTGCGGTCACCAACCCGCCTGCCCAGCGTGGTGACTATGGGCAAAACACATGAGTTCACGTTATTTTTGGCGTAAACTTGTGGAGGCCTATGTCCAGCAGTGGACTGTATAGGCTGTAATGATAATGATAATGATGTAATAGATATGCGTTACCACTGTAAAAGCGTAATACTTTCTAATGTTAAAAAATTAGAGCAAATAAAGTTCAGGTACTAAATGATCGATTTTATATAAGATGTGTTAAAATTATACGTTTACAATAATAATTATTATAAAAACGTTTATTTTTTTAGAAATATATATTTCTTAAAGTCTCATTTGTAGAGATTATAGAAAAATTTCTGGTGAAAAGCTTATAGACTTTTATGAGTTCGCACCATTACAAATGCTGCCAGCACAGAATGTAAAATTTACATTTAAAAATAATACACCAAATTATATGCAACATCAAAGAAGCATATGACTATAGTAACAAATAAAAACAGGAATAATAAATTAAGTGAGACACACTGTACGCTTATAATAAAATCATAGTTAATACAACTCATGACATGAGCATGAATGTTTTATACCGAAGTGTCTGATAAAATTCTACAGTTGACTATATCAATATATTGATAGCTTCACTTTTTTCTAATTTGATTCTAATTTTTGCTGCTCAGGGAGCCTTTTTTCACTAAAATTTCGAAATTTCGAGCGAATTGCAGCAAATCTAATGGAAGATAGGATGTCGTTACAACGTTTGGAATCTTCAAAGTGAAAACTACCTTTAAATGCTAAAAAAAAACTAGCCGATAATTATCGGTGTCAGATGTATTTAGCCACCTCAGTTTCTGTACCAAGTATAATGGCCTGTTATGCTCTCAGATCAAATACGACTTCATATTTAATACATTAAAACTATTTAGAAGAGGAGTAAATTAGATCCACGAGTAATATTGTGGCAAAAACGTATAGGGGAATGTATGTACTTCTTTCCAATGTATTCCAAATAAAGTTATTATTCATATTATATTTATTATATAAAAAGGATACATTAATTTCTTCTCTTTGCGGTCATATTTAGAGATCATAACAGTACATGCGCCGCACCCGCCTTCTGCGCATCCTAACTTGGTACCAGTGAGGCGCAACTTTCTTCGCAAATACCATAGTAGTGTCCATTCGGGATCAGGATTTGTTTCTATTACCTGTTACATTTAAACAAAAAGATAATATTTGCTTAATATTAACGATATACCTCTCAAACTTGACAAGTAGGATTAAAAACCAATTTTTCGTTTAACAAAGTGACTTTGAATGAAAATTAGATTACACAATTAAGGTAAACAGTGTTTAATTAACTTGAATGTATGATAAATTCGTAGCATTCAATAAATACTTTGTCTACCTAAGTTACTAAAAATTAATAATAATTTGAAAATTCGATGCTTAAAATGATAAACAAGTAGTAAAGTTAGGTAAATAGTCATAACGATAAACTTATTCGACTATAATTATAACCTTTTACTTATTTTGTTACAAATTGTACCTTAGATACTTTAAAATATTTAATTGTTTTGATTGCATCAACTCGGGGCCAGAGTGACTTATCTAAGGGTCACTGTTGATATTTTTTCGTTGCAAACAGACTTGTGTGTAGGGTCTTCGTTCTCTAGACTGATGCAATACTACCATATCATAATAAAATGTTAAAAAGGAAAAAGTTAGTATATACTTTGTTAAACTCTGCGCTGCGCAGTCGAGGAATTTTTCATTTTTAATAAATGTTTTCGTCAAAGCACTACATACACTATCTAAAAGTTATAATAAGTTAATTTATAAAAATGTGTATGGCCGTTTTAATAGAATAATTAAAAAATATAAGCAGATAGAAAGGAAATGGAAAAAAACGTCTTCATTTTTCCTTCACCTGCTTTAAATTTTACTGTTATTAAAATTAAAGCCAAATTTACTTTTAATTTGAATTTCAATAATTAATAATAAACCTATTTTTAACCGACTTCAAAAAAGGAGGAGGTTACTCAATTCGACCGTATATTATATATATAATATATATAATGTTATTTTACTAATTAAATATGGTAACGGAATAATATCCAAAAAAGTTTGGAAAATCCAAAAGTGCACGCCTCATAATCTCGTTTTTTAACCGACTTCCAAAACAGGAGGAGGTTCTCAATTCGACTGTATTTTTTTTTTTTTTTTATGTATGTTACATCAGAACTTTTGACTGGGTGGAGCGATTTCGACAAATTTTCTTTTAATCGAAAGGTGATGTGTGCCAATTGGTCCCATTTAAATTTATTTGAGATCTAACAACTACTTTTCGAGCTATATCTAATAATGCGTTTTTACTTGACGCTTTTTTCGTCGACCTACGTTGTATTATACCGCATAACTTTCTACTGGATGTACCGATTTTGATAATTCTTTTTTGATGGAAAGGAGCTATCCCAAGTTTAGTACCATGATAAGGAAACCAGGATCTGATGATGGGATCCCAGAGAAATCGAGGGAACTTCTTGAAAATCCGCAATAACTTTTTATTAGGTGTACCGATTTTAATGATTTTTAATTTAATCGAAAGCCGATGTTTATCATGTGGTCACATTTAAATTTCATCGAGATCTGATAACTACTTTTTGAGTAATCTTTGATAATGCGTTGTTACTTGACTATTTTTTCATCGATCTACGTTGTATTACTCGTCGATGTAATTGAAGTCGGTTTTTTTTTCGTTTGCGAGCAAACACAATTATTACAGTTGAATTGATTTTGATTGCTTTTTTGCTAACTTATAACAAATCTTTTTAGTTTATTGCTAATTATAAATAAACTACATTGAATTAGGCCGTGATCTTCGAAAAGATCGCGTTAGTTTTAAATCATACTGAAGCGTATAAAAAATAAATGGACTTGATTAGTTAAGGTTTTCGGCAGATATCGTGACCAAACGGTTTTCATACATACATTTAACTGTCGGACGTCCACGGAATGATTTTTTAAACATTTTTTATTTTATTTAAAAAACAAAATGTCTTAAAAATATGATGTGTTGAAACTAGTATTTTTCCATAACATTTATATAATATATATAAATAGATTTGATTTTTGTAAGGCGACCGAAGAGCACAACCTCATCCGACTCATTTGCCTATGAGACGAGCAAAATTTAAACCCGGTTTACACCACGGGGTGTCTAGTAAGTATATTCAACACGTGTCAGTAGCTACCTTACAATTATGATTAATATTTCTTGCGTTAATCATACACTAGCAATTATTAAAACAGAAATGTAAATATTGTTTTAAATTAGGTTAATCGCCACTTGTCTCTGCCGATCAGTAGCATACTACGTACGTAATTCTTTATAGGTACCTTGACCTTATACCAAATGATCCAGATGTAATTGACGTTTGACTTTTTTGATATATCTATTATATATATCTATTATATATATCTATTATATATATATATATGATATATCTATTATATATTTAACTAAAGAGAAAAAAGATAAAAAGTTAGAACCGAAAAAATGAAATAACTGTTTGGTTCATGTTTAAGAAAAAATAGGTCAAGAGCAATTCGGCCTCGCGCATTAAGGGCTTCTTTAATCAATTAATTTAAAATAGAACAAAAACGACGAAATCGTTAGAAAACAGGTTTTATGGAAATTTACAGACAGAATTAAACAAAAAAAGTTATTTTTCATTTCGTAGAGTTAAAAATCAATAAATTTCTAAAATAAAAGTAGCCTATGTTACTCCTTATTACATCGCCTATCTGCCAGTGAAAATCCCGTCAAAATAGGTCAAGCCGTTTCAGAGATTAGCCGGAACAAACAGACAGACAAAAGTGTTATTTTGGTATATGTGCCGTGTATACATCCATATGCATCTAGTAAAAAGTGGTTATTTCAATATTACTAACAGACACTCCAATTTTATCTATTTCCATAATACACCTTTTACTTTATCTTTATGATAAATACCTGCCTCTTATCGCTATCGAGCAGCTCCGTATCAAAAAAACTAAGCAGACCAAAGCAATTTCATTAATAAGCTCCTTTTCGCACCCTCTGGGTAAAACTTTGAGTATTTATATGTTGTACGTGTTATTTACGATTTAACCTGTAACAATACAATGCTGGGCATGGCCTTTTTCTCCATGTAGGAGAAGGATCGTAGCTTAATCCACCACGCTGCTCCACTGCGGGTTGGCGCATCGAAGCGTATATACCCCTACTATGTATGAGTAACGATCGCTGTCAGGTATATGTGATAACAACTGGGACCGCCTACAGCTTAACCAGCTCCCTGAGGCCTGGTTAGGTGACTTACAAGAACAGAGACTCAAACTGCAAAGAAATATTACCCGAACCGAATAGAAATAGAACCCGAAAACCGACGACATTTAAGCGCGTAATACACATACCTACACAAGAGTTTTTTTTAAATCTTTATTTTAAAGAGCTTGGTCACAAAAGAAGCGACTATGACACTATACGTCTTCCTAAACTAGAAACTGGTCTTGAGAGAAGATGACCGCTCATCTTACTCTCAAACCCCGTCTAACCAGTTCATACAGAGCGCTAGCCTCCTTGGATAAAGGGAATGACCAAGACGCAGTTTATTCCACCGACTTCTCTTATAATATTATTAGACATAAATATATCATTCCGTAATGGTTCATTCCAGGTACATTCCATAACAATATGACAAACGTCTTCAATTTTATCACATTCCTCACAATCAAAAAAGCAAACTTGTTTAACGGAATGTGTCCGGAGCGCATTCTTAAGGCTATATCCAATCTGCTTAAAGTATTGCTGATCCAAGGAGAACTCATCGGTTCAGGCTGTATGGTTTTATACCAAATATCCTTTTTGGTAGACCTTTCATCAAAGTATTCCTTACACAATTCCAAACAACGTTTTTGACTGGGCACTATCATTATATAAAATCCATACGACTGCGGATGATTGAAATATATATCCTACGAAGGTGCTTGGGATGTATTCCCCAACCCGAACCAGCTAAAATTTTACACATATTTAATAATTGTATGCATTTATCTTTAGTCTCGCTCACATGTTTACCCCATCTAAGAGAAGGGTCAAGCCATAACCCTAAATACTTAACGCTCGCCACTGTACTCAGAATTACATTGTTTACTTTAAGTTCAACCGCACCTCTAAATGGCCGTTTTTTAAATATATAAACCTTGCTCTTGGATGGAGACAGATTCAAACCAATATTGGACAAAAAATTACATAATAAGTCGAAGTCAGACTGTAAGTTGGTCGAGGCTTGTAAAATATCGTTTCCTGAACTAAACAAAACAAAGTCATCCGCGTATTGCATAATCATTGCTGAGTTAATGCGTTTGCATATATCAATAGAGATTACATTCAAAAAAAGCGACCCATTGTTGACCCATTGTCAAGTGGGTCGCCTTGTGCAAGGCCACGACTGCAAGTCCTAACAAAGTTTGCATTATCTACAATAATATGAATACGTCTTTCTATGAGAAAGTTCCAATTTCGTTAAACAGAACTACTATCTAATAATCATTAAACAAAACTACTATCCATTTATAAATAAAGATATATTTTTGAAAAAATCTGATACATTTCACACACTTTTGGAAACAAAAAAAAAACTCAGTCTACTATAACTTGTAAAGACTTTTTAATTTTAGAAAAAACGCTCAATTTCTTTAAAATAAAAATCTTACGAATTTTCTGGATGAGCTCAACCAAGGACACTGGACGCTCTTCAGTTTCAGGTTCGTGATGAGTCTCTTCGTCTAATTCTGAAAAGTGAAAACCTTTTACCTCTTCTTCTGTGTTCGTATCCTGAGAAACTTCTATAAGCGTGACTTCCTCTATTAAATCTTGTCCAGTATGCTTCTTAGTATTTATTTTTGGCGCTCTTTTTTGGGATTTTTTTTTTATTTTCGTAAAAGGGCCCGATACCACTGCCTCAGCAAAAGTAGGTCGCGTAGTAATCAAAGGTTCATTTACATCAACTTTCTCTAAATTAGCATTAGGGTTACCATTTGTTGAGATTCGTTGAGGAGTATAGGATAGTATAGTATAGTATAGTATAGTATAGGCACATATAGTAACAACGCCTTTCTATACGTAACATTAAATTCAGATATGAGCTCTCTGATTTTTTTCCTTTTTATATATTTGACACGATTTTGACAGGGCCAAATGATTTCCACCACAGTTGACACATTTGAATGTAGTAACTCCGCAATTTTCATGATTGCCATTGCACTTTGGGCATACGATTTTATTAGATAGGCATAAGGTTTTTGTATGTTCATATCTCCAACAGTTGGAACATTGAGTGACCGGAAATATGAAAGGGTTCAACTTTAATTGTCAAATCCAATACAAATATGTGTTAAAGTAAAGAAAAGCCTTTAAACCCAACTCTGATAAATTCACTGGGCGTTCAGTCGTTACTATTTCTACGAGTAAGCCTCTTAACCGATACAATTTCGATATCACTTCGTAAATAATGCAACAGATCTTTCTCCGATAAATCTAAGTCGATGTCTTTAACTATCCCATAAGAAGTCCCCACCTCCTATCTTTTTTGACTCTTCCAACCCTTAATTCTAAGTCCGTCGCAACTCAAAAACTTATTTGCTGAATCTTCCGAGTCAAAAGTTACTAGAATTTTAAATGCATTGATGTATTTAATTTTCATAATGCCAGATATTTTTTTGGGCTTTTAATAGCTTAGCCAAAGCGAATTGTTTCGGTAACTTGTCCTTGCATGTAACACTTAACTGTATATCTTCGATCAATCTTCTTTTCGCCCTACTCTTTGAAACTTGTATCCATTCTTCATCATTATCCTCAATATCCTCTAATCGTACACGTTTATTCGTATTACTTTCAATATTGTTATTTAAATTCATCTGTTGTGTATATTCTTCCTTTATTGCTAATACGTCTACACTCTCAGCTTCGTCAACATAGTCACATAGCTGCATTACACTGCCATCCGAAAATTTGGTATCCTCCATTGTACATAAGCTTCATAATGTAAATAACAACTCCCGGACGTTTACTTTTAAATGACTGGTATTATGTTATTTAATTATTTTAAAAAAATACAGTCGAATTGAGAACCTCCTCCTTTTTTGGATGTAAGTAGAACAAAGTCGCTGCTCGCTGTCTGTATGTTTAGATCTTTAAAACTACGTTACGGATTTTGATGCGGTTTTCTTTAGTGAATAGAGTGATTTCAGGTGAAGGATTACATGTATAATAAATGCATAATATAGTAAAGGAATACTGATAGTTTTGGCAACCGTGCGAAACCGAGGCGGTTCACTAGTATATATATACATACATATATATGTATATATATATATATATATATATATACATTTCTTTTAATTAATAAATATGAATAGAAAATTTATTCATAGTGAAATAATATAGTTTTAATTGAAAAATAAAAATTTCATTTTTCTACGCTTACGTTGATTTACAGTCAACACATAGTTTAGTTATTCCACATCCAATAACTTTTAAAATAATTAGTTTTGTGCAGTCTTAAGTAATTTTGAAGTCACATAATTTTTTTGTACAGAATTATCAATAAATAATCGAAATCAAAAATTTCTTTATTCGAGTAAGCTTATACACTTTTGAATCATAATATTTCAAATTGAAATTATATTAGTTTTTAATTAATTACAGTTAAAAGTGAAGCTACCATGGATTCGGAATGTAGATTTTGAAGAGAAAAATCGAAAAGCAACTCAACAGTTACTCTTATCAAGGCTCTAAAGAGCCTGTTTTATATCTTGTTGATAAAATTTATCAGCAACCGGTTAAACAATTTATTTTACGATAATTTTATTTCACACATTTTCAGAAAGTTACATTAGCATAATTGCGTCGATTTTGTCACATTGTTTACATACAAATAAACCTGTAAATTTGCAAATAAAAGCAAATTCAATGATCAGTTTTAATAAATTACCGTAGGTTCGAGAGTTGAAGCGCTAAATATAAGTAGTTATTCGCACGGATAATGAGCATTGACCTTCAACTTCATTTCAATGTTTTATGAATATAAATATATAATGAGTACTATTAGTACTATATATATTTATAGACATATTTCTCCTACATGAAGAAAAAGGCATATGCCCAGCGGTGCGATGTTACAGGCTGAATGCGATGCGAAATATATTTAAAATGAATCACTCAATGCAATTAATCGCGAAATTGCATTAAATAAATTAAAATTATAACTATACAATACACAATTGTATTTGCTCGCAAACCAAAAAAAAACGACTTCAATTACATCGACACGTAATACAACGTAGGTAGGTAGACGAAAAAATAATCAAATAAATACGCGTTATCAAAGATTACTCAAAAATTATTTATCAGATTTTGATGAAATTTAAACGAGACTATGCGACAAGCACCGCCTTGTGCTTGTCAAATAAAAAATCGATTAAAAAATAATCATTCAAATCAGCCCACCCAATAAAAAGTTATGAGGTCTAATAAAACGATGGTCAACGAAAAAATGGTCAAGTAAAT
Organism: Melitaea cinxia; assembly: GCF_905220565.1. Classification (NCBI taxonomy): domain Eukaryota; kingdom Metazoa; phylum Arthropoda; class Insecta; order Lepidoptera; family Nymphalidae; genus Melitaea; species Melitaea cinxia. Next base: position 8,532,310 of record NC_059401.1, read on the forward strand.
ACGCATGACTATGTCTCAAAAAGTGTTAGTCAGATCCCGATACAATTTAAATGTGACCACATGACACGCGACATCTTTCGAATAAAAAAGTCATCAAAATCGGTTCCCCCAATCAAAATTTCTGAGACTATACACAAAAAAATTAGTCTAGTTGAGAACTTTCCCCTTTTTTGGTGTCGGTTAAAAATGGTATTCGTTAATTTGTTCTATACTAACTTCATACGATTATTATTTCTAAACTAAGTTTTTGGCTTAAAAAAGAATTTCATAAAATACTCGTATTGAAACAACTCATCTAATTAAATTTCGAGTTGGAAGTTCCAACTTGGAACATTGATGACATTATAATTGACAATTAATAGTCGACGACAGTAGTGCACTTTGACCTAATTTATTTATCAAGAAGAGAGCACACCAACTTGATAAAACGCCACAAATTATCACTGATTTATCGCTTAAAATACGTACATACCTTTTTACCATTTACGTAGAAAACTAACTGAGTGCTCACATCGGTTACCTCTTCACCGGCATTTAAAAGTCCCATGCTTTTATAATAATAATAAAACGATAATATTAAACGTTAAATGTGAAAGCAACAGATATAACCTTGTCCGCCTTACACAGATATTCGATTGGAACTGAACTATGACAGTAGTCCGTTAGGAGCGACGATAATAATAATTTGCTTGTCGTGCGCCGGCGGCTATAGGACGTCACATGTATTATAAAATCATATGTTTGTCTGATAACTGTAAACTGCGACAAAAACACGAGGTAGATTTAGATCGAAATGATTTATAAAATTATTTATGCGTTAACTCAGACAACTTTTATTTCGAAACTAGTAAAAATATCGTTAGGTAGATATTACATTATCGCCACATACAAGTATCTACCTATATAGTTAAATTATTACACAAAAAAATATTATAAATACCCAACTAAAATATTGTTTTTATTTCCTAGTCGTATTAATATTATAAAAAAATTGTTCATGTAACAAAACTATTCTAAAACGATCTTCTTCTTCTTCTTCCTTCCAAGTAGGAGGAGGTTCTCAATTCGATTACACATATTTTTTTTAATTTCTGTTATCTTAATGAACTTATGACTCGGTGGACCGATTTCGATGATTTTTTTTAATTGAAAGGTAGTGCGTGTCATGTTGTTCCATTTATATTTAATTGAGATTTGACAAGTACTTTTCGAGTTATACCTACTAATACGTATTTAGTTGACTATTTTTTATTCGTCAACCTACGTTGTAATACGTGGTTTGTCTCGTACGTTGGTACGTGGGTTGTCTGGAAGAAATGACAAATTAGCCATAAGTCTGCCCATTGTACTTCACTGTCTGTAACTATCTTTATGCTTTGTTTGTAATATATTTGTGGTGTACAATAAAGCACAAAATAAATAAAATAATAAATAGATATACCGATTTTGATGATTCTTAATTTAATCGAAAGCTGGTACTTGTTTTGTGGTCCCATTTAAATTTGATCTAATGACGACCTTTTGAGTGATGTTTGATAATGCTACTTGACTATTCTTCCATCTACCTACGTTGTATTACTTATCAATGTAATTGATGTCGGTTTTTATTCGTTTGCGAGCAAAAAATTATCTAGTAAAAAGTTTCATTCAAAAGATTTTACTTTTTGGTTGTATTGTTTGTAGCTGGCTGGTTTTTTGATAACATGAAAAGGTGACATTTAAAAAAATAAAATTAAAAAGTTAAAACAGTTTCCCGCCACTTTTCATTTGTTTTTTTTTTTTTTTTTTTTGTCCGTCAAAATACCTGAATCCAACGAATAAATTCGGTATGTTTTAAAGCTTTACTTTAAAAAAGAGAAAAATGCGACACAAGCCTTGAAAAAAAAATTGTGAGGCTTATGCAATGTCAATATGAATAGCACAAAATTTGTTTAACGCTTTTAGTCAGGAAATAAGTCTAAGTAGTTTTTTCTAAGTTTCTTGTGTCTCTAACAAGAGAATTAAGTTTTAGAAAGGTCAAGAAAAATGCGGCAATAATTGACAATCAAATCGACGCGTATCAGTGCCCCAACAAGAGACTATACAATGTCTCATGTAGTGATGTACCAAAAATTGACAATTGAAATTTGTAAATTTGTATAACAATGTGAATGTGTAAATTTATGATATTATGTAATGATAGGTAACCGTTCATAATTACCCCAACTGATGCCCGTATTTTATCCAGACTGGACTGCGTAAATACGGATAAAAGAGTTTTGTTGTTTATTTTTTAATGATACTTGTTGACTGCTTACTGAAAGTATAATAAGTATGTTGATATTCAATAGTATTACACCAAAGCTTAGTAACAATTAAAAAGTAACTAATTAATATTACGATACTGGCTTTTATTTTAGTTTTCCCTTAGATATCCGCAGAATCAAATTACTACTCTACGGATTAAGAGCAATAAGAGGAACGCTGTCTAACATAATTGTTATGTTCCAGTAGAAAAACTGTTATTAAGTTTTATACAAAACTTTCTATTTCGTCATATGTCTGTGTAACTATTCCACTGTAATTTTTTACTTTTTTATACTTTAATGGGTAATATTTATCTAAGTTTTTTATATATTTTGTGAAGATGGATGAACGTTTTATGAACAAACTTTCACGCAAAAACTATTGTAAGTAATGAACTTTATCCTTACATCGGTCAATGACGCGGGTAAAAGAAATCAGAATTGTGTTATGATCTAATATACCTATTAAAAAATATTTTCTCTTTTAAAGTTCAGTTGTGTGTGATTTTCAAAATATTGCAAGCTACAAAAATAGTAGGTATACTAAAATAGTAACTAAACGTAATTTTGAGGTACAGTTCTCACCAATTGAAAATGAAATGCAAAATTCACTTCAGCCTATTGCAGTCCACTGCTAGACATAGGCCTCCCTGAATTCACGCCAAAAATCATGGCGCAAACTCATGTGTTTTGCCCGTAGTCACCACTCTGGGCAGGCAGGTTGGTGACCGCAGAGCTGGCCTTGTCGAACCGAGGACCTGCTGCCCGTCTTCGGCCTGTGTATTTGAAAGCCAGCAGTTGGATGATTATCCCGCCATCAATTGGCTTTTTAAGTTCCAAGGTAGTAGTAGAACTGTGTTATCCCTTAGTCGCCTCTTACGACACCCAACGCAACGCAAAATTACAGCATTGGAAGCAGTTCGAATCAATGGGCTAGCCTCTTTCTCCATATAGAAGAAGGGTCAGAGCTTCATCCACCATGCTGCTGCGGGTTGGTAGATACATTTTCTAGTATGAGTACCGATTACTATCAGGTGTCTATGATAACAACCGGCACCAACAGCTTAACGTACTCTTCGAGGTACAGTGGGGGGAACCACAAGGACTAACAACCAGACCCGAAATAAATATTTGTATAAACATAAATATCCACTCCCAGTGGGAATCGAACCCGCGACCGTCAGTGTTTAGGCACCGCCGACACGGCATACGTACCAGAGCGGTCGTGAATACATACAAGGGTGCGTTTTTGTATTAACGGAATAGGGGATATTGAGTAAAAAAAAATACCGCAAACAAATATTCGTAGAAATACTTTTAGCCATCCCGAGCGGGAACCGAACCCACAACGGCCGTTGAACATGTACCTACACGGCACACGCACAACTACACCAGAGCAATGGTCCTACATTATGAGTCTATGTAAAAAACATATCCGACTACACAGCACGAGATTCGGCCTAAGGAATGTATATTAAGTCCTATAATTGGAAATTATAACTATGCTTTCGCGCTGATTGGATGATTTATACAGAACTTACCTTCTTAATTTCTTTAACTTATTAATTAATAAACATTTTCAGGGTGCAATTTAATGAGGCTAAATAAAATATAGAATAAAAATAAATAAAACAAAAACTAGAACTTACCATTTATTTTATTTGTATAGAAAATCCATTCCATCCGTTCAAATTCACCACCACTGCAGGCGCCAGCTATACAAACTCAAGACACGAAAAAAAAACATTTATTGCTTTCTTCACATTCACACAACCAAGGACTTTTAAAATATTGTTCAGATTTAAAAACACGCGTAAAAGTTAAGTTTTCTTACTACATTTTTTGAATACCTAAGTAGCATGTATAAATTCAGTTCGAGTCGCATTTCGAGAATTTATTAATGCTCTATATTAAAAGATACACTGTATTGTTCTATTTTTAACACAAAATATTATCAGTACGCCACGAGAGCTACTCACAAAGGGGCGCCCAATGGTCCGCAAAACTAAAAATTGCTGGACATATTATATGGTCCTCGAATGAGGGGGCGCTAAAAAGCCGAGTACGAGTTAAACTCGCTACGCCACTGCCAGCCCACTGCCACTTTAACTTGCTAATTCTGTGAGCCATGTAGGTTACTTTTCTTCTCTCGCGGATAGTCTCATTTCTAATCCTATCTTTGAGAAAGACCCCAGCTAGAATGTTCGATTGCATATTGAACGACTTTAAACTTGTGCACCAGACCCAACGTCAGTCTCCACGACTCGGCACCGTATATGTTAACACAGGCAGGACACATTCTCGGAGGAGACTTGTCACTGCCGAGTCCTGGAAGGCTATGGTCTCCTTCTGCGAGACAGTAATGTTCCAGAAGGAGAACGACAAGCGGATGAAAGAGGAGGCCACCGACGAGGCCTCGATCCGCAGGCGACGAACGGGGGTGCGTAGGAGGCGCTACTTAATGCACCTCCAGTAACGCCCCTGTGCTCGTGTCGGGCCGGGATGGGAACCCGGTCCTGCTAGACATGGCGTCCTCGGGATTGTTCAGAAGTGAGCCAGAAAGTCCCCATGGAGGAGAAGTCTGGCCTTTTCACCGAGGCCAGCCGGTCGCTGGAGAGATCCTGTTGCCTGCAAATCCAGGACCCTCCACTTAAAGGGGCTGAAGGCTCCCGCAGGGGTTTGGTCGGTAGTGCACCCCCAAGTGTTGAAGCCGACATACGGTCTAGGACTGCCTACTCGGGCGTCCTGGATATCACCCGTAAATGGGTTCCCCTGCGATAACAAAAAAAAAGGTAGGATACATTGCACAAAGAGTTTTGTCTTCAAGCATTGCGTAATCGAGGTTCTTGTGGACCAGAAAACTGACGCCACCTTGGGAAAGCTCGTCACCTTCATGGAAGTAGATCAAGTGCCTGGAGTCCGGGATCATCGCCCTCCCTTCGAAATTCAGATAGCCCCATTATGCTCCTCTTAATGTGACTCAGTTCCACGTCAAGTTCGATGAGGTGAATGAAGTTTATAAAAATGTTATCATTGTCTAAATACAGAAACAAATAAATTAAATTCTCTATTGATCTATTTATTTACATTCGGACAAACAAAACGTAGATATTAAAGAGCTTCAATCGATTTTATTAAATGCAAACTTCAATTGATGAAAGATCGATCACAGAAAAAAAGGGATTTTTATACAACTAGGCTGTTGCCAGCCAAGCGCACGGCTCACCTGATGGTAAGGATTTCCTCCTTGATTTCATAGACGCTTGCACAGGAACCACAGGAACCCAACACTCGTTGAAAATAGCAATATTTAGCTGTGATCTTCTATAAGGTCGAGGTACTTCCCCACTCAGGCTTCTCCAGATTTTTCTGATTTTTCTCCAGGAAGAAAAAAAATAGTGAATAATTTTATTTATTTATACTTTATTGTACACCACAACTACATTTTAAACAATAAACACATTTAAAAAATATTTACAGACTGTGAAGTACAATGGGCGGACTTATGGCTATTTAGCCATTTCTTCCAGACAACCCAATTAAAGGAAGGATAAGTTTAATAGAATCTTGGGGTAGGGTAGGTGGTGCAGTTATATGATGATAAACTTACATGCTAATACATACACACTAATACTTACACCGAATACACATATAAATGCATACATACATACACACAAATACATACATACATATATATATATATATACATACATAATACATAAGCTTATTATAAACTAATAAATAAATAAAAAATAATCATTGTTATTATAATTGTATTATTATACAATTATAATAATAATTAAATTTAATCATCTATACAAAAATAATGTACTTAGGTATGTAGAATTCGCGCACAAAAGCTAGGTGATAAATAAATATTTCAATAATTCAATATGCTAATGAAAAAACAGAACACGTTTTTTATTAAAAACGTTTTTATTAGACGGATTTTTTTTTTTATAAAGGACAAGACAAATAAATTATATTAAGACAAGATTTTTTCTGCTGTTTGTCACTATATTATGAGATATTTCTATCCGTAATTATGAATCAAACCGTTTTTAGCCGACTTCCAAATAAGGAGGAGGTTCTCAATTCGACTGTATTTTTTTTATTTATGTTACTTCAGAACTTTTGAGTGGGTGGACCGATTTCGATATATTTTTTTTTATCGAAAGGTAGTGCGTGTCATTTGGTCCCATTTAAATTTATTTGAGATCTAACAACAACTTTTTGAGTCATATCTAATAATAAGTTTTTACTTGCTAGCTAAATAATACTGTTTTCAAGCAGTGTTGTGTTCCTGTTGGTGTGTAAGGTGACCATAGCTCCTGGGGGGATTGGGATAGGGTCGACAACGCGCTTGCGATGCTTTTAGTGTTACAGATGTCTATAAGCTACGGTAATCGCTTTCCATCAGGTGAGCCGTACGCTTGTTTGCCGACCAAGTTGTATTTAAAAAAAAAAAAACAAGTTTTATTTTCTGATTTACTACCGAATTCAACAATCTATCTATCTTTGGTTTTGCCTACAAGCGATAGATTTTTAACACATTTTTTATGGATAATATGTCAAAATTCTATCTCTAGTTAATTCAGAGGTAGATAGACTATAGAAACTAGCCATTAGACCATTTTCACAACATCATTTTCAATTTCATTGTAACATTCCTATGCATAAAATATTGATAAAACTATAAAATTCCTATGCATAAAATATTGAAATAATATATAGTTTAGTCCGCTTCAGTGGCACCTATGTGAACTGGCGTTCATTGAATATTTAATTCGCTTCAGTAAAATCTACAATATAAACTTACGTTAACTGCTAAGTATAGTCCACTTCAGTGGCACCTTCAATATGCACTTGCTTTCATCGCAATCATAAATCCATTTCATTAACAGCTACAAAAATACCTTTCGTTAAACGCAATTAGAGATTGCTATTTAGAAATCCGGATCCGGTAATCCCGCAAATCGGGTATTATTTTACAACTACCGGACCCGTTGCCAAATGTCGAATCCGGTTATGCTATTTTTAGGGTTCCGTACCTCAAAAGGAAAAAAACCGGAACCCTTATTGGATCACTTTGTCTTATTAAGACAAAGTGATCCAAACTTTTGTTTATATGCACTTGCTTTCATCGCAATCATAAATCCATTTCATTAACAGCTACAAAAGTACCTTTCGTTAAACGCAATTAGAGATTGCTATTTAGAAATCCGGATCCGGTAATCCCGCAAATCGGGTATTATTTTACAACTACCGGACCCGTTGCCAAATGTCGAATCCGGTTATGCTATTTTTAGGGTTCCGTACCTCAAAAGGAAAAAAACCGGAACCCTTATTGGATCACTTTGTCTTATTAAGACAAAGTGATCCAAACTTTTGTTTATTATCCGTCTGTCTATCAAGACCCTTTTTCTCAGGAACACGTGGAGATATCGAGCTGAAATTTGTATTAAATACTCAGGTCTACTGTCCCTTAACTGGGCTTAACAAGTTTTTGCACCAAACTTTCGACACTTGCGAGGGAATCAAAACCTACGGGGTACTAGGCGTGAACTCAGAATATTGAAATTGGATAGGAAGCAACGTTTTATAGCACACATATAAGAAAAATTGCGAAAAGCATAAATTTTTAGTTATATTATATAATAAAAATATTTTTTAAGGAATTGACCGCTCTATTCAAAGAACATGGTTCTTAAGTGTACAAGTCCTTTGACGCTAAGATTAAAAACTTGATTGATAGTTTTCAGCCATTTCATTTAGCTATATACATAGATGCGCTATGGTAAAGATATTTAACTATTTACAGCTAATAATATTTAGCTCTATTTATTGCCTCCACTAGTGACAGGAGGGCTGGTGCATTTTGTTGCCCAGAGAATCGGCTGAATGTTGCCAACATTCTTGGGACCGGATGCTACGGATGGCAAAAACCATCACGAGCGACCGAGCCGAAGCCGGCTTACCGTACATGACCTGGGCACTACCAGATAACTCCGGGACTCCGTGTGATTACGACCACAGTCGAGGTGGTCAAAGACCTAAAAGAAAAACTGGTGCACCGCTATAGCAACAGCAGCAAGAGGTGCGTACTATGTGCCTTCGTTCTGTTAAATGGCTTTCGTATGGTATCTATCTTTACAGCTGAAACAACACTGAAGTCGCTTGACTTATTGTTCGAGAAGTAGAGTTTCACGTTGTAGTTACTTGCAGAATACCCAGAAATATTAAGATTCAAACATGGGATGTTATGTAGCTTCTAACTGTAATCGAAACTATCGGATATCCGAAATAAAAATCTATCCATAACCGTTACATAAATTATCGCAGAGGAAATTTAAATAATATATATTGTGCTACGTTTTTACATTTCCCAGTCAAAAACATATGCCGATAGGAAGCAAGCTCCTTAATTTTATGTCATTATGGTTTGATTATTCCGGTCCGGATCCGACTGGATTGAAAATGACACCGGATTATCTAAACGCAATACTATAATATTAATATTAAATAGGAACAAGTACATTTTATTAAAGATTTATAAAACCCACTAGGCTGAAAAGACTAATTTTGGTACTTTGTAGTTCATTCTGGTTTCAGCCCTAGGTCAATAGCGAAGATATATTGCAACAACATACTGTACTAGAAAACTACTCATTGACTCTACTTTGTGAATTCAAACACGATTGTGAGTTTTAAAAGATCTGGAAGTTCTCTTCAGACCAACCTGGTTTTAATAATTTTAGACAAGAGCTGATAATTTTCAAACTACTAGGTACATTTTTACCTGACTTACTCGTAGGTACTTGCTTTCCTAAGCTTCTTTTTCTTTTACTAGTTATTTATAAAAATATAAAGGTGTGAAATGATGATGTTTCCAACAGCAAGTGCCATAAATTAATTGTTAATGACAATGAGATCAGGATCTCACTAAATATTTTTATTTTTCAAACCAATCTTTTTAATAAATACTTTTTTATAATCCCAATAAGTAATGTAAAAAATAATTTTTACCACAAAAAGGTGTTTATAATTAGACTAATAATTATATTTAATTTTTTTTTTAATAATCATTTTGAATCGTGATCCTGATGCGTTAAAAAATTATCTTAAATTTTGATGTTTCAAGTTATAATTTTATTTTAAAACTAGCTGCCCGGACAGACTTTGTCCTCTCAAAAGTTAATAGTATTTTTTTTTGTACTAAAACCTTCCGTCGGCCTTAAAAAACATACATAAAAATAAATTAGCCGAATCGGTCGAGCCATTATCGTGTTAAGCGCTTAGCAACATTCGTTTTTATTTATATAGATAGATTATCAACAAAACTACTTGTAACAAACAGGTCCTAACCATAATTAGATGATATCACGAGCATTAATAAACTATTTATAAATGTCAAAAGGATAATTTAAATTATTAATAGGTACCGTAGATATTTAAAATATAAACAATATCAATACGATTTGGTTGAGGGTACGTTTTCTTGAATGGTCATATATAGTCATACGGTATTTTATTTTTAATAAAAATCGTTTTTGCTTGTATTTTTTATTACAACTAATAAACTAAATAAAAATAACAATTTTTGCTGTTCTTTTAAATAATTATTAAATACTAAATTTTAAGGAATAATGTTCCACGGTTTAGCTGTTTTCTTTATAGTAGGCTTAACCTGCAATTAAATGGAAAGGTTATTATGAAATAATTTGCTACATTTACAGTCGTCAATCCGTAAACATCACAACAGTAATACATTTGCTTTGTAGTCAAACAAAAATAGGTTCTTGTTTAGATGTTGTGCATATTGTGCTAAACACATTTACGATAATATAAATGAATGATTTAAACTTAAAATACCTGTTCAGTAATATGATCCTCACAAGCCATTCTAATCCGGGCACATGTTGCTGGTACATCTAGTGTAAATCGCGTATCAAATCCTGCATCAGCTCTAGCAGATTTAATGGCTTCTTTAATGGCGAAATAAGCTGACGCAGACAAAAACAGTGGAGGTTCTCCTATTGCCTACAAATGAAAAATATATAAAATAAAACAAATATATATATGTATATATTAAAAAGGGTCCCAATTAAATGCATCAAAATTAGCAATATCAAATATCTTTAATACCTTCGAAGAATAAACAGCTCGTGGATTAGGTGCACCCTTGAGCAGCGAAATATTAAATTCTTTTGGTATATCAGAAAAACCAGGTATCTTGTATGCGCCCGGACCCTTGGAAAGGACTTCGCCGCTTTGAGAAAATAACATTTCTTCCATGGTAAAAAACCCATATCCTTGAATGAAAGCACCTTCGATTTGCCCAATATCTATTGCAGGATTTAAACTTTCCCCAACATCCATTACGATATCTGTTCTTAAAACTTGGTGATCACCAGTCAAGCAATCTATTACAACTTCTGTACATGCTACACCATAAGTAAAATATTCAAACAAATTTCCAAAATTTTTTTCTCGATCGTATTCTATTTTTGGTGCAGCATAGAAACCAGTTGCTGATAAACATATTTTGTCTAAGTATGCCGCTTTAACCCAATCTTCCCATTTCCCATTCGGGTTCCCATTTTTGTATGGTTCTAACCTTTTTTTAAGAGTATCACAAGCGTTAATTATAGCCATTCCATATAAATCTGAACTTATACTTGCTGCTGTAGGTTGACTATTTGGTACTTTATCGGTAGCCATTTCGCTTATATGAATTTTAGATATATCTACGTCCAATGCACGAGACGCTACTTGAATCATTTTAGTAAAAAGTCCTTGACCCATTTCTACTCCACCTATAGATAGTAGAACTGAACCATCATTATAGACCAATAGTAAGCATCCACCTTGCATTAAGCAGTCGGTTTGATATGAAATTCCATATTTTGTTGGAACTATAGTAAGACCCTTCTTTTTCCACCTGTTTGATCTAGAAAGCAAAACTAGTATTTATTTTAAATAATTAAATTTTATAGACACATTACTTTTATCCCTACCTGTTATAATCATCTACTAATTTTTTTCTTTGCCAATAATTAGAATTTTCTATACACTCCTTCCAACATCGGGATATTGTGCAATATGTAAGCATTTGATTAAAATGAGTTAAATTTCCTTCCTGATAAAGATTTATGTGTACAACTTCTTCATATGTTTTTCCAAGAGCGTCAGCTACATTCCTTATCATAGTTTCTGCTGCTAACATTGCCTGTGGTGCACCGAATCCTCTAAAAGCTGTGTTCGATGGCAAATTTGTTTTACAAAGATAGCCTTTAACTTGTATGTTTGGAATGTAATAACAGTTATCAACATGTGTAATTACTCTTTCTATCATCTGTAAAAATGAGAGATGTTTATTTTCTTAAATACCAATATAATTTATTAATCTACCAAGAGCAGTTTACAATAAAATAACATTCGAAGTTGTCCGCACGATATGATTTCCTGTATTGTGGGTAACAACGCTCTTCCAGTGGTCACATAACACAAAAAGTGGCTTTGTTAATGGAAAGGTAATGATAATAAATAATTACAATTTTACGTTGACTTAAACTATAAAAAAGAAACACATAATTGCTCTTACAACTAATTGTTAGCACAAATATTTAATAGATAATTGTGTTTGCAGGCAAACGAAGAAAAACCGACTTCAATTATATCGACAAGTAATACAACGTAGGTAAATGAAAAAATAGTCAAGTAAATACGCATTATCAAAGATTACTCTAAAAGTTGTAATCAGATCTCGCTGAAATTTAAATGTGCTCACATGATAAACATTGGCTTTCGATTAAATTTAAAATCATCAAAATCGGTACACCCAGTAAAAAGTTATGCGGATTTTTGAGAGTTTCCCTCGATTTCTCTGGGATCCCATCATCAGATCCTTGTTTCCTTATCATGGTACCAAACTAGGGATATTTCCTTTCCAACAAAAAAAGAATTATCAAAATCGGTTCATAAACGACGGAGTTATCCCCGAATATACATAAATATATATATACGGTCGAATTGAGTAACCTCCTCCTTTTTTTGAAGTCGGTTAAAAATGTAGGTAGGCTAGGTGCGATATATTATTATTATAAAAAGCGTCGTAAGTGAAATAAATCGTTAACTTTTTTTTATTAAACTTTAACTGTTTGTTGTCGTAAATCAATTTTTGTAATTGTGTGTTTCAATTCAATTTACAAAATTGTGTTGTGTTCTTGTGGTTAGTAAGGTGGCCAGAGCTCCTGAAGAGGGTAAGGGTTAGAGTTGATAACGCACTTGCGATGCTTTCGGTGTTGCAGGTATTCTATAGGCTACGATTTAACCGCTTAGGTAGATCGTAATATTTTTACCGGCTTAGTCGTATAAAATTCAAATCTTACCGCGCAAGAAATATCCATGTAATTTCCCGCATTAACATAAACATCGTAAATTACACCGGCAATCTTGCCCTCATCATCAAATGCGACCTTGTAATTAATGAGACATGGATGTCTATAGCCAGTAATTTGCATGTCTTCGTCTCTATCCAAAACTGCTCTAACTGGTTTTTTCAATGTATATGCAGCAATAGCCACAGGTACTGCTAGTAAAGACGACCTTGTTTCTTTTCCACCAAAACCACCACCTATTCTTTTAACTTTAGCTATCACTTTGTGATTTGGTATACCTAGCGTTTCGGCTATCCTAAGCTAGAACAATAAAAATTAATAAAAAAGGATTCACTCTTGAATATAAGCGTTAAATTAATACTTACTGCTACGTCTGCTGGACTCTGCGTTGTGCATATAATTTCCAATTCATCTTCTTTCCTAGCAGCATAAGCTGAAATTGTTTCTAAATAAAAATGTTCCTGAGCACCACTCCTAATACACCCTTCTATGACGTGAGTTGATTTCAATAAAGCATCTTTGATGTTTCCTTTTTCTAATATTCTTGGTTGCTGTTGATAAAATGAGCCCTGAAGAATAGCTTCCTCAATAGTAATTATTACGGGCTGAATTTTTTCATATGTAATTTTGATTAAGTCTTTAGCTTTTCTTGCGGCACTCTCTGTTTTAGCAACCACAGCACCAATTACACAAGAACGACTAGTAACTATTTCATCAGCAAATATTTCTTCATCCTTTATTATAGGACCCATTTTATTGCGTTCTTTTACTAAATCGGAAGCAGAAAAAAATGCCACTACTTCCGGCATTAAAAAAGCTTTGCTTGAGTCTATAGATACAATTTTTGCATGTGATTCTGTACTAATTACTAAACATAAAAATAGTTCCCCTTCCACACTTGGAATATCATCGCAATAAATTGCTTCACCCGTAGCTTGCTTCATAGCTGATAAATGAGGTATAGGTTTTCCAACGGTATCGTAGTTGTTTCTAGTAGTGTCCTTTATTTCAAAACATTGAGAACTTGTTGGTTGTAACCGTAATAGCTCTGAAGACCCACATAAATCTTTATTATCTATTTCAAACCCATAACATTTTATTTCATTTAGCACATAAATGTAGAATCTGAAAAATAAACTAAGACATAGCGATTTACGATATTCAGGCATTCCACCTGGTACAGAACTATCTAGCGTTAACTCGTTGTTAAGTTCCTTGAAAGCAACGTTAACCATATCTTCATTCCAAGTAAGATTTTGTAAGGCGTCTGCCGTTTTTAAAGTACATACTGTTGTGGGACCCATTCCTCCAAAACATAACATGATTTCTTTAATAGTTAATTGTTTATCTATTTTAACATTAAATGCAGCGGTAACTATTGATATATCATCCTCTCTGCGTCTAGCTTGTTTGTATGTTTTAAAGTATTGCATGTCATCTGTAAAAGGAAGTTCAATAACTAAAATTACTTCATCTTTGTCTAAAGCCACTTTTCTGTATCCTTGAAAGAAATTATGATCGATCGTTAACTTTCTTTCTCCTCTTTCCAAACTATAGGCTACAATCGTAGCGGAACAAGCCATAAATATGGGATTTAGATCTGATATTGGACTGGCTGTCATAATATTTCCTCCAATCGATGCAACGTTGCGGATTTGACTGCCAGCGAACCAATGAAGAATATCATTTATCGCTTCTAAAATCTTCGCTTTTCCTTTATATTTTTTAATTATATCCTGAATAAAAACTCCCACGTTCTTCAAAGAAACTGCTGCCCCTATCTGTACACAATCATTTTTAATATCTATGTTATTCATTTCCTTAATTAACTTAGGAGAAATCAATATTGGGTAACATTTTTTTTTGAATTTCAACTCTACACCTATTTCCGTGTTTCCTACTACAATTTTACCATCGGGGTATTTTTGCTTTAAAAGTAGCATCTGTTTAAAATTTTGTGGACGAAACCATACAATATTCTTACCCCTATAAAATAGAAAAGATTTATGATAATGGTCGTTCAAAATTAACTCAGGTGGAAAAATTGGTTCCTGTGTTGGACAATAAGGCTTGAATTCCGACTTATTGTACAGAAAATCTTTATTATTTTTATTGAATTTACAGCAATCTTGGCCCATAACACAAGCTGTAGTTTTTTCTTTTGCACCTTCAATAACATCCACAAAGGTTTTAAACCCTTCTATTATAGGTCTATAACCTGTACATCTGCATAGGTTTCCTTGTAATGATGTTTCTATACTGTCGAAATCTATATTACTTTTACTTCTAATAAGAGCATACATTGACATGACAATCCCAGGTGTGCAAAATCCACACTGGGATCCGTGAGCTCTGGCAATTCTTTCTTGAACTGGATGTAATTTATCTTGTACATTACCTATTCCTTCAACGGTAGTTATAGCCAATCCATGCACTGCACAAATCGGCATTAAGCATGCATTTATTGCGATATGTCTGTAGTATGTAAGGATAATAAATTGACGTCATTTTAAACAAAAAGTATTGGTTTAAAGAATAGCAGCTTTACTGTTCTGTAATTATAATACAACTTTTTAACACTTAAGTTGAGTACTATTTACAATCTCACTTTTTCAAGTTTGCGACTTACGTATGTATGCAATCACGAATAAAAATGAGATACATACAACAAAAAAATATACATATATAATACAATACATAAACGCCTCACACTCATAGGCCCCTACTAGGATTCACAGACCATGGCATCTTTATAGTCTATATCTTTAATCACTACTACTATACTATATACTATAATCTTTGCCACCATACAGGATCAAACTGACGACTGCTGCGCTAACGCATTATTATCGTCGTTTATTTGTTTGAATACGTTTATCTCTACTAAACTCATTAAAGAAGCTGAGGTAAAAACACGAGATACTATTTATTTTACCCTATTCATAAAAAATCTCTATATCTACTTTAGAGAACAAAAACTCGAAATTATATAATAAAATAGCACCCATAGGTATGTATAGCCCACTTTCAATAACCAATAATATTACTAATAAAATATTCATAAGATAAAAGGATACTCTACACGTTTATCTTGTGGTGAGTATTGAGAAATCATGACAGTACAGGCACCGCAACCGCCCTCTCCGCAGCCATACTTTGTGCCGGTTAGTTGAAGCTTTTTGCGCAGGTACCATAATAATGTCCACTCTGGGTCCGGAGAAGGTTCGATTACCTGAAATAATTAAGCAGACTTTTTATTAAGTATCTGTAGAAGTACAAGTATCTTATTAAGTATATTGGAAGGTATTCCCACCGCGCCAAATTTATCTATAAAAATAATGTTAATCTAAGCGTTACATGTTTTTAAACCTACTTCCAAAAAGCAGGAGATTCCTAATTGGACTTACTTTTTTTCGGTAATTTTGACTGGGTGGACAGATTTCAATGATTTTTTTTTAATCGAAAGGTGTTGTGTGTCATGTGGTCCCATTTAAATTTAATTGAAAGCTGAAAAGTACTTTTCGAGTTATATCTAATAATACGTAGGTACTTACTTAACCATTTTTTCGTCGACCTACGTTGTATACCCTATAACTTTTCACTGGGATTTCCGATATTGATGATTCTTAGTTAGATTGAGATCTGATTACTACTTTTTGAGTAATCTCTGATAACGCGTATTTACTTGACCATTTTTCCGTATCCGTACTACTAGTATTTTTTTAGTTTGTGAGCAAACAATAATAATAGGATATATATATATGTGATTATATTATGTTATTTAATTTATTTATTTATTAAACTTTATTGCACACACAAAAAAGAAGATACATTTTAGAACGATTACAGATGTAATAATGAATAAAAGTAGTATATCAAAAATATGTCGGTAATAGTGCGCAATCAACAACGTAAGTTTATTACACATAATTAAAACAATTTATATTACTAAACGTAGTTATTTAATAGAATATTCATACATTTAAACGATATATACCTACATAAACATATACACATATATGTAAATACATACAAAATAAATTCACAAAAAACATACAAAATAATAATTGTGTTTGCAGACAAACGAAAAAAACCCGACTTCAATTACATCGACAAGTAATAATACAACGTAGATCGACGAAAAAATAGTCAAGTAACTACGCGTTATCAAAGATTACTCAAAAAGTAGTTATCAGATCTCGATAAAATTTAAATGTGACCACATGATGAACATCAGCTTTTCATTAAATTAAAAATTATCAAAATCGAAACACCCAGTAAAAAGTTATTGCGGATTTTCGAGAGTTTCCCTCGATTTCTCTGGGATCCCATCATCAGATCCTGGTTTCCTTATCATGGTATTAAACTAGAGATATCCACTTTCTAACAAAAAAAGAATTATCAAAATCGGTATATCCAGTAGAAAGTTATGTAGTATAATACAACGTAGGTCGACGAAAAAAGCGTCAAGTAAAAACGCATTATTAGATATAACTCGAAAAGTAGTTGTTAGATCTCAAATAAATTTAAATGGGAACAATTGACACACACCATCTTTCGATTAAAAAAAATTGTCGAAATCGGTCCACCCGGTCAAAAGTTCTGATGTAACATACATTTAAAAAAAATACAGTCGAATTGAGAACCTACTTTTTTTTGGAAGTCGGTTAAAAACAATATACCAATAGAATACATATATTTAAAACTATGTAAGAGTTAAGTAGTATTTGTGCAAACGATTTTTTTAAATATTTATAGACTGTGCTTGGCGGATGTCATTGGGCAGGGAATTCCAAAGTTCCATTGTTATTTAATATTAATAATTGCGGAAATTAAATCTTTCGTATGATTTTAATTTTATTCTTGAATATTTATTAACTACCTATATTATGATTTTTTACAATATATTCTATGAGAATTAAGAGATTTATCGGAACGATTAATCTGTTTTTAACGTGTATAACAATTATAACAGCATTTTATACTTTACAATCACAATTCATATCGAGACCTTGCCATCTCCAATTACCGGAGGTCCTAAGGCGTCCATTGTTTAGTAATCCTGCTATCGGTGGAGGCGGAAGTGCCGTAGGTAGGTACATTAAATTTTACTAACCTGACCCGACAGACATTTTTCCTTTTTTTTTACCCAGAGGAAATTCCTAACGGATGCCTCCAGCCCGGGGGAACTGGAGGGTATGTCCGATTCGCACGGACTAAAACCTCTAGGGTGTTCCTTCGACACGCCTGGGCGGAATCACGGGGACGCGGTTGCACTTCCGCGATACCGATAACGGTAGCCTTAAAAGCTAGACGCGATTAGTAACTCCTGAGAGGCTCCCTCGAACACAAAGGTCGCCTCCCTTCTCAGGACAGACGTTTTTCCTGCCTTGCGAACTGTCAAACGCGTGAATTTAAAATAATCGTTACGTTATCAATTATTATTTTTTATTTTTTTTTTAACTTTATGTACAATTTTTGAATATTTCATTCCGTAATAAACTTCGAAAAAGTAGAAATCGTTAAAAGAAATTAGCCGAATCGGTCCAACTGTTCTTTAGTCTTGCGTTTGTTAACACGTTTAGCGATTCATTTTTATTTATATAGAATGCACTAGCTGACCTGGCATAGGATAGGGACTCCATTATCTAAAAGATTTACATCACTCGTCGCTTCAGCCTGTAATATCCCACTGCTGGGCATAGGTCTCTTTCCCCGTGTAGGAGAAGGGTCAGAGCTTAACCCACCACACTGCTCCAGTGAGGGTTGGCGGATATACTACTATGAGTAACGATCGCTACCAGATGTACGTGATAACAACCGGAACCGACGGCTTAACGTGCACAAACACCCAGACTACGGCAAACATCTGTAGGGCCGGGCCAACAGAAGCAGCTCGTGACATTTTTGATAGGGGCTCACAAAAGACATAAACGAAAAACTAGAGCTTACATTTACATTATTCCATATTTAACACTAAATGTCGCGCACAAACTATTTTAAAAGAAAAATTGCGAAATAACTGCCGATGCCGACACGTTTGTTTGTACATACGAACGGCAACAGCGCATAGGCAAAGTTGTTCCCGCGGAATGCGGCACAGCTAGAACCACGCGCGTGAGCGGTGCTCCAGATTACTGTAATTTCTCATACGAAATCTTTTGTTTCACACGTCGGCCATGTCGATGTTTCTCTTTCGTACTAATTGAATACAGTGCAAGGAGTGGTACTAAATTTCGTTACAACTTGACGCCAAAGATACGAATAGGTTATAAGTAATATAATAGACTATTATATGTAATTTTCGTGGGAGTGCACTCCACCAGCGCTCTTTAGGATAAGCCGCCTCTGATGACCAATACAAATGTAACAGCCACAAACCAGTGCTGTGACCGTTACGCCAACGCGTCGTCGCATTAAACATTTACATATTAAAAGGTATTTCGATTTATTCAGGCTAGATAATTATTTCCTTCAAGAATCATTGGAAAAGCTAATTTTCCAATGATTCTTATTGATTATTCACATAATTACGAACAGTTCAATTCGTACAATTCTCATTTCTTAAAAATCATTTGCTCCGATCACAATAATGTGAATTAAATACTTATTAGCCACTTTAATAATTCATATAATTTTAATTGCGTACAAGCTGTTTTTCTTCTTCTCGCTTTTGTATGTAGCCAGTATGCGGATCTATTCTAATGAGTACTATAGTCACAGCTGTACTGGTATTACAATATCAATAATGCAATTAACATCGACATACAAACACAATCCACCGAGGTGACACAGATTTGCTCCCGCTTTGTGAAGATATTAAACAGCTTAGTACGTGTATAACTACAGAAAAATCGGCACGGATCTTGAGCGCTTAGCGATAGTGGGGATCACTTGTAATTCTTTATGTAAATGATGCAAAATTAATTCAAACTTCTGCCCACTTTACTTTTTATCACTTAAACAGTTTTCAAGAAAAAAATAATAATTTCTACCTACTTCAAAAGTAAAATATTTTTTTTCAACTTAACTTATATCGTTAAACGATAAGTTAAGCAAAACTAGCCGCAGCATTATGTTATATTACTAAAACATTATTTATCCATATATAAAGCAATCATAGGTCAAATTGATAAGGAATACTTATGCTCATTATTGTTATCAAAAATATTTTGATTGTCACTAACACATCCCTAATACCGTTATATAATTAATTATTCTTTATATATTACTAACTAACCTTGCGAACTTCGTACCGCCTTATTTTTTTTTTCTTAAATATAATAATTACATATATCAAAATAAAATATAGCCTATCTTTCAAGTTGGATCAAACAGGTGGCGGAGCAAAAAAAAGGAACATGGTTTGCAAATTTCATTAAAATTGGTTAAATAGCTTAGGAGTCCATCGCTAACAAAAAACGTGACGAGTAATTTATATATATTAAAATATATATGTTATATGATTTTTTTTGGTTAAAACTCACCTTTTTTCCGTTGACAAAAAATAATAATTCTGTCACTGTATCGTTGGGCAAAATATCTCCTAAATTTTCCATGTTTAATTTTCTTTAAAGTGAGTTGATTTCAAAACTTTTTGTTGATATAGATTTCTAACATTGCTGCCTCAAGACGTTGTCTTCGCGTGTGCTACTGACGACTACATAAGTCTCACTGAGAATCTTGGCATGAGAGCATATTTTCCGCAAAGTTGCTTACATTGAATATTGTGTAAGTTTATAATTATTTATTATTTCTATACACATAGTAATTATTCTTTCATGCGAGCTTAAAGTTAAGGTAAAAATAAAATAATCCAAGAAAAGAGCGGACCTAAGCATGAAAATGATCAAGACGCCTTGTATCTTTAAGTTTATGTTATCTAATATATAAAATCCTCGTGTCAAAGTGTTACGGGATAAACTCCTTCGAAACGGCTTAACCGATTCTTATAAAAAAAATTGTACATAAATATGCATAGGGTAGGTCGGAGAATCGATCATTAACTATTTTTTAAACCCCTAAGTCATAAGGGCCACACCAAAATATATTTTTTAATTTAATTGGCAATTTTTCTTTATTTTTATTTTATTTAGGATTGAAAAATACATACAACCCTAAATTTTCACCCCTCTACCACCAACCCCTAATTTTTAATAACGTTTAGCGGCAAAACAAACTATTTGTGTGAATTTGTAATTGGTTTTTGTAATTTTCTCTTATGTATAAACTCTAATTGTGTATTATTATAACTGTAAATTCACCTTAAATAAATAAATAAATAAAATAAAATAAACAATGTTAGCTGGGTCATCTTAAGTAATATATATATTAGGTAATATATATTTTTCTTAATAACGCTACAAAAATACGGAAACAAAATGTAGAAAAAATACTTAACTACATAATATCGCAAGTTAATTTATTTTTCTATTTATTATATGTATAGATTATGATGGTAGTTCGATCTCCCTTCACCGAACTAAACTTGAAACTATTATGGTTCTCAACCTTTGAGAACCGATATACTGTTCTTAACAGTTTGCAGAGATGTAATATTTTCTCCTTTTTAACCGAATTCCAAAAAAGGAGGAGGTTCTCAAATCGTGTTTTTTATGTTAGTTGTTTTCTTTGTTACCTTAGAACATTTTACTGGGTAGACCGATTTCAGTGATTCTTTTTTTAATCGAAAGTTAGTGCGTTTCATGTGATCCCGTTTAAGTTTAATTGAGATCTAACAATTACTTTTCCAGTTATATCTAATAACGCGTATTTGCTTGAATATTTTTTCGTCGATCTACATTGTATTATGCCTCATAACTTGACTGGGTATACCGATTTGATGATTCTTGTTGTAATCGAAAGCTGATGCTTGTCTCGTAGTTCCATTTAAATTTAATCAATAAATTTGTTTTTTTTTTTATTATTGATTTATATTCCATTTAATTTTTATTCGTACTCTTTGACTAATATTTGGTGACATGTATTTATTTGAACACACATGGTTTTACACGATCCGATCTACCATAACGTAGTGAGCTATATTATCCACTAGTAGCAGTTTATTGCCTATAAATAATTTGGATGATTCTTATTTTAATCGCAAGCTGATACTTGTCTAGTGGTCCCATTTAAATTTGATCGAGATCTGACTACTTTTAACTAACTACTTTAGTAATTGAAGTCGTTTTTTTTTTCGTTGGCGAGCAAACACACTTATTAGTTATACAGACTGCCCACAGCTACTAAGATTTGCTAGGTTTAATGCTCCTTCAAGACATGCTAAGAAAAGGGTCACTCTACTCTGTCCTCCACCGCGAAGAACGGTCCTACCAAATTTCTAGTCTATGCTTAGGTCAATCATTTAATTATTTTGAAATATTTATTTATTTTATTATTATTGCTTTTTTTTCATTTGAGTTTTATGTTATTGTACTTAGGTATTGTAATTAATGAGAAGAAGAAAAATTGATAAATAAACGAATGAAAATAAAATAGTGTAAATAAATATATGTGTTATTCTGAAGTGCCATATTGTATCTAGTTGTTTATAATGGACTTTTTTTACGACATACCTACTCGCATTTGATCACTGTTGTTTAATTTCAACCCACCAGCATAAAT
The DNA here is from genome assembly GCF_905220565.1 of Melitaea cinxia. Classification (NCBI taxonomy): domain Eukaryota; kingdom Metazoa; phylum Arthropoda; class Insecta; order Lepidoptera; family Nymphalidae; genus Melitaea; species Melitaea cinxia. The sequence goes on from NC_059401.1 coordinate 8,554,619, forward strand.
TTAAATTAGTTTTTTTTTTATTTATATAACGGCAATAGTTACTCTGTGAATAAAATAGCATTTGTTAATGTTGTTATTACCTATGTGACTTTTTTAATATCTTTGGTAGGAATACGAGTAAAATTTCTTAATCACATGAAACCATTTATGTAAATTTTGATATGATTTGATATTATCTGATCTTATGTGTGATGTTAATTGATTATTAGTTATTTATTGTATTATTATTTTGTCGTTCTCTCTCTCCCTCTTTAGCCTATCGCAGTCCACTGCTGGACATAGGCCTCCACAATTTCATGCCAAAAATGGCGTGAACTCATGTGTTTTGTCCATAGTCACCACACTAAGCAGGCGGGTTGGTGACCGTAGGGCTAGCTTTGTCGCGCCGAAGACGCTTTCTTTCAAATAAGTAATAAAAATAATCTGTGCGCGAATCTTTTTAAAATAAGTAATAAAAATAATTTGTGCGCGACATTTTGTATTAAAAATGGAACAATACATATTTTATTAAAAATTGTGAAAAGACTTAAATGCGCCTCGAACTGAAATTGTACTTATCTACTACTTACCCAAAAATGTAGTACGAAAACTAAATCTTTTACGCGTGTTTTTAATCTGAACAATATTTCAAAACCCTTTGGTTGTGTGGATGTGAAGAAAGCAATAAATAATTTTGTTTCCCGTGTCTAGTGTTTGGAGTTGGTGCCTGCAATGGGGGTGAATCTGCATGGACGGAATAGATTTTCTATGTAAATCAATCAATGGTAAGCTCTCGTTTTTCGTATATTTTTTGTGAACCCACATAAAAAATATTACGAGCTGCCTCTGTTCCTATTAGTGAGTAAGGAGACCAGAGCTCCTGAGGGAATTGGGAACAGGGTCAGTAACGCGCTTGTCTATAGTATATATGGTATATGACGTATATGGTTATAGACGCTACGGTAATCGCTTACTATCAGGTGAGCCGTACTTGCCGATCTAGTTATATTAAAAAAACCCACATCGACTGCACAAACACCCAGACCACGGCATACATCTGTATGGCCGCAACTGTTGCGCCAACGCGAGAAACTGAGTTAACTCTCACCCAGGAGGCTCGGGTTCGATTCCCGGTATTGCCATCGTTAATCGGATTGTTAATAGAAAATTTGATAAAGATATTGTTTGTATTTTTAAATTGCAAATGCAGCAAAATATGTTTAACAACGTTAACCAAATGAACATTATATAATGTAAATTGTCGAATTTATTTAACGTGATTTACGAGTACGCTTACGACGCCGTTGGATGGAAACAAAATTTAAACCCACCAAAGTGGACACGGTGAAACCAGTAAATGAAAAACAGAAACTCGAACCTTCAAAATAATAAGATCTCTAATATATCCCACAGTCAATGCGTGATTGGTATAACTGAAATAAAAGATATAATAGCAATAAATAAATCTCATCATCATCATTGGCCTTAGTCCGTTTATTGCAGACGCTTTAAACAGTGTCAGACAGACACTGTTTCGCCTAGGACACACTTCAGGAAAACGCAGAGTTGCCTAAGCTCTGCGCCACCCTCTCAACCTCACTGGCTAAGCCCACAAGAACGACGAATCGATACGTGTGGAGCCAGTTCGGCTGCAAAAGTCTTTCGCATTTTAGAGCTATACCACGAATGCTTGACGGATACCCCATTCCGGGTTTCAAATGAAGTTTTCCTTCTCCAGGACCCTGATGATTTCGAGCTAGGTTAACCCTTGGTCGCCTTTTACGAGCCCCACGGAAAGAAAGGGGGTGGTGCTATTCTACTCGCCCGACACCACACGGCATACTAGTAGTAGGAAGTACCTCGAACTTAATAATACTTATCACGTTGTACTTCTGTGGTGAATAAGTGTCCTGGGGGGTTAGTGGAAGGGTTATGAATGCGTTTGCGATGCTTCTGGTGTTGCAACCGTCATAAGTATTAAAAAAATGCTGTAATGAGAAAGCTACTAGCCAACTCAAAGGCCGAATGCAAGATAAATTCTATGCAGTAAGAACAGATCCATATCAATTAGAGTATCGAAGAAAGAAGAACGATTTTATTTTAGAGTGAACTTCTTCTATAAAAGACTCCCAATTTTCACTAAAAAAGGAGACTTTGTTCTCATGGAATGAGCTCTTGGATCTAGTAGAAAAATTGAACATTTCTAATGACATCAATAATGATGAATTGTATAATTTTTATTGTTCTTTAAAAGAAACGTTTCATTTAAATCTCTCAGAAGGAAAATGAATATGTCCAATCAAAAAATATGGGTCTATTTTATTAGTAGGTTGCAATAAGGTAAAAAAAATATTTTAAAAAATTGTGTTTAGTGCTATCTATTCCAATAAGCAATGAGTATTATGGAAGAGTGTTTAGTTTACTGAACATTCTATGGATTTAATAAAAACAGAGGTAATAATTTCACTCAACATCGAGGTAAATTTTTTGGATTACAAGTTAAATATAAAATAATCTATACTAATATTATAAAGCTGAAGAGTTTGTTTGTTTGAACGCGCTAATCTCAGAAACCATGAACTGGTCCAATTTGAAAAATTCTTTTTCTGTTAGATAGCCCATTTATCGAGGAAGGTTATAGGCTATATATCATCACGCTAAGACCGAACGGAGCGGAGCACCAATGAAGAATGTTTCAAAATCGGGGGTTGTTTTTTCCTTTTGAGAGCTTCCGCTGCGTGCGCTGTGAAAACAGTTAAAGTTTCGAAAAAATCATGTATGACAGAATTGATCCTCTTTAAAAGTTCTAAAAAAGTCCGCTACAGCATATATCTATCTTTTAAGGTTGGCTCACTATAACTTTTTTTATGCTAACCAAGTTTGTTCTAAAATAATGCATTATTTGCGAAGATGTTTTTATAAACATGATATTAATCCTTATCTAAATAAATACGTTATTCATCACAAGTATTTAATTTAAAACAAAATAGCCTTTTACATAATTCGATTTCAATGAGTATCTCAGGAGATATCGCAGTTTTAAAATAACATCGCAGCAAAATAATTTTTTTTAAAGAATACTTGCGGTGTGATCTACAATCGATACCGAAGCCAAAAATATAGCTTTTAGAATTTTTGTCTGTTTTTCTGTATGTATGTCCGGGATAAACTCAAAAAGTACTGCATGGATTTACTTCAAATTTGGCACGAATATTATTAAGAAGTCGGGTCAACATATAGACGACAAATTATCACGCTATCACCTACAGGGAACGAGCAATGAACTTTTATTTCTTCAACGCATTCTGTAACAACGCGTAATCTAACGACGCATATATGAATGTTGTTGTTATTATGTTAATATAACCATGCTATAAGCTAGCTTCACACTATTATATAAAGACATTCTGTAGTATATTTAGTATCAGCATTGCACCCGTACGAAGCCGGGGTTGGTCGCTAGTAATAATTATATACACATACGGTCGGTCGTCTGTTCCTAAAGTAAGTAATTTAATGTTTGTGTTAGGTATAGGTAATAGCCGGCTGGTATAGCTGTCTACATTTTTTTTATTAACATACATATAAATAATACATATGTAAATAAATATATATAGGTATATTACACCCAGACTTGAATTGGGAATCGAACCCACAACCCCCGGAGCAGAATGCACTACAAACTGCGCGAACAGTTCTGCTATATTTATGAAACACGAGTAGTAAATACATTTTGAAAATATTTACGAGAACGAAAAACGTGAAAATTTTTTATTAAAGAATTATAATCTTATCGACTATTAAAACATTGGTACTAGTTGTTTTTCAGCTGCAAATGAAAATAACAGCATTTAATGAATTTCAAGCTTTAAAACCATACTCAATGACCTCAATAGTTTATCAAAAAAGTCCAAAACTTAACAAAAAAATATACCTACTTATTATTTGTAATGCTTTTGCACCGCTCTACCTGGTTATTACTGAAAATAGTGCTACTTTAAGTAAACAAAACTAAGGATCACGGGTTACATTTTATTTAAAAAATATACTCTCTCCTCCTCCGTTCCCGTTAAAGCCAAAAACATCTATTACATCACACTCTCTAACTTAAATTATCAGTATTAGCCCTCAGTTACTTAAAGATATTAATTACCAAGCTCTATATTATAAACTGCAGTTTTAAAATGTGCAAAATAATATTATTTTTGGAATAGCATTAAATTATTGTTACTTCTAAACCCCAATCCCTATAACTTAGGGGTATGAGAAATAGATGTTGGCCGATTCTCAGACCTATCCAATATGCACACAAAATTTCATAAAAATCGGTCCAGCCGTTTCGGAGGAGTATTGTAACTAACATTGTGACACGAGAATCACTACATAGTATAAAACAAAGTCGCTTTCTCTGTCCCTGCACATGTATGTACGCTTAAATCTTTAAAACTACGCAACGGATTTTGATGCAGTTTTTTTTAATAGATAGATTGATTCAAGAGGAAGGTTTATATGTATAATAACATCCATTAAATAGTGGAGAAATACTGTTATTTTTGAGTTTTCTAATGTTATATCGTAAATAATTATTTATTTTTTCGCTTAAATTGCAAACGCAGGCTGAACCCTACGAGATTTATCAAAATAATGTACTAAGTATTGTACACATTAAAAAGGTCTACAGAAAACTCCGCTATGGTGTATGTCTATCTCTTATGGATATCCCACAATAACATTTTTTTGTCATTTACTTTTTACGACAAATAATGGCTAATTTTCAAAACGATTTTAACCAATACAGCATTAATCCTTATCTAATTAAATACCTTAAGTACATTGTTGATTTAATATAGATCTATATGGCCCTTTACAGCATATGATTTAAATGAATATTTTCGAAGATATTACAGATTTAAAAATTGCGGTACGTAGCGTTTGCGGCGGTTCCGGCCGGCTTTTACTCTAAAGTTAACGCGAGCGGGCCACGGGCAGTAATGAATAAATCAAAATTACTGGATCGATTTTAATCATTTTTTCAGTGAATGATATAGGCTATAATTATATTTTATACCCGTGCGAAGCCGGAGCGGGTCGCTAGTTATTTACAAATTACACTTTTTATCAAATTTCACTATCTACAAAAATACCTTAAATTGACGACAAGCATTATTTTTTATATTTTAATAGAATTATGTGTAAAAACTGCTTTTCTTCATACATTCGATTATTTGAATGCCTAAAACTATTATACTAATTCTAAATTTATCCTGAGAGGTACCTTTTAGATATCTCTATAATGAATAATAATTTTTGTTGTGGTACGCCCTAAGATAAAACATTATAGAGATAAGGCACAGCGAAAAAAATCCTGCTAAAAATTTGAAGCAGCCCGACTGGAGAAGGGCCTCAAACTCACAATAGATGGCAGCCAAATAATCTCTCAAGTAGTGTCGTGTTTTTGTAGTAAGTAAAGTAGCCAGAGCTTTTGGGGAAGATGGGGTGAAATAGGGTCGGTAACTAGCTTGCAATACTTCGTGTTGCAACTTGCAGGCATCCATAGACTACAGTATTATCGTCAGATGGGCTATAAGCTTATTTGCCACCATAATCATATATTAAAAAAAGACAAGATTGTATGAAAGTTGCCTAATAATAAAAATATATACAAAATAAAGCCAGATGTAAATTAATCATTTATTTATTTTTATCTAATCATTCTATAACGTACATAAGCTTATATCTACTATTATTTATACATATGTATGTTCAAGTTATAGTATACCTATTACTGTAATCGATGGATGTAGAAGCAATAGTATATTGATTCAACTGTATCTAATTAAGATTATACTGTTTTGAAAAATTTAAAAATATACCTTAAGACCTTTTTGTTACACCAAATTGTTAAAATTTTTTTTTTTTAAATCATATACTTAGTCTGTCATTTTTCGTGTATTCTAATAGATAACATATTATTAGAATATAAAACAAATTTTAATACTTAATTTTTTTGATTACAAATGCTACAATTATAACAAAGAAATATATTTACAAGGTATATAGTTACTTTTTGCCAAATTATATGTATCAAGAAAACAACAAGTATTAATAATATACAAGACTTATAGCAAAACGATAAAATTTAGATAAAACACATCAAACTGATTTTAAAACTCCTTTGTTTTCTAAGTCTTTTTCAACAGCTGATCCTTCATATCTTATTTTATCTTTTAGAGCTTCTTGTAGCAATTGAGCATCAAATTTTTGCTTAGACCATTGATATCTGCAGTATGACCAGGTAACTAATGTACTAATGGCAAATGTGCCCACACCAATATGCTGAGACATGAGAGGTTTTGAGGTCTTTAAAAATGAAATCAGCCCCACACCAACTCCAGATGCTATACCATACATGAAACTCTCTCTAAAGCACGGGATTTTTGACACATCTCTTCCAAATATAACCAATCCCTGGAAAAAAATTAAAAAACTAATTCATTACAAATACAAATTGTATACGTTTATAATTTTCCAGAATAAGTTGCAAAATATACTTATGTTTTCCACAACAGAAGAGAGAAAGAAAATTTATTTTGTGTTAAGAGATAATAAATGTGACTATTTCATATAAAAAGAATTGGTAGTTGTTATTAAAATATATTTTCGAAGACTATAAGATGATGTTATTCATAACCTTCTTTTCGTCTTCGGGGTCCTCATCTAGCATACTTTTTACAACTGTATCCATATTTGTTACTTTAATTAAAATTTCAAAAAATTCTTTTTTATTTAATTCAATGTTATTTGCCAGAAGTTTGAAGTTTGTGCAATGTGCACAAAATTGACATATTATTTATCTGTCGTCAATCATTATATAATAACATTGATTACGTTCCACTTTACGCTCTCAACGCCGTCAACAACTCAACAACGAAAACTGAAATTGCCGTTCCATTAGTTTCAAAATTCAACCGAAATGGCGCTAATATTACCAAAAGTATAATATGAAATTATGAAGTGAGCAATTACAGAGAACATAAAATATTCCGAGTTCGAAAAATATTTGGTATGTACATATACATATTTATATGTATGTATACCCTCCGCAGCTTCGGCTTTTTGGTCTGCGTTTTGTTACAGCGGGCGAGGGCTGGCCTCCGTCCGCGCCTCCAGCTTCTAAAAAATACTCTAGCGGCACATAAGACTACGTGGAGTTTTGGTAGGCTAATTCCGTTCTGTGACTATTTTGAGACATAAGTCAATGTCCGTTAGATACCTCCCAAATAAAACTTACACTTTCTATAGAATGTTTAGTTAGCGTTGTGAAAAAGATGAATTAGTTTATTAGAGACTATCTCGTTGAAAAATAATATAGCAAACTACAAAGTACTGACTTGTAAAAAATCACAACAACTACTACTAATTAAAACAACAATTATTCCTATTATTATTATACTTACCATACTAATGTATTTTATTATATCAATCAATTACACCGACAAGTAATACAACGGAGGTAGACGAAAAAATAGTCAAGTAAATAATAAATATAAAATCGAGAATGACAAGACCAATTCGGCTAATTTATTGTTTGTATGTTCCATAAGGTCCACGAAAAGATTAATTAACTTTTGACAGAACGAAGCCTGTCCGGGCAGCTAATTTAATAGTAATTATAAAAAATATGTTGAATTGTAGTTTTGGACATATTTTTGATGTTGTTTATATAAACTAAATACCTATAATTAATAGAGAACCACACAAAAAATTATTTGTATGTAAACTAACCATAAAGAATAACCAAGCATGAAGTAACTATTGAATTCAAAACCTATACGAGTAACAATTGAAAATCGAATGAAAACTAGTTGGGTGTTCAATTTCCGCCTGAGTCTTGGTGTAATATTTGTATTTATGTATGTATTACATATTTCTCAGTATATTTATCAAAAAAACATTTAGCTTTAACAGTCGACTGTTACCTACAAGAGAAGCATTAAGTTGCTTACCATAGGAACGGGCGAATGTTTGTGTATTTTATATCTTCTTCTTAGTCGAACACTCTTGTCTGGTCGTGATTGCGCTGACGAGGTACATGGAGGGGTGCTTGGTGGGTTGATAACATCCAACAGTAGCTAACCTGGCGATGTGCTTCCATTTTTGTCTGTTAAAGGCATCGCGAGAATAGTGGACCATAGGACTCAGTAGACTTGATGACGTCTATCCAGTGGGTTGGCGATCGACCGCGTGCTCTCTTACCTTCCACCTGGCCCTGAACTTAGGTCTCTCTATCGAGTTCTCATTTATAGACATGTGACCAAAGAAGTTCAGTATTCGTAGTTGCACAGTTGCTGATAGTCTGTTTTTAATACGAAGTTCTTTGAATATGGATACGTTAGTGTTAAATGGCTTCCTCAGGATCTTTAGGAGGCGTCTCTAGTACCACATTTCTAATCTCTATTAATTTTACGGCGATCCTGGAGTCTCAGAGACCAAGTTTCGGCTCCATAGAGAAAGATTGGAAACACAAGGCATTTCATCAATCTGACTTTACAATCTACTCGACAATCCTCCTGTTTCCCCAAACCTTTTCCAGCCGTTGCACAGCAGACCTGGTGATGGCGCACCGTCGTTTGATCACGTCGCCACATCCTCCAGTACTTGTTATAGTAGAGCCGAGATAAATATAGTTCTATACCACTTCGCAGTTAGCTATATTGTGTACGTTGGTTCCAAAAGTGGAACAAAGGTTCAGCCTGGGCTACTATCATCATCTTCATCTTGTCTCGGTTGATAGCAAGTCTGAATTGAAGGCTGGTATTTACTTCTAGATGGGTCAGAAAATTTTTAATGTTTTCTCTAGTCTGTGCGAGGAGGGTAGTGTCGTCAGCGTGTCTGAGGTTTTTTATCACGCGTCCCCCAACTGATATTCCTCTGTCCTAATCTTCCAAGACAATGCGCATAATGTACTCTGTGTAGGTGTTAAAGAATAATGGTGATAAGATGTTCCTTCCCGTAGATCCTTGTCGTACACCGGCCTCAGTCTTAAAAGTACTTGAAAAGATATAATTATTCGTATCACTGCAGTATCGTGTATGTCATAAGTATTTATTTTGGTGTAAATACTGTGTTTGCTGTGATTTTATAATCTTTTTCTGTCACGACATTATTTTGATTTTATCATAAATACTAAAATCATACGAAGATTCGCAACGAATTCAGATTTTTGTTACGCATTATTTAAATAGTTCATACTATAATTTTTATATGAATAGCATTTAAATAAAAAATTACAATATTATAGTTATTTGTTATACCTTAAATATTATTTTAAAACTTCTGATTATTAGGTAAGTGCAAGAAGCTTATACAATAAGCTTAGGTGTTATACGGTTAACCCTACGTCATGGAGCATAGCTAAGCTCCATGCCCTACGTCATCCCTACGTCAAATTGACTTTTCTGATCGAGTTGTCACTATGGCAAAGAGTAATTTGACTTCTGACATTTACCGATTTTCATTTTTATCACTAAAAGCTTTCTGTAAGTATTACTATACTCTGTGCTAAAAGCTAATTCTTATCAAAGGTTATTTCTCCGTATCTTCTTATTATAAAATTTTCTATGAATAAGTTAGAAATACCTCTCTGTACCATTGTTTCCGTAATTATTGTCTGTATTAAGCGTATTTCGTTCAGTAAACGTGGGTGCATTTTTCTTAAACTTTAAACACCTTTTCACTTTTATTAAGTACGTACAAGTTGTAACTGCTCTACAGCCGGCTATCCAGTATAATCACTATGGACCAGCAATAACCTTATATATCTACATTATATGACTGGTAAGTCTGCCCTTATTTAATGATTTTTTAAATCGTAATATGCATATTGCTTTCTAATCACTATCACATAAAATGTGCTAGTTTTAATACTTTGTTGCAAAATGTAACAAACTTTTTGATATGTTTGTTTTTAATTAGTATTTAGACCAAAATAATTTTAAAAATATTGCAGTAGATAGTATAATAATTCTGTCTAATTTTTATAATTTTGTAATTTTTTTTCAATGATACAAGTTTTTTTTTTAAAAAGCATTCTCTCTGAAAAGGACTTTAATATATTTTTGATTTTATAGTTGAATAATATCTTTATTTATAAATAAATAAATAATTTTTATCAGCATGTGTATAAATGAACATATTTAATTTCTCATTTGTATGAATGCTATTTATTTTTTACTAGCTGACCCGTGCCCACTTCGTTGGCCGGTAATTATTATTATAATAACCTAATAACATAACATACTTTAAAGAACAAATTTTATAGCACTTAAATAAATAATATGTTGCTCCTGTGTATTTATTATTTTAAATTACAGAACCAAATAAATACTTTAAAGAACTAATTTTATAGCACTTAAATAAATAATATGTTGCTCCAACGCCATCTATCGAAAATCGAGAAAACGTCTAGACTAAAATAAGACTAAATTAATAACGTCGAAAAACTAATAAATTGTTTTCTAATAGCCATAGATGGCGCTAGTTTATTTACTACTTTGATATTATATTTTAATCTTTTTCTTATTTACTGAATTTTTTTTTTCAATTACAACAAAATATAGCCTATGTCACTCCTGAATAGTGTAGCTTTCTGTTAGTGAAAGAATTTTCATGATCGAATCAGTATTTGCGAAGAGTACCCCCTACATACAAACAAAGTTATAAACTTTACCTCTTTATAATATTAGTATAGATTGGTACGAAGTTCCTTATGAGGCGTTGCGAAAGGGTACCCTAGCTGGCTATCATTCATAATGTTAAAAAAAGCATTAGATTTTTATCTATAGTCTATGTGATGACTGTTATTATTATTGCAATTTGCTATTATTACAATATATATTATTATTATTATTATATTTTTATAAATCACTGCACATAAAATAAAGGTGTTAAGATAATTTTGTAAAGTACCTATTTCTTTTTATTAATTGATAAAAAAATCATAATAAAAATGTATATACAATTTATCTGAATAATTATTTTCTTTATACCTCAAATAGAACTTGAAATTAATATTTTATAATAAGGAACTTCGTTTCTATCTGGTGTCCCACAACACCACACGTGTTTTTTTATAATTAAATGGTTAATTTTCATAAGCTAAAAAAAGTAAACTATGGTTACGGCAGTAAGAATATTGCCACCCTCTCTCTTCCCGTGGGTGTCGTAAGAGGCAACTAAGGGATTACACAGTTACATTACCACCTTGGAACTTAAAAAGCCGACCGATGGTGGGATACCCATCCAACTGCTGGCTTTGAAATACACAGGTCGAAGACGGACAGCAGCGTCTTCGTTGCGACAAAGCCAGCCCTGCGGTCACCAACACGTCTACCCAGTGTGGTGACTATGGGCAAAACACATGAGTTCACGCCATTTTCGTCGTGAACTTGTGGAGGTCTTTTTTTTAGGAGTCCTTGTGGTCTCCCCGCCTGCCTCGGAGAGCACGTTAAGCCGTCGATCCCGGTTGTTATCATGTACACCTAATAGCGATCGTTACTCATAGTAGTATATCTGCCAACCCGCATTGGAGTAACGAATTGGGAAAGAGGGCTATGCCCAGCAGTGGTATATTACAGGCTGAAGTGTTTTAGATTTTAAAATATGTAGCTATATAAGCCAACTTTTACCTAACCAGTTGATGACCAGATGAAAAGGAAAATTAATAAAAAAAAACACATATGGGATATAATATTAAATATCTATATTATTAAGAAATATATAATCCAATACAATTTTTCACTGAGGTAGGGCACAGCAGGAATTTCCTGCTCAAAATATGCAGCAGCTCGCCTGGGGTAGTACCTCGACCTTACAGAAGATCACAGCAAAATAATACTGTTTTCAAGCAGTATTGTGTTCCTGTTGGTGAGTAAGGTGACCAGAGCTCCTAGGGGGATTGGGGATTGGGTCGGCAAGGCGCTTGCGATGCTTCTGGTGTTGCAGGTGTCTATAAGCTACGGTAATCGCTTACCATCAGGTGAGCCGTACGCTTGTTTGCCGATCTAGTGACATAAAAAAAAAACAATTTTATACATGTCATATTTATTTCGTTTAAAATATTAGTAGAAATATGAGAAATATATACAGACATAAAATATATGATGTACTTACTTATAGCTAAAATAGAAAGTTCAGAACTATGTACAGGAATATTAATTAAATTAAAAGGAAAGTTATTCTCAATGAGAAAGGCTACACGGCCAAAACCATCTAGCCTATCTTCTCTGATGGTATTATAATTTCAAGACCTAAAATTATTACTTGGCCTAAGCCAAGTTTCTGAGATGAAGAATAAACAAGGTTTATAATTATTTAACAAATGAATTGTCGTTTTTTTAATTATTAATTACACTTCTGTGGAACAGTGGAACGCCACTGTATTATTATCTGGGAACTGTTCATTTTGAATTATATTTACAATACACTGTATTAAAGAGGCAACGATGGACGGTAAACTTTTGTTGTTTAGTAAACAACTCTGTAATAGTGAAAGCATATCTGAAATTTTTGTAAAATCATTTTTTGAGTTAAGAAGGCTATCTATTGGAGTTGAATTTTTTTCAAATTCATTGATTGAAAATTCTTTTATTATATTTTTATGAGCTATTTTATCATAACCTATATTAGGCTTAATAGGATCCCGAGGTCTAAATATAAACGTTTTATTGTATGATTTATTAGGATTTTGGCTAATATTTACTTCTTTACTAACTTCTAAATAAGATTTATATGACATTGGTAACTTTTATTGGCCTCTGCATATTATGCCTATTGAATTCAGGGCACGCTTTACTATTTGCCATAATTATGGTTGCCGGAACATAAACAGCAAAAATAATTATTTTCATTGGCATTGCATGATTCTGATGTGTGCTCCTGACCACACTTTAAGCACCTTGGCTTAGACCTGCACTGCAATTTTGTGTGTCTGTTGCAGTCAGAACTCTTAACCAGTCAAAAGTACTATTGACTAGCGAAATCAGTCAAAAGTACTTTTGACTGGACAAGTTGGTCAAAAGTGGTTTTGACTGAAAATTATTGGTTATTAGTACTTTTGACTGCAAATTCGCGGTTAAAAATACTTTTGACTGACGCTCTCCGTCAAAAGTAGTTTTAACTGCAAAAAAGCGTCAGTCAAAAGCACTATTAACTCGAATGTGAATAAATTTAGTCAAATGATCCTGATAAACCATAATAAATTTATGCCCGCGATCTTCTTGCGACTGCATGTCAATCAGATCGACTTGGCAGCGGCTGTTCATTTCAGTGTGCAGGGTCGGTTTCTAAACCTGACCCATCCTTTCTTGTTTTTCTTCCTTTGGCATACTTCGCACATTGATAAATATACATTAATCATTTCTTTTGTAACATTAGCGTACTTTTTTGCCGTTTCATTCTTAAGTCTATCGCGACCACCATGCCCTATAGAAATATGAGCAGCATCAATAATGTCGTAGATTTCCTCAGCCGGCAAAAATATTTGACAGGTTCTGTGTTTGTAACTAATTTTTTTATACCACAAACTTCAATGTGTTAAAGCGTTGTAGTCTCCTGTACTGTAATGGTGTTTCCTTTTCATTAAATTTCGCGTCTTCCACATCCATTGCAAACTTTTCAAATTTTTCTTTTGTCATCACATTGAAATGACTATCTTTCATATCTTCCATCGCTCCACTAATAACCACTAATAATGAGTAATATAAAAGTTTATATGTGCGTTTGTCGTTATTTTTATTGACCACCTTAAATTTTTAAGAGTTTTGACTGATACAACCAGTCAAAACCACTTTTGACGGAATCATTTAGTCAAAAGTACTTTTAACCAGCTCCACTGGGCAAAAGTACTTTTAACTGTTATTTTAGTCAAAAGTATTATTGACTAAAGCAAACGGTCAAAAGTACTTCTGACTGATTTTGCTAGTCAATAGTGCTTTTGACTGGTTATGAGTTTTGACTGCAACATGTCCATAACAACAACATTTATAGTATTGAATTGTGGGAAAGATGTAAAGCTCGACTGGCAGAGAAGTGTAGCATATAAAAATTCTTTTTGGGAGAACCCTGCCATCAAAATAAATTACTAGTGATTGTGTGGGCTTCCACACAGTAGCGCCCTCAACAACAGTTTTGTAATTTAAACGTCTTACCTTTACAACTTTACCACAACCAATAGGTGTAGAAATATTTTTTATAATTTCTTCTGGGAACCACTCTATTGGCACACCCCTAACGATACCGATTCTAATTACGTTAAAAGATGGTATAAAAGCGTGATAACTATTTTCAAGAAGCAGGCTATTATTTAAAAATGGGTTCGCATCTTTAAAATTATTAAATGCTACAGAAATTCTGTTTCGTCCTATCTTTTTCAAACTGCCATTAATAATATTATATATCTTATTTTTCATGAGGAAGTCCCCAAATGTGATGGGGTGCAAAATCACTCCATCGTTATCACCTTCTGTAATTTTTTGAACATGAACTAAATATGGACTCACGTCATTTTCATTATAAATATTTCTGCCTATGGGATTTTTAGAGACAGTGTTATCAGGTTGGAGCTGTGATTGTCGTACCGAAACGGGAAAATCTATATTATTTTCATTTTTATTAGTCTCATCTGATTTCTCAGACTCTAACACAGAACAATGAAAACCAACTTTTTGGTTTCCCGCGTTTTTTCTAACTTTCTTATTACAATGTTTGCAAATTTTATGAAGACGAGATCTCTTAAGTGGCTTTTTAGTCATAGAGTGGTCAGTTTCCATACTCGATTCATCGTAATCTGTAGTAACGAAATGGCTAGATTGCGGAATACATTGTGAATTAAAATCATTCCTGCCACCAGGGTCCGGAGGTTCGTTCATTCTATAAAGTAAATATTTACATACACTTACCAAAAATAGAAGAAAAACAAACTAAATACAACAACAAAAAACATACAAACAAACTAAAACTAAATAACAAAATATATACACTTTACACCTGTTCTGAACTATATTTAAAGTAATTTAATACTAGCAAGAAAAAACACAACCGCGCGCGTTCAAGTTTCCCACTCATCCTCCGCCTGAAAGAGATTACTATATAATTCTTTTATGTTTAGTTTGTGGGATATAAAAAAGATTACACGTAGATTTAAATATTTTAATAAAAAAAAGACAGTCTTTTTGATGATAATCTTTATTACTTCTTCTTATTCTTCTTTCAAGACTATGGCTCCATCACCTTTTCGCTGATGATTTTGCCAATGACAAGTGCTGAAAGTGGAATAAAGTCCGGAGACAGGGTCCGTTTTTGACAGTACAATAGTGGGTTAAAGCCGCTTAAGCTGTTGAAATGATTTTATTAATTTAATTTTTTGGTAAATTATAGTTTTTAACCAACTTCCAAAAAAGGAGGAGGTTCTCAATTCGACTGTATTTTTTTTTATGTATGTTACTTCAGAACGTTTGACTGAGTGGACCGATTTCGACAAAAAAAAATTTCATCGAAGTTGGTGCGTGTCATTTGATCCCATTAAAATTTATTTGAGATCTAATTACTACTTTTCGAGTTATATCTAATAATGCGTTCTTACTTGACTATTTTTTCATCGACCTATGTTGTATTATACCGCATAACTTTTTGCTGGGTGTACCGATTTTGATGATTTTTAATATAATCGAAAGCTGATGTTTATCATGTGTTCACATTTAAATTTCATCGAGATCTAATTACAACCTTTTGAGTAATCTTTATATCAATGATTCTAATAAACTTAGCTAAAACAACACAAAGAAGTTGACACTAAAGTTAGAAGAAAACAAACATTAACTGGCCGCGGAATGTTTTTGAAAAGCATATCATATAGTGATACAGTTAATTTAAACAATTAAAAACAAATGATCGAGAGATCCTTCCTCCAAGCCACATTCACATAAGGAACTGTCACTAATGCTCAATTTAGCCAAGAACATGTTAAGTGTGCAGGAGAAACCCAATCGTATACGGATGCTTATCGACATAGTTATTTTACCAAGCAAATCTTTATTAAGTAGTTGTTATATGACTGGCTTAATTATTAAAAATTGTCAGAAGGCATAAATCACTTTTTCATTTGAGGTACATATTTAAATATTTTAAAAACATATGTATTTAGATTGCTGTGTGGTTATGGCAGTAATGAATATAGCTAGCCCCACTCTTCCTGTGGGAGTCGTAAGAAGCGACTAAAGCTGGCCATTGACGATCAGTTTTTCGCCTGCCCAGCGTGGTGACTATGGGTAAAACAAATGAGTTCACGTCGTTTTTGGCGTGAACTTGGGGAAGACTATGTTCAGCAGTGGACCGCGATGATGGTGATCTATTTTATATCATCGGTATATGTATATATTTACACATTTTAAATATAAAATAATTTATTTTCTAGTAATATGCACAAGATGACCTCAAAAATGGACTTTGCAATTTCTTGGACTTACAAATTCTGATATAATTAATCCAAATTGCCCTTGAAGTTTTGTTAAGAATTTTAATATACATTTTGTTTCTTAGCACTCTTAAGATTTAAGTATTTCCTTGTATGCTTTCTATTCAGTACTAATTTATTTGAAAAAAAAAAATAACAGGCAAATTCATAAGTACAGATAGACATTCATTAAGTGATATCTAATTATTTATCACACTCTCATGTGGTAAGGTCATAGTCTATACAAAATTTTAGCTATTTTGTATGCTAATTACTTGAATGGCATTGAGTGTTTTTCAAAAGAACTATACATTAGATGTAGATGTTTTATTTAATACTAAGTTAAAATACGTGTAAAGTTCTCTTATTTAAACTTTTAACTAGCCTGTTGGCGCAGTTTGTAGCGACCCTGCTTTCTACTCCTGTTTAATATATATATATACATTATTTATGTGTAACTATAACACAAGATAAGTTGCTTACCGTAGGAACAGAAGACGTGTGTCTATGTCGTAAATATAAAATATAAATATAATACATATGTATATAACAATATAATACATATTCTCTTAAATTTTCCAATTTTTTGTGTGATACTTTTAGTTTTTATTCTATAAAAATATTCTACAAATTATTAGAAAGGAAAAATTAATCAGTCATTAGTCATTCAAATGTTAAGTGTATTTGTGTAAGTATTATTTGAAACAACTTAGTAGATTAAAAACTGCTTAGTGATACATGTTTTGTATACCTAAAAATAGCGTACAATATTTTAAATAACCAATTGTTAAGTTATTTACGTTTGAGAAATCGACATCTGCATCGCCTTCGCCGCTTAGAGCGCGAAGGTCATACTTTTGAGCAACTACACTAAGGTTACCATATCCACATATTAAATAGTAGGATACCTTCTAAATACAGGTACATTTCCTTAAAATCAAATCATTCTGGAAACAATGAAGTAATTTATTATTTTGTGTTTGCTCGCAAACGAAAAAAAAAAACTGACTTCTATTATATCGTTATCAAAGATTACTCAAAAAGTAGTCATCAGATATCGATCAAAATGAGACGACGAGACAAGTATCAGCTTTCGATTAAAACAAGAATTATCGATATCGGTCCACTCAGTAAAAATTAGTGAGTTTAATACAACGTAGGTCGACGAAAAAATAGTCAAGTACATAAGTATTATTAGAGATCACTTAAAAATACTTGTTAGATCGCGTTTAAATTTGAATGAGACCACACGACAAGTACCACATTTCGATTAAAAAAAGAATCATCGAAAGCGATCCACTCAATAAAAAGGTTATTAGATGACACACATAAAAAATACAATCGAATTGATAATCTCCTCCTTTTTAGAAGTCTGTTAATAATTTTGTAGTGTGCAAAAATTTTTTAGTTGTCTAGCAAGGCACGACACGTCTCTGCAGTTCAGCTGTAGCGGACTTGATTCCCACACATGACAAATGTTT
This sequence comes from Melitaea cinxia, assembly GCF_905220565.1. Classification (NCBI taxonomy): domain Eukaryota; kingdom Metazoa; phylum Arthropoda; class Insecta; order Lepidoptera; family Nymphalidae; genus Melitaea; species Melitaea cinxia. The sequence continues at coordinate 8,572,589 of NC_059401.1, forward strand.
TATAGGCCATGCCGACGTTTTGTCCTGGTCAATACGTTTTTTTTTTCGTGCTGTACGTTTTTCTGAATCTCTGACATAGGTATTCTCATCCTACTAAGGGCTGTTGTATGTGCAGCGTTTAATTGTTTTTTAAATTATTTGTGTTATATGGCGCACTTATTGTGTATACATAATTCTCTTGTGACCCCACTTTATACGTAGTTGATACAGTATAGTCTTAAATTTTTCTCAAGTAAAAAATTGGACAAAAGTCTATAGACATCTTAAACGATTTCATGACACCATAATAACAATCAGTTTTAAGTCCCAGTAAATCCGGACGTCTGGCTACACTACGCAACAGCGACCTTAGCGTGCCATAGAAGATATTTGTGTTACCGACGGGTTGCAAGAATTCAATTGTCCGCCATAAAATGAAAGTATACAAGAAATACTAGTAAACTTCTATAGCATTTGGAATTACCTTTTTTTTAAAGTCAAAATGTAATTCCAAATGCTATAAAAAATACGATATATGTACAAACCCATACTGGTACGTCCAATGTCAAGCGGGTATCGGAGCCTATGGACACCATAAACATAAGATGCATTACAAGTATGTTATCTGGTAGCTGTGGTTCTCTTCCCTACTCATCAAAGGAACACAATACTGTTTTTGTTTTTAGTTTTCTAGCAATGCACGACATGTTTCAATACATTAATTGGCTGTTATTTTCTCTAAGTTTGAGGCCCCCAGTCTTGTTTTGAGCTTTGAGCATTGAGATATTTTCCCCTGTGTAGGCGTATAGTTTGTTTTTCCTTTGTTACTTTTAACATGCATTAAGTATGATATTAATAATGTCTTCACTGAGCCACGGAAAGTTTTCTGTGCTCTGAGTGTTATTTACTTGGATAACATCCAACAGACGCTACTTAAATCCAGACAAGACGTCTCGTTTCTTGAAATAAAATTAATGAGTTCTCGATGTAAACGCAAGTGTTTAAATCCATATAAACTAATTCTTATTCAATGTCAGCTGGTCCAGACAGATGTTACGTGACGATTTATGCCTTATCTACAAACTATTTCGTGTTAAATTTTACTGACCGCTAATCTACTGTGATAAAAAGTTAGATTAGTGGCTTATTAGTTAGTTTTTTTGTTTACATTTTTTTGTATTCTTCTTTTATACTCGACATCGATTCTATTTCAGTTAAAATATCAAGTCAAAGTCTTCTTCATTTAGAAATAAGCTTAAGATTAATAATAATAGACTTACTAATTTTTTATTACCTAGTGGTCGCCCAGTGGTCGAAATTCTACCATAATTAATTTAAAAAATTATAAGTTTGAACATTATTAAGATTCTGTTGTCAAAGACTATACTTCTATAATAATAAACAAAAGAGTATATAATATATGCGTGTGTGTCAAATTCATGGTAGTGTGTGTAATGTGTTTTTAATGATTTAATAATATGTTTTTCATTAATAATCTTAAAAAATATTAGCATTCTGCACTCCTTCTCTATATCTATAATATATATAAAAGCGAAAGGTCACTCACTCATCACGAAATCTCCGAAACTATAACAGCTACAAACTTGAAATTTGGCAGGTAGACTCCTTATAGGACGTAGACATCCGCTAAGAACGGATTTTACGAAACTCGACCCCTAAGGGGGTAAAACGGGGGTTGCAATTTTGTATGAAAGTCCTATGTTTTTGAAGTAAGAGACTTGAAATTTAAAATGTATGCTCTATAGATGATGAAAAGGTGTCCAAATAATGTATATTTAGAAATCAACTCCCTTTTGGGGTTAAAACGGGGGATGATAGGTTGACTCACTCATCACAAAATATCCGAAACTATAATACCCACAAACTTGAAATTTGGCTGGAAGGCTCCTTATAGAGCGCAGACATCCGCTAACAACGGATTTTACGAAATTCGACCCTTAAGGGGGTATAACGGGGGTTGGAACGTTGTGTGAAAGTCCCATGTTTTTGAAGTAAGAGAGTTGAAATTTAAAATGTATGCCTTATAAATGATGAAAAGTTGTCCAAATAATGTATCTTTAGAAATCAACTCCCTTTTGGGGTAAAAACGGGGGATGGTAGGTTTACTTACTCATCACGAAATCTCCGAAATTATAACACCTACAAACTTGAAATTTGGCAAATAGGCTCTTTATAGGGCGTAAGCATTTGTTAAGAACGGGTTTTACGAAATTCGGACTCTAAAGGGGTAAAACGGGGGTTGTAAGTTTGTATGAAAGTCCTATGTTTTGAAGTAAGAGACTTGAAATTTAAAATATTCACTCTTTAGATGGTGAGAAGGTGTCCAAATAATGTATATTTAGAAAGCAACTCCCTTTTGTGGTTAAAACGGGGGATGGTAGATTGATTCACTCATCATGAAATCTCCGGAACTATAACAGCTACAAACTTGAAATTTGGCAGGTAGACTCCTTATAGGACGTAGACATCCGCTAAGAACGGATTTTACGAAACTCGACCCCTAAGGGGGTAAAACGGGGGTTGCAATTTTGTATGAAAGTCCTATGTTTTTGAAGTAAGAGACTTGAAATTTAAAATGTATGCTCTATAGATGATGAAAAGGTGTCCAAATAATGTATATTTAGAAATCAACTCTCTTTTGGGGTTAAAACGGGGGATGGTAGGTTGACTCACTCATCACGAAATATCCGAAACTATAATACCCACAAACTTGAAATTTGGCTGGAAGGCTCCTTATAGAGCGCAGACATCCGCTAACAACGGATTTTACGAAATTCGACCCTTAAGGGGGTATAACGGGGGTTGGAACGTTGTGTGAAAGTCCCATGTTTTTGAAGTAAGAGAGTTGAAATTTAAAATGTATGCCTTATAAATGATGAAAAGTTGTCCAAATAATGTATCTTTAGAAATCAACTCCCTTTTGGGGTAAAAACGGGGGATGGTAGGTTTACTTACTCATCACGAAATCTCCGAAATTATAACACCTACAAACTTGAAATTTGGCAAATAGGCTCTTTATAGGGCGTAAGCATTTGTTAAGAACGGGTTTTACGAAATTCGGACTCTAAAGGGGTAAAACGGGGGTTGTAAGTTTGTATGAAAGTCCTATGTTTTGAAGTAAGAGACTTGAAATTTAAAATATTCACTCTTTAGATGGTGAGAAGGTGTCCAAATAATGTATATTTAGAAAGCAACTCCCTTTTGTGGTTAAAACGGGGGATGGTAGATTGATTCACTCATCATGAAATCTCCGGAACTATAACAGCTACAAACTTGAAATTTGGCAGGTTGGTTCCTTATAGGGCGTAGACATCCGCTAAGAACTGATTTTACGAAACTCGATCCCTAAGGGAATAAAACGGGGTTTGGAAGTTTGTATGAAAGTCCTATGTTTTTGAAGTAAGAGACTTGAAATTTAAAATGTTCGCTCTTTAGATGGTGGGAAGGTGTCCAAATAATGTATCTTTAGAAATCAACTCTCTTTTGGAGTTAAAACGGGGGATGGTAGGTTGACTCACTCATCACGAAACCTCCGAAACTATAACAGCTACAAAGTTGAAATTTGGTAGGTAGATTCCTTATAAAGCGTAGACATCCGCTAAGAACTGATTTTACGAAAATCGACCCCTAAGGGGATAAAACGGGGATCGGAAGTTTGTATGAAAGTGTTTTGTTTTTGAAGTAAGAGACTTGAAATTTAAAATACATGCTCTATAGATGGTGAGGAGGTGTCCAAATAATGCATCGTAATCTATATATATAAAAGAGAAAGGTCACTAACTCATTCATCACGAGAACTTAAAAACCGCTGGATGGTCTATCCATCCAGGTTACACAAAGATAAAATTTGGCAGAGAGGTAGATTACAGTTAGCAGACGTTCGCTAAGAACGGATTTTACGATATTCCACCGCTAAGGGGGTTTAATTGTGTTTGATGGTTTGTATGAAACATATACAGCCTGAAAATAAAACTAAAAATGTGGTGTATAGAAAGGTTTTATAAAAATAACTATTAAATTATACTAAATTGTGCCTTTTAAAAAGTTACTCAGTTTGATAAGCATTTCAAGTGACTGAAATAAAAAAAATAATTTGCGTTAAACATCTTAATAGTAATGCATATCTTCATAACCACGCGGACGTAGTCGCGGAAAACAGTTAGTGTTTTATATAAAACAAAATCCCCAAAAGTGTATGTGATCGATTCCTTCAAAATCTACTGAACGGATTTTCATGCGGTTTCACCATACGAGAGAGGGCTCCACCATTGGCAAAAGGAAAGTTTATGGAACGGCTAAGCCGATTTTGATGAGAATTTCACTGGAAGTTTGCCGGAAAAACTTTGTGAAACACTAATTTCAACGCGGGCGAAGCCGCGGGCACAGCTAGTATACTATAAGTGTACAAAATGTCATACTCCTTCGTCCGCACAATTTTCGTAAAAAGGGGTAGGTACAAAGTTTTTACTTCACGTATTAATATTTATTAATAATTTTCCTTCCTTAAATAGACAAGGACTATTACCGTACAATAATAGTTTTTTTTTAGAACGAAAGTCCTTACGGCAGGCTTGACAATTGGCTGGGCGACCGAACTGAAAAAAATGTGATACTAAAACCGTAAGAAAAATATATAACGGAAGTGACGTGATATCAGTCACATGACTGTATAATATGACGTTTGTAAGACTAAAATATTACTAGTAAACTTTTTTATAATTATTTATGTAATTTTATACCGTCGAAAAAAATAAATAAAGACACATGTTTTTTTATTTCACTTAATAGTTTGAATTATTATTATTATTATTATCATTTTTCTATAATACTAAATTTTCTAAATACTTTTATGTAAATAATTAAAAACCAATCAACAAAATTAAAAAAAAATCAATAACTAGAAAATATATATAACTAGCTGACATGGCGAACTTCGTATCACCTTATTTTTTTCTGAAATATAATAATAACATAATATATCAAAATAAAATATAGCCTATCTTTTAAGTTGGATCAAACTGCACACGGTGTGCAAATTTGACTAAAATCGGTTAAGTAGTTTAGGAGTCCATTGAGGACAAACATTGTGACACGAGATTTATATATATTAAGACTAGCTGACCTGGCGAACTTCGTATCACCTTATTTTTTTCTGAAATATAATAATAACATAATATATCAAAATAAAATATAGCCTATCTTTTAAGTTGGATCAAACTGCACACGGTGTGCAAATTTGACTAAAATCGGTTAAGTAGTTTAGGAGTCCATTGAGGACAAATATTGTGACACGAGATTTATATATATTAAGATTCAACATTTTTTTTAATTGTGTCGCTTCTATACTATCCGAAGGAACTTCATTCCTACCTGGTGTCCCATGACACCACATAACTTTTTTATATTTTTTAACATTATTTAAAAATACATAGGTATATTTCTATTTATGTTTGTAATTTTCATTATTACATTTTAATCAGATCTTACTTTTTAAGAATAAAATCTATTTTTATTGGGATAGGGCACTATTCTACGCCGTGTGGCAACCGGCTATATTTTTTAATGCCGTAACCACACAGCCTTTCGCCACGATCGTCCGTTGTCCCGCTGATTCAGAGCCTATATTAGAGTACTTGGCAAACAATTTAAATGTTTATTATAAAAACTACGTATTTGAAATTGTTGTAAAAATTATTAACAACACCCTAAACTACACTTTCACTGATTTTCGAAATAAAATTCTTATTTTATTATTTGTTTTGGTTAATTTAAATTTAATTTTTGATAATTTGACAATAAAAAGATTGAGTAAAATACCATTTAAGAAACTTCATGAAGTAGGCATGTTTTTTAAACTATGGGCCACCTAGGTCCCCCTACGGTTTTTTTTATACCACAGATGCTCAAACTATATCATAAAAAATTCGAATACACTATTTTTCATTTTTAAGTATTTAAAAAAAAGAAGCAGTTGTGGCTAGAAATATTTTGTAGTGCGCGTTAGCAAGGCCATTATCCACGGTTATTTTCAGAGAAAATCAATTCGTTATTATTGAGTTTGCAGCCGTAGTGCCCAAAAGTTTGAACAAAGGTATCGAATTTCGTACTTAATTTTTTTTTAATAAATCCTAGACCGTTGCAGATAGACTTATTTTTTATTTTTTTTTTCTGGGTTGGCCCTATGGCCCTAGGCCGGGGTTATCCATTAATTATTGGACACCTGTATATTAGGTAAGTACCTAACTATTATAAAACTGCACGAAGAAGGTATTGACCGTGGCTGAATGCTTGCGTCATGAATGTCAATATTAGACAACCTGAAAGCAGTGTAAAGATAATGCCCTCAGTGACAAAAAAAAATACGATTCCAGGAATACCACATTCAAACGATAGAATAGAGGTTGCCGGACTATCAAGTATTAATCAATATGAACAGTACAATTCGACATTCGTTACACAACTTATGTGTGAAACAAATTATTTACGTTTAATATATTTTGGGTTTACAGTGACACCGCGCCGTGACATATATACATACGTACTGATAGTTAGTCTCGACTTAATATTTTCATAATGTTGTTTTATTTATTAAGAATTAAAGGTATACCGTATTCTTACATAAATCCCTATAAATGAAAAATAATAATGTAGGTAAAGCTTAATCCGTTCTTACTCAAGCAATTTTTTTAGAAGTAAGACTCTTTATGTACCTATTTCTGGAATTAATTTAATAAAATATTCATTATCTACAGTAATTTAATTACCTAATTTGCGTGGAGACAATATAAAAGAGAAAACTAGGTTTAAATATTCTCACCTTTTACAATGTATAAATAGGTGAAAAATTATCATTGCTAGTGTAATTAAGTTTTAAATTATGTAAACACTTTTAAATATATTATTTACAACAGTATGATATAAATGTAATCTTAAAGATAATATCATAAAAAGAAAATATTTAATTAAATTAGTTAGAGGTGAAATGGCAAGAAGTGGCATAGAAGGTGTAGGTCAAAAATGATCGTCGTCCGGGATATCACCGTTGTGATTTTGTTAGCACGTAAAACTTGTTTCAAATACGTACATCGTATATAAAATTACATCGATCGATAAAATGTCACAAATATATTACAAACAAAGCATAAAGATAGTTACAGACAGTGCAGTACGATGGGCGGACTTACAGCTACTAAGGCATTTTTTCCAGACAACCCAGAAATACATAGGAAAATTATTATATAAATTGGGTAGATAGTAGACTTTTAACGTTTAATTATCCAACTAATGTTAGAAAAACGATTAAAAAATTGAATCGAAAATCGATTAAAAATTCGATGACAAAATCGATTACAAAATCGATTTAAAAAAACCGATTATAAAATGTTTTTTCTATAGTTTTACTCGATTTTTAATCGATTTTCTTATTGACTTTTTAATCGATTTTCCAATCGACTTTTTATTCGATTTTTTAATCAAGTTTCTAATCGATTGTGTAATTGATTTTCTATTCGATTCTACTCGATTGTACTCGAATCTACTCTAACTTACTGTGCTCTACTTCCTATTTTGTTCTATTCCGTTGTATTTCATTCTATTCTGTTCTATTCCATTCTATTCTGTTCTATTCTGGTCTATTCCATTAATTAATCTAGACAAATAAATAAAATTTGAGTGTTTTACTATCTGTCTGTTTGTCTGTTTGTTTGTCTGTCTGTTTGTTCCGGCTAATCTCTAAAACGGCTGGACCGATTTTGATGGGACTTTATCTGGCTGATAGCTGATTTAAGGAGTAACTTAAGGTACTTTTACTTTAGAAATTTATTTATTTTATAACTCTGCGAACTAAACAATAACGTTTTTGTTCAATTTCACGCTGACAATGTTGCGGGAATTCCATTTAGTAAAAAGCGGTTATTTTAATATTACAAACAGACAGACAGATTTGTCATATTGTATACCTAATATCCGCATAAAAATGCTTTACAATGTAAAAGAAAACATAAACGCTTAAAAAACTCGTACTGAGTAATGAAAATGTACATTAAGAGATAATAAGTTACAATTTTTTATTACCTACAAAAGTTATATCAGTTTATTTTGTCTTTAGATAACTTCTTGGTGGTTTGAAAGTTATCATTTCATAAAACAAAGTTGTAAAGTAAATGTTTACTTTAATTTAAAAGTATTTAAAAATAATTTACATTGATTTGCAACACTATTGTGAAACAATTAAAATTAACGAGCAATAACAATGTAACTTAAAATTATAAATATAGTCATGTAAACCCATTTTTATTAATTCGTATTTTGTTATCTGTCCTTAATGAACCCCTGTAACCGATTTGGTTTTTGGAACTCGGTTGATTATGTCTTGGATTTCACATTGTGTAATGTTCTGCCACTTATCAACAGCAGCATTTTTAGCTATCTAATAGTTGTAGGTGCTATTGTTCGACTCCAAATCCATCTTTTGACTTTGTCCCATACATGTTTAATAAGTTTCAGGTCAGGATTCCGATATAAACATGGTAATTGCTGTATATTGACTTCATCAAAGTAACCGGCAAAAACTCACACGGTGTGTGCCCAAGGGTTGTTGTACATCATCATCATCATCATTTCAGCTTAATACAGTCCACTGCTGGACATAGGCCTCCACAAGTTCGCGCCAGAAATGGCGTGAACTCATGTGTTTTGCCCATAGTCACCAAGCTGGGCAGGCGGGTTGGTGACCGCAGAGCTGGCTTTGTCGCACCGAAGACGCTGCTGCCCGTCTTTGACTATGTATTTCTAAGCCAGCAGTTGGATGGTTATCCCGCCATTGGTCGGCTTTTTAAGTTCCAAGGTGGTAGTAGAGCTGTGCTATCCCTTGGTCGCCTCTTACGACACCTACGGGAAGAGAGGCGGTGGCTATATTCCTACTGCCGTAACCACACAACAGAGGTCAGAGGTTGTCGTACATTAAAACCAAATTATCGCTGATAAATGGCACAAGCGGGTTTATTCATGGTCTTATTTATTTCATACTTCTGAGCATTAACCCTGCCTGTATTGAAGACGAACAACTGTATACGAGTGTTGAAACAAATGCTACACCAGACAATTATCGATTATTTATCCTACGTAGCCTTCTGTTTAAATCTCAGGACATTCGGCAAATCTTTCATCGCGGCATGTATACACGCGCTGACGATCATTAGGACCTTTCAAAGCAATTTTTGATTCTTCAGAAAAAACTCCATTGTTCCGAAGTCCAATTTGAATATAAGAATATCAAGAGAGCAAACATAAGTCTTGCTGTTTTGTGAGCTATAGTCAGTTCTGGTTCTCGAACTTGTCGAAATGATCTCAGGTTCCTTTCTGCTTATCTTCTTCTTAAGGTTCTTAGGCTCACACTTACGTTTCGTACCTCAAACAAGCTGTTACGAGCCTCAGAAGATGTAAAACCGATTTCGATAAATGTTTGAGACGTTATAACGATCATCTCTTTCTGATGTACATCTTCTGCGACCTTTCCGTGACCTTCTTGTGTAAGAACCTGAACCTTAACGCTGGATAGCGTATTGTATAATGGGTTGTGGATATCCAAGCATTCAGCCAATGCGACGCTGATTAAACCCAGTGTCCGCAAGTACCACAACCCAGGCTGCTCCAACTACGTCCATTGGCATTTTTTGTGTCAATAAAGTCACGGCATTCTAACACTTGAATTTAATTGGAAACATGGTACCACAACGTGTTAAAAGAAAGTTACCCTTCTTATAGAACGTGCAGCCAGAATGTCGTATATCGACTAAATTAGTTATTGTTAAATAAAAACCACAAAAGTGAAAAAAAGCTTGTGTGGCTGTGAAAGCTTGTGTGTGTGTGAAATGAAGAAATATTATCACAATTTAGATGAGTAGACGGTTAATTGTGACTCTGAGTGTATACAAATTTGTATGTAATATGTAATCCTTTTTCAATGTAATAAATACTAATTAAAAACATTAATATAATAACAACAGGAAAGTGATTGGTACTTCTACGATAATTCCCTTTAGCCAAGTTGTGTTTATGCTAACGTTATAAAAACGCTAAACGTAACGGCCTATTTATAGAATAACGCTTGCATCTTTCCTTTTAATAAGCTAACAGCGTTCGCACTTGATTTTAATTAATTGCTCCTAATAATCATTGTATTTCAATTCACTTATATCTAATAACACTATTTATTTGGATTCAATTATGATTAAAATGGTTTCTAATATAATAATAAATAACTAACTACGTTTATCAGTATTACAAACAATAACGTTATCAGATGAGATGGATAATTATCACATTTCATTTTAAACATATGATCGTATTATAATATAATAAAAATAATTTAAGAAATTGTCTCAAAAACGGTGTAAGAAAACTTTATTTACTAAAATTAATATAATTGAATGAGATATGTAATGTAAAAAAATAGATTATACTTCATTTTCAAAGATTAAATTTTAATGAAAAATTATTACACCAGCAAGCAAAAAGGACTGGCCGAACTGTACCTTTTTATAGAACAAGAAGGTTTAACCTTCATCAATATCTGAGGTGTTGAAACATTGGCGCGAGTTGTTCCGTGTGAATCAGAGTGTGCTGGGCTTTCGCATGTTCGCACGCCTGAAATAGTCAGTGCAGTGAAGTAATTAGCGACGTCTGCACTTCATCTTAGGGCAACCACATCTCATGTCACCTCAATCTGTGCTAGACAAACCAAACTGATATAAGAACTCATTTACAGTGTGTGTTTTGATTCGTGTAAATAAGTGATGGTTTGGTTTTCGTATGATAAACGTTTATTATAGTTCAGTGAAATAAATTTAAATTTTTAAAGCCCAAATAATTTGTAAGTATCTCTTTTGTATTTAGTAGTAGCAATTTCTTCTTTGTTAAGGAGTTCGTTTTAGAATAAACAGACTTGTTCCATTGCTAGTTTCATATCGATAAAATATGAAGGTTAAATAACTGGTATAAAAACAAATGAATTTTAGAACACATTTAATTAACGTTAATTTTTTATTTTTTACATTAATAAAACTTTTATTTGATTGATGTATAATACAAATATGATAATTCGTAATATTAAAACTAAATTTTAGTTTTCTTTTGTTAAATATATATATATATAAGCTCCTTATAGTGTTATGTTTACAATCCAGATACTTTTCAATATAAGGTATTTATAACTATGACTGATTGATACAAACGTAAATAAACTTATTTACAAAGTTCAATTCGCTACACCTTACTAATGCAATAATTATTATAATGAGGAAGTATGCATTTAATTTAATAGCTATCAGTTGACAACATTTTGTATATATACATAACGTGTATCGTGACCAACTAGCTCAAATAATTGGACGTGTAGTCATTTCATCTAATTACACCATTAAACCAAACGTCCAAATGTCGATTTGCCGAGTGGTTTCAACAGTGTTCAACACTATTGTTTACTTTAACGCCTTTTAAAAAAAGAACGCAACTAACGGCACGATGGCGGAAAAACATACAAATTTAACAGTTACAGCGTGTTCTGTGTCAACCGTGATGTTGAATGTTTTAATTGTCACAGTGATTTGACTAGAAAATTAGGCGTGTAGTTGAACACCGTTATTCAATGGAAAGGATAGCAGTAATATTGAACGGCCGTTTCAATATGTTGGATGAGACAAAAACATATTCGGAATTTTTGTCCTAGAACTTAAATGTTACATACAAAATACAAATTGTAAACTAAGTTGTTGACTCATAAATACCTCGATTGTAAATGAAAGTTATCGATGACCACTCTCATATAGACTCGTGATAAAAATATCGTTGACGCTGATGATGGCTGATTTGATTTGTGCTTGGAACGGATTTTTGTAACAATATTTGTTTCTGATCTGGGAGTTTGTTCTTGTGAGTTTCTTCGTCGTACCTTAGATATATATAAAGCCATTTGTTTCAGTTGTTATCATAACAACACCTGATAACAATCATTCTTATTATAGGTATATGGTAGCATAAGCTTCAACCCTTCCACAAATATGTATATATTTAGCATTTTTTTATAATTCTAATTAATATTTATCGTATAAATTTATCATTTGTTGTTTTTCTTCTTCACTAATGATTTATTAATTAATTTTTTAAACTAATCATTTCCTTTTTATAATATTAAGTATAAAAATGTCACATACCATAGTAGTATAAAACTTTTCAGTAATAAATGTTTAATTATTAAAAATAAAACTGTGTACAATATTCATTTTCAATACTAGTAAATAAAAATCGTAAGATTTAGTTTCGATATCTGTCCCTTATTATATCAGCAACGATGTCTCTCGGCAGCATGGTGGCGCGTGCGGTTTTCGTCAGCGAAGTTTTTGCGCTCCTGCCAGGTCGCCGGCTAAAGTACACATAGACATTGTACACTAGTTGCCTGCTATCAGCTGGAATCTCTAACCGGGTTTCGTCTGTGTTGTCCATATTCCTGCCGTTGTATAATCTCCTCCAACTGAACATTGTCCAAGCTGTCATTGCTTCGTCCCCGTACTGCGCCGTTTTGACAACCAGATCTTTTTAAAATGGAAGAAAACTCTGTGATATTGTCGCGTAATTTTCTTTATTTTGTTCAATAAATACGTATTTTCTACGTATAAACTCACATAATCTATAGCGTTTTTTTATCAGTAAATCACTTCACGAGTTAGTTTTTATTACCAGGTCTAGTTAGATAGAAAATAACCGATCCTTTTGAATGATAGTGGACAACTGGAGGCGTAAAGTTATTGAAAGCCTACATCGGTAATCTGTTCACATAACCGTGACATCCGGTTTACTCCGAACGTGATCACAATATCGTGGAGAGTGGAGACTCTAAAAGCGAAGCTTGTACAAATTTAGAAGCGCAGGTACTACGCTGCTAGATTTCATAACCTTAGTAAAGGTAATGGAATAGCCGTTATACAAAATTAACTGCTCATGCATACCCGTATAGGGTTACAAAAACGGTTCTTCGATTTCTTTGTCCAGCTTGAAAATAAAACATTTACTATATAACAATTATTATTAAATTTTGCAAGGATGAGAATGAAAAAAATCAAAACATGACTGAAAACATGATAAGTACTCAAAACATGTTCAGGATAGATAATTTAGCGATTCCAAAACTAAGTGAATCATAAGGGTCTAAAATATTCTGTAACTGTGTCACTCTGGAGGAAGTTATAAACTTTGCTTTATTTAAAAAAAAATCTTTTTTTGATACTTAACGACACAAGATATCATCAAAACTGAAGAGAATGCTGAAATTTTGGAGCACAATCAATTGGCATAAGTAATAATGTTGCCAAGATATACATACGTATAAAAAATAGTGTAACTAATTATTTACACGTAACTATTGTACAAACCATGCACACGTGGAATTACATAAAGGATGCTGACAGCGTTTATGAGTACTTATAGAATGGCGATTCTGATTTTCTAGGAAAAAATTAGAACTGGAAAATTTTGATAACTGAATGAATGAAGATTCCAATAACTGAAGTGATATTAGTTTCATTGATAAGGTTTCGGCATTTCCTAAGTTCGCGCTAAATATAAACGTGTGTGTTTTAGTCTCTACTATGATTACTCTTTACGTAACCTTTTTAACCGACTTCCAAAAAAGGAGGAGGTTCTCAATTCGATGTTTTTTTTTTTATGTATGTTACATCAGAACATCACTTTTGACCGTGTGGACCGATTTCAGCAATTTTTTTTTAATAGAAAAGTGGTGTGTTTCAATTGGTCCCATTTAAATTTATTTGAGATCTAACAACTACTTTTCATTATTATTACAGCCTATACAGTCCACTGCTGGACATAGGCCTCCACAAGTTTACGCCAAAAATAACGTGAACTCATGTGTTTTGCCCATAGTCACCACGCTGGGCAGGCGGGATGGTGACCGCAGTACTGGCTTTGTCGCACCGAAGACGCTGCTGCCCATCTTCGGCCTGTGTATTTCAAAGCCAGTAGTTGGATGGTTATCCCGCCATCGGTCGGCTTCTTAAGTTCCAAGGTGGTTGTGGAACCTTGTTACTATAGAAACTTGTTAAATAGAAACTACTTTTCAAGTTATATCTAATAATGCGTTTTTACTTGACGCTTTTTTCGTCGACCTGCGTTGTATTATACCGCATAACTTTCTACTGGATGTACCGATATTGATATTTTTTTTTGGTACCATGATAAGAAAACCAGGATCTGATGATGGGATCCCAGAGAAATCGAGGGAAACTCTTGAAAATCCGCGATAACTTTTTACTGAGTGTACCGATTTTAATAATTTTTAATTTAGTCGTTGTTTGTCATGTGGTCACATATAAATTTTATTAAGATCTGATAACTACTTTTTGAGTTATCTTTGATAACGCGTAGTTACTTGACTATTTTTTCGTCGATCTACGTTGTATTACTCGTCGATGTAATTGAAGTCGGTTTTTTTTTTCGTTTGCGAGCAAACACAATTATTTTTTTAAACGGTTTTATTTAGCTCATTCATATTATGGTCCAAAATTTCATTTACTAAATAAAATATCTCTTTACCTTCGTCAAACATCTCGTCGAAAATTGCATTTCTGCTTTCACCTTTTTCTTGACGCACTGTGTAATTAAGATGCAACGTACGCTAGTTTACAGTGTAATAGAATTTTTTTTAAATATAAAACAAAGTTAAATGAGTTATTTCAGTTTACGTACAATTATTCCTTGCATAATTTTTATTTTATTCGCGAATGCCATAACCCTAACGTTGCATAACGGTTGTTTTGATGAATGCTCGAATGCTCTAAAATAGTTGGCGGAAACTACAGAATAGATAATAATAGAGACAGCAATTTTATGGTTTCTAAAAGCGTAACAGAGTCAGTGTCCTCTGTACAACGTTATGGTTTCAATAGACTATTGTTTCACAAAATTAATTTACAATAACCTATAAATTATTATTTAAGATTTCTTTTAAATATATATAATATTTAATTTTATGTATAGGTACGCCACACAATAGTTAGAATTGCGTTTATAGCTAGCGCTTGTTTTGAATTCGTAACGAGACTGGCGCTGTAGCATAAGAAAATTTAACAGTTCTGAATGTTTAATAACATTATAATTTAAAATTATTCTTTGTGTTTTACGATATTTCAGATTATCCTTATCCTGAAATTTAATTAAAAATTAGTTTATCTTTATACCTTATTTATAGTATCCTTTTTATCTTATCTTGCAAACAAAAGAATATTTTTCCAATAAAAATAAATTGTTTTAATACTTAAATTAATTTTAAATAAAGATCTCAAAAAATGGAGACTAATAATTCTGATATAATGTATTGAGACTCCATTACCTAACAAATTTAATTATTTGTACATCTTTGCTAGTATTATTAAAATTCATAATTATGTCAGTATTTTACTAATGTTGGACATCAGCATGTTGATCATGCTTTAAAGCTTGTGGAGTCGAATATTTTTACAGATTGAAATAGTGTTTTTTTTTTGTAAATTATAGGCTTACTCTTGACCCCAGTCTAGCTCTAAAACAGAGACGAGGTCGAAGATGGAGCGAGCTCGCCCAGAAGAAGCCTGTTCACTCGCGCTTTAAACATGTTCGGGTTGTATGAACTCGGAAATACACACGCCGGCAGGGAATTCCACTCCTTGGCCGTACGCATTAAAAAAAGGAGGTGAAAAAGTGAGTCCGATGGAAGAAAGGAGATGGGGGTACGAGGTGGTGCAACTTCAGGGCACCCAATCTGTAAAAGACCGTTAGATTGGCAACTTTTCTTCGGTGACCTAGAGTGTGAAGAGACTCCACCAATCTGGCGTTACCGATTAGCCGCTTGGTTCTGCGTTCCACTGGGTTCAGTGTGGCGAGTTGAAATTTAGCTGAGCCATCCCACAAGTGTCTGCAATATTCCATGCATGATCGGACTTGAGCTTTATACAACGTTAGAAGTGTCAGGCGTGAAATATCGCTTTACCTTGTTTAAGATGCCAAGCTTTCTGGCCGCAGTTTCCGCTTTGGACTCAATGTAATTGCCAAAGTTGAGGTTAGAACTCAACTCCATGCCAAGGAGGTCGAGGGTATCGGACAGAGGTACAGGTGTACCAAGGAAAGTAGGAGTCAAGTTGAAAGGACTCCGTTTGATGGAAAACAAACAAGCCTGCGTTTTTGCGGCGTTGAACGTGATCTGGTTGCAATCACCCCAATCGGATACGTGCCCTAGTATTGAATTCGTTCGTACTACCATGGCCTCTCTTTGAGAATGTATTACGTCCCTGTTGTCTTTTGCGCTGGACAAATATCTCTCAACAACCGTACTGTCATCTGCATATCCAACAATGCCTGGTTGTAAGCATGTCGTTAATATGGAGCAGGAAAAGAGTTGCAGAGAGAACAGAACCTTGAGGGCCACCGGCGTTTATATCCATCAGGTCAGAGGAGCAGCCGTCGATGACCATTCTGATCGATCGTTCACTCAAAAAGTCTGAGATCCAGCTATAAAAGTCAGCAGGGATGCCGTAAGCAGGAAGCTTGCTAAGGAGACTTGCGTGCCAAACCATATCAAAGGCATTTGAGATATCGAGTGGTACAGCGAGCGCCTCACGACGTTTCTCAAATCTTCACCCCAGCAGTGTGTGACATATACCAGAAGATCTCCAGTCGACCGCCCCTGACGAAAGCCGTATGTCACTGAGGTGGTGGTCGCATGGTGGTCACTGAGGAGTGCATTGTCTTCTAGGTAGTTCAGCAACTTGCTGTTAAGCACCTTTTCCATGACTGCAAAGCATGGAGGTGATGGCGATTGGTCGGTAGTTGCAAGGATTGACTCGGCTACCCTTTTTGGGCACTGGCTGCACATTACCTAGCTTCCAAGATTTTGGCACCATTTTAGTTTAAAGAGAGAGGCGGTACAGGCTTGTGAGAACAGGAGACAACTCAGGTGCACAGGCCTTTAGGACACGCGCAGGTATACCGTCAGGTCCACTAGTTTTGTTCACGTCAAGATTCAGCAGAACTCTACGGACTTCTTTGTTGTGGACCGTGATCTCTTGCATAGAAGAGTCACATCGAGGCAGGGATGTTGGCTGCGTAGAGCCAGCGTCAATACGCGAATTGCTCGCAAAGAGAGATGCAAGTGCTTTTAACACAATGTTTGGAACGTAATTAAATGTTTTTGTCATATTTTTATACAACTAGGTCGGCAAACAAGCGTACGGTTCACCTAATGGTACGCAATTACCGTAGCTTATAGACGGCTGCAACACCAGAAGCATCGCAAACGTGTTGCCGACCTTACGCCCTTCCCCAATCCTCCCAGAAGCTCTGGTCACTTTACTCACCACAGGAATACAGCACTGCTTTAAAGTAGTGTTCAGTATTCCTCAGTTAAAATTCATTCGTCATTATTCAATTACATACGAATATTAGCAAATAATGATTTGATATCTGTAATGATGATCTGTGATGATGATCTGTGATATTTTAGGAAATATTTTAAAAGACTTGCATTTTCACCTTTGCTGAAAACTTCCTAAATGAAATTAGAAAAAAATATTACAATATATGTAATCTATACATATAATAAAATGGTAGGAAAGTCAAAACTGTGCATTGAATATTTTTTTAAAAGAATACTTGGGGTGTGGTCTACAATCGATACCAAAGCCAAAAATATAGTTTTTAGAATTTTTGTCTGTTTGTCTGTATGTATGTCCGGGATAAACTCAAAAAGTACCGCATGGATTTACTTCAAATTTGGCACGAATATTATTAAGAAGTCGGGGCAACATATAGGCTACATATTATCATGCTATCACCTACCGGGAACGAGCAGTGAACCTTTATTTCCTCAACGCATGCTGTAACAACGTGTAATCTAACGACGCATATTTGAATGTTGTTGTTATTATGTTAATAACCATGCTATATAAGCTAGCTTCACACTATAATAATCACACAATATAGGTAACTAAGCCGATAAACATAATTAAATGAATATAAGTAGACAAGACAATTTTAAAGCAGCGCCATCTATGAGATTTTTCTGTAGATATGAAATGTAAAGAAGAAACGGGTAAATGAATGTTATTTTAAAAGGTATAATCGTAGGTATTTTTGGTGCTGTATAGCGTTCACGCAGATGACGTCGCGGGCAGCAGCTAGTTGAATAATAAAAGGCAAATCACTTTCTCGCGCCGATTTTTGTTCCACAGGAACGGGGTCTAACGAAGCGTTTTTGTATATTTACAGTCAATTCATTAACTAATGCAACTTAAAGGGCAGGTTATTTAGAGCGTAGCGCGATTAATTGAATTTTATTATAAAAATCATTATATCCTCTAATGGTTAATCATATTACATGATAAACATAATGAATCATATCAAAAATCATATTATTGACAAGGTAATGTACCTTATGAAAATATACTTTTAGCACAGACAAAAACATGATATAAATATTTTTGTTGATTTATTACCTTTCTAGTCTAGTCTGATCTAGTCCTTTTATAGTCCTTCAGCAAACACTAGAGAGACTTATGCTACCTGTATGAATCTCAAAGTTCACAGTCTTATGCTACTAAAAATTTGCTGCTTACTGAGAATCGTCAGGTCATGCGCCCACCTGATTGGGGGTCTGCCTCATTAGTGCTCCCAGTTGCAGAGGTGCGATTTATACGCGAATACTTTACAACGGTGCAAGGAATCCACCAAAGGTTGTTGGTCTTCGAGTATTTTCCATTTAAGATGATAATAAGCTTTTCATGCTTGAGGTTGTCTGGAAGATATCGCTCTTTTAGCAGTAAGAAGTACATGTTTATGTTTTCCTTTTCGATTCCTCTCTTAGTGTATAATAAAGTATATATTGGAAACATTGCTAGTTTAGTAAACTTTAAACAGTTTAAACGTTATACAACAATTGAAGCGAATTCAAAACGCTAGAAACTTTAAAACCCCTACACGAAACCTACCACATGGTTTTGTAAATTAGAAGACTGTGACCTTGAGCTCTTAACCGGCTCAAAAAAAAATAAAGGTTATAGTATATTCCGCGGTGCGTGACATACTGATTATCATAAAGCACGCATTTGTACCGATGCATTGTGGAAAGCTTCCTTGTCTTTTGTAGTGCACTACCGTCCTTCTGCAACTTTGAATAGATTCGTTGTCCTAAGGTGTCGGATTTTGGGTCTCTTAAATATTATTAGATAAATACTCGTAGAAAACCTTTTACTTAATTCTAATGTTTTTTTTTTTTTACTTTTGAAGGAATTTGTTATGATAAGAAAAGAGAAAACAATTTAAAAGATCAGTCTGTCAATATTTACCAATCCATATATGGATATATCCCACTGCTGGGAATAGGCCTCTTTCTGCACGCGGAGAAGGGTCCAGCTGTGGGAACTCCCACTGCTGGGCATAGGCCTCTTCTTTTATTTAAGATCTTATTAATATTTATTAGACAAGAATAAATTCACTATAGGTTGTTAAAATTTGCTATTCATTTATTAGATTTTTTAAATGATAGAATTATTTTAATCGACTAAATTAAAAAAGTTTTCAAAGATATACAATTTATACTTAGGTACAGAAATTTGTCAAATACAATTTTTTTCTATATATTTATTATTATCAACGAAAAATCTCAACGCTGATAAAATTTTACAGTCTGACGTTTTGACGTTTACTCTTTAAACCCAACATCGAAAGAGGTGAGATGACGAATGCTATGACTCAACAAAAGATTCATGTAAGAAACGGGCGTAACGATCTGTCTTATTTAGTTGCACATTTGTTAATTCGTATCATTATTGCAGTCTGTCATTTCTTTTACAAAGAGTTGCTAAAACACTTAACTGTTCAATCCTCAAGTATCTTATATGCGACATCTGTTCAGATGCCAATGGCTTAGAAAGCTTCTGCTAGTACCACCTGCGTCCGTCCCACTCGCACGCGCCATAACAGCTGTTGCGTAGGCGCATGTGTAGGAACATCTTTGGAATTTTCGTACTAGTATTCGTATTTGGTCTTCGAGTTTTAGCATTCATTGATATATTACATTATTATATTATATTGATAAAGATAAGACAAACTTATGTGGTTATAGCATTGCATCAAATAATAAGTGCATAGTTTTTTTTTTTTTTTTTGCTTAATGGACCGGTCAATGATTATCATACTGGTTTTTTTTTTGTCGAATTTAAATAAAAAATAGTTATGTCTGGTGATCTCACCGTTCGTCAATCTTGACAATGCAAAGGACCGGTCGACCGCGGGGCGCGGTATGGGGCGGACGGGGACTACACTGCAGGGTTTGTGCGATTCACGCACACCGCATGCCGTACGACCAGTCAGTACGACAGTAAAGTTGTCCGCCTCACGCGCGGCGCGCGCGCTCTTCTGACCATACAAACTATACGTCTTTACTCAAATGTGTTCTTCTAGTCAAAATGTAGAGTAGTGTCGGAAAAGAAATGAAATAGTGCTTACGTAGTATCCGAAAAGTGGATTGGTTTTGAAAAGTTTACATGCTACGGTCCAAAGAACAATGCTGTGGGAAAAAATAACGTTCAGCTGGCATCGGCTGTCGTTCCCAGCTACCTACCTACCTCTCTCCCCCCGCGAACCGGGTCCCGGGTTCAATGTGCCTCTCTGCGTTTATTCATCGTTTGTGGGAAAAGTTGACCCCCGTTTTTAAATTTTATTGTTAACGAATTCACACGATTTCGTTTTTGTGCCTGCGTCTAAGATTATCAGATTTTTAATTATAACACTTACTACTACTGGATATTTGTTACCGGATCACTTAATTTGTTGTGATAGTGTTTTGATCACTTAACTTAAAAGTAAAATAAAAGAACTATTTCTAGTTTTTAACAAGTTATAAGAACTAGTCCTCAAGGTTAAAACTACGAACCACAGATTTACAATATTGTTTTAAGCTTTGTCATGTTTGTTAAGTATTTAATTCATCGTAATAGTTATCTTATTTCTAAAAGAATTAAAATATTTTGTCAAATGAAAACTAAACGTACGTTTGGAAACAAGTTTACACGTATTGCGAAACAGCCGTTATAGCCGTGTTATATTTCAAATGCGCTGAGTTACATTGTTCGTGCTTTTTGAATGTATAGATAGAGTGAACATGTGAAGTTAATTCTGTGTGTGAATAAGCTAAAGTCCAAAAGGAATCATCAAGATGGGCAACCAAGGATCTTCTCCGCATGAACCGCTCGATCGCGTGCAATCGCAGAATGCAGATCTGAAAATGGTATTTTTAATTATATTATGGTCTTTCAGTAAAATGTTCTCTTGATAGTTAACTTCCACTCAACAAATGGCTCTGAATCATATAGCTGTTTCTGATTAAACTGAATACGTGACGTCTTTATGAATACGTGAAATTTGTATTTATATCCTGCTAATTAGTTATTTAATTTAATCATGTCTTTTGTTACACCATGTATATATACCTACCTTCTTTTTTTTCAAAATATTTTTGTAAGACAGCTAAATTAAATTTCAATTGGTTGGTCATAAGCGGTTCCTTTATTAGCTTATAAAATATTATAATTGGATAGATATAAGAAAAGTGTCATGGCATCACCTAGTAACTGCTCGTCGCGCCCTCAATTGTTTGATTTTCAAAACTGCTAACCATAATATTTTGAAATCAACAACCAAATCTAAACTCAATTTTGGTGACTAATTAGCATTTCATTTGCTTTTTTTTTTTTTGGCGTTATACGAATACGGTTTAATAAATAAAACAAAAATCTTAAAAAAAATTACTATAACATTAACTAATAAGGTAATATATTTTTGAAACACTGCCTTGTAAATCAGATTATCGTTTATATACAAAGAATACAACATAAGAGTAAATAAAATACATGAATTTACTTCTCCGAGCAAAAAGAACTCGTAATTAGAATCAAAGTGGGTGTGATTAATTAGTGTTTGTTCTTTTAAATTGGTTGCATAATTCAAACTAATTGATTTAATGTAATCGTTGTCTCCGTAGTTGACATTAAGCGGCGGAGACTGACCGGTTATTTTTCAAGGTTAATAAAATTAAAATAGCATTCATATTTAATTAAAAATTAATTTGTTACTTTACGAATTAAATTGTTTACTATCAACGAGCAAATCTAACATTTTGCAAATAAATAAATGGGTAGCTACAGGACCTCTATAAGACGAAATGATTATTTTTTTTACTAACTATTAAAAAATGTTATTCGTTGTATATTTTTTTATTCCAACTAGGTATGTATTTTAATATTATAAAGCACATAGTATTTACGCATTGACAAACCGAATCCTTTGTCGAATTAAACCAAATATAATTTCGCGGGTCCAGTCAGCGTAATTAAATTTCCTTTTTTACATAATTATTTAATGATTCACTTCGATTACCAGAATTAGCGGTTCTTTGCGTTCCAGTTAAGGTTAGTCATCAATAATTTATTTTCATTGTACAAAACGGTCCTATTTGTGCCATGATTTTCAGATTGCCTAATACTCGATACAATGTGATTATTATATATTTTTTACTGGCATCTATGTTGTATGAAATAACAATGCAATTGCTTACAAATCTTATGTGTGGGGACGAATTATATATAATTTAAATTGTAATTGGTTAACAACCTTGAAAAGTATCGAAATAATGTTTTGTGAAATATAGAAGCTTGTGCAAATATCATACTGGAACTAAAATCTATTTTTTTAATTTAAAATGTCTCTTAAGTAATGACCAATCATGTCGAAAATAGCGCAATATCTAGGAATTATACTTATTTTATATTGCGGATATTTTTTTTATAAACGAGATATTTTATTACTAGGTGTTCATCAATTGGAACTCTGTATACAGTTTTTATAAAGTTAAATGATATTAAATTATACTCTAATTTACGGAAATAAATTTAGTATACGTTTAAGTACTTATCTTACAAAAATCAAACATCTAAAAAATAAGTACCTTTCCAATCAATAAGCTTATTCATTTACGAATACATTGTCCTTTACTTTAATCTTACTTTTATGGATAAACCACAATGTTTTTTTCTTCCGTAGTCTCTATGAGACTATATTAGCTTATCAGTACTACATTCTACCTGACCACCACCACCACCTATCCCACATACCGTCCATCCATTTATTGTCGCATGACATTCATCTAGTCTCAAAGCACGCTCATACCATACTAAAGTGTTCAAACTTTATTGATGTTGGGCACAGCACAAAATATCTTGCTCAAAATCACGAGCAGCAAGAAATATTACAACCTTGGTCAGGATCGCAGCCAAATAATGCTGTTCTTAATAATTTTGTGTTCCTGTGGTGAATAAGGTAGCCAGCCTGACCAGGAATTGCGGTGTGCTGATTTTGTAACACGAATGACATTAAAAAACTTACAATTCCTAACTTGTCCATTTCTGACGGTAGGCTGTGCAATAAGATTGTGCACTATACTCCAGTAGGTAGTTACATATAGCAATTCTGATCTTCATATTGTCTCCTAATAATTGTTGGTTTGCGTCAGAGTAGAAGTAAAAACAATTACAATAAAACGATTACAGATTCATATCGTGTATATTCAATCGGTTGGAGTTATATTGTCCGTTGAATACGTTCGTATTTAAATACATCAGGAAAACGTTGCCATCGCGTGTTTATGACAGTGACGTAAGTACACAAAGTTTCGCTCCGTCGACGCACAGACGACACACATGTAGCTATTTATTTATGCATATATTGATAACTATTTTTAATCTTATCGCCGTCGACCAATTACAGGTGACTTATTTAGGCTTTCCTTATTTTTAATAGGAGATAAAATATTTATCATCTTGAAGTCTGCATTGCGACATTATTCAATATTTACTGACACAAAACCAAGCTTCCCTTTCTTACCGTGATTTCGCGCAAAACATAACCTTTTGTTCAAAGTTTTTTTGCTTCCTTATGAATAATTAAATCGTGTTTTTTAATTAAAAAACAATTTTACTAGATAACGGTTTCATCTGTGTTGACGTTAATGGATTCTAGCTTGCTTTATTGATTCGCAATATTTTTTGCGAACTTGTAATGAGTAATATTGAAATTTTAGAAGGTACTTTAGTATAAAATAAGTATGAACTAATTTACCCTATTAACAATTTTTTTTACTAAGTGGCAAATACGTTAATATCAATTAAAATGCAAACAGCTGCACATCATGAGTCTAAATAACAATCTTTCTGTAAACAACATAATTGATTGAAGCTTATTCTTATCACCCTCTGATTGCTTTTAACAATATTAAAGAATCAAAATGTACTAAGTTATTCTATTATTTTTTTTTCATCACTGGAGGCTTAAGAATAAAGTCTCCTATTTTCCTGTCAGCCCAGACGAAGCTATGTAACATTTTATACAATCGTCTAGTCAGATAAATTCTATGGAAATGTCTTAAAATCGATCTAACACATTACGTGACTACTAGTCAATAAATGCAACTTAGTAATTTTTATATGAGTATATTAGGTACAAATCATTAAAATCGTTTATTGACGTATACTCGTATTTATTTTGAGTCATGTAAGTTCACTGTACTCATTTTTGCAATACTCGTAATAGGTAGTTGTGTTGCTATGGTTACATTTTGTTTTCAAAAATAAATGAATTGTAACTATTTTAACGTTCACACAAAAATCTCTTTGTAAGTAATATAAAGTAAATATATATATATATATATATATATAGATATTTTTTAATTAAAATTCGAAATCTGCGAACAATATTAATATTCTTCTTATATTAATATTACAAATAAAAATATTAGCCCTGTAGTTTTTTTTTATTCAAATTCACTTTATTGCGAATATTGCGACAATTGTGTTTGCAGGCAAACGAAAAAAACCGACTTCAATTATGTCGACAAGTAATACAACGTAGGTAGACGAAAAATTAGTCAAGTAAATACGCATTATCAAAGATTACTCCAAAAATTGTAATCAGATCTCGATGAAATTTAAATGTGACCACATGATAAATATCGGCTTTCAATTAAATTAAAAATTATCAAAATCGGTACACCCAGTAAAAAGTTATGCGGATTTTCGAGTTTCCCTCGATTTCTTTGGGATCCCATCATCAGATCCTGGTTTCCTTATCATGATGCCACACCAGGGGTATCTCCTTTTCAACAAAAAATGAATTATCAAAATCGGTTCATAAAAGACGAAGTTATCCCCTAAAATACATAAAAAAATATATATATGCGGTCGAATTGAGTAACCTCCTCCTTTTTTTGAAGTCGGTTAGAAAGAAACCGAAATTTAATACTAAGTACTCGCGTTGTAAACACAGTAAGTAGGTATGTGCGTGGGATCTTCTAAGTACGACTGGAAACTTTCAGTTCGCCGCCCACTGAAAGCCATATGAACACAATGGTGTCTATTTACACGGCGAACACATACCGTCCTACCTATTTGCTTCGCTGTCTGTCCCTATGTTTCTTAAACAAACAGCTAATGTTAACATAGCCAAGTGTAACAGCTAGACACATTTGTTGGTGTTTTTGAAAAATGATAATTTTGGTAACTTTCTATGTATACAATCAAGTTTTAGGCTATATTTTGGGCCTTATGGAATTTTGTCGATTAAATGTTTTAGCAAATTGACTTGAATACGATATATTTTGATAAATTTATCGTCTATAACTACGTACAGATTTTGATACTTGTAATTGCAATACGTTCGTATGTATAAAACAAAGTAAATAAATATTGTATGTATAATTTTAAACTATTTTCACTCTTCTCTATTTACATGAAACTTTTACTAAAACGTTGAGGTTTACGAAGGGTGAACGCGAAAATAAAAGTTATGTTCGTAGTGATAAATAATTGTATTTGCTCGCAAACGAAAGAAACCGACTTCAATTACATCGATAAGTAATACAACGTAAGTAGACGAAAAAATATCCCTTATCAAAGATCACTCAAAAAGTAGTCGTCAGATGTCGATCAAATTTAAATGAAACTACAAGACAAGCATCAGCTGTCGATTAAAATAAGAATCATCAAAATCGGTATACCTAGTGAAAAGTGGGTCGATGAAAAAGTAGTCAAGTAAACACGCGTTATTGGGTATACCTGGGACAGTGCTTGTTAGATCTCAATTAAAATTAAATGGGACCACATAACACGCAACACCTTTCAATAAAAATAAAAAATCATCGATATCGGTCCATCCAGTCAAAAGTTCTGAGGTAACATTCATAAAAAAAAATACAATCAAATTGAGAACCATTTTTTTAAAGTCGTTTAACAAATATTTAATGAAATTACCATTTGATAATTAACGTTTCAGTGATAATTATTACTAATTCTATAGTAATATAATAAAACCTAGAATTATTTGTTTGTTTGAAAGTGAAATTTCAGTTTGCAAACTAGTAATTAAGTGCTAGAAATTATATTTGCTTAACAGTAATTTTTACTTGCGGAGCTTCCGAATTTTCTTACATCAATATATCTTCTAGAAGATAAAAATTTCTAAAGATGCATTTGCCGAAATTTAATATCATACCTATTGCTCGAAAAAGGTTCAACACACAGATATGTTTAAATCGTAATCGGGTAGCAAAAAATGACATAAGTACGTGTCTAGAGATAAGAAGTTTTCATCCAGAACCCACGTACATATTAGGATAAAAGCTTCCCGCATGTATTTTATTTATTATCTTTACATATAGACTAACATGACCATACTGATTTTCGATTAAAATTATTATTTTAATTATTGATTAGGAGACAATAAGTGCCCGCTAAAGTATAATTTTAATAAAGATTTTTAATAAAGACTTTTTAGAATTATTATAAACGTACTATTATATTATGATTCCGCGTAAGTAAAATTACGTTGCAGCAGCTACTTACATAAAAATCTTGGTTCTAATCAAGTTTTGAAATAAGGTTTGAATATAGGTTTGAATAATATAATAACAAGATAACATTTTACTTAAAACCTGAGGAAAAAGATTCATTTTAATAAAACTGTATTCGTGTAAACAAATACTAGTAAACTAAAAACAGGTACCGCTACGAATAATACAAAAATATCTATCACATACCTGGATTT
Source organism: Melitaea cinxia (assembly GCF_905220565.1). Lineage (NCBI taxonomy): Eukaryota > Metazoa > Arthropoda > Insecta > Lepidoptera > Nymphalidae > Melitaea > Melitaea cinxia. The sequence goes on from NC_059401.1 coordinate 8,599,784, forward strand.
TTCATAATTGACATAAAAAACATTATCTTATATATTACTAAATTTATTTAGATATAACAACAATTACGTGATAATAGCTTGCCGTGAAATACAAAATAATAAAGAATAAAATTCGCATAGTCTGCTTTGTAATTATACATTACTAGCTACCTGGCGAACTTTGTATCGCCTTATTTTTTTTTCTGAATATAATAATTATTTAATATTGTATTAATAATTTGATAAAAATCACTTAAGTAGTTTATGATTCCATCGCAGACAAACAACGTGATACGTAATTTATATATATTAAGACAGTCACATGAAAGTTCAATGTCGATTGGGATATTAGTTTTTATGTAACATGAATAAGACTGCTAATATTTGTTATTATTACTTTGTAAGATGATTTATAAATATTTAAAAAACTAGCTGAGCTGGTATACGTTGTCCTATATTGCGAAAAGTTAAATTTTTAAATATTGATAATAATAAGTATTTATTGTTAAACAATCGTTAAATTTTCTGAAAATTTTCAATTATCGTAAACTTTTATTAAGAACTAAATAGTGTAATATATTATAGTTCTCGAGTTTAGCGCTACGCAACATATGTAGCACTTAATTTTTATTTACATATATGTATAATAATATTATAAAGTTAGTTTGTTTGTTTGAACGCGCTAATTTTAGGTAGAACCAGTTGTACGAACTAAAAAAAACTTTGTGTTTTAGATAATCCGTTTACCGAGACAAGCTATGTGTGATCTAACATATTTTAGTAAGTTTTTTTCCTCAAATTAACGCGGGTGGAACCGTGGGGCACTGCTAGTAGATTACAATATTGTTCAATTTATGAAATTGTCTTTTCAGAAGTCGTCAGTCCGTAGTTCTCTGAGGCGGGCGCGCGCCGGGACCGCGCTGTCGCCGCCGCGCGCCGGCATGGAGCGGCTACGGCGCTCCTTCCGGGAGTCCTTCCGCCGGCGCAAGGGCTCGCCGCCCGAGTCCGCTCGCCCGCACCAATGGCACGCGGACGAGGCCGCCGTGCGAGCTGGCACGTGCACCTTCCCCGTTAAATACCTCGGCTGCGTGGAGGTCTTTGAGTCCCGGGGTATGCAAGTTTGCGAAGAGGCGCTCAAAGTTCTCCGAGTGAGTTCATTTATTATATATATATTTTTATATATATATTTATATTCTAGCTGACCTGACAGACGTCCTGGGTTGTAAACTGTCAAACGTGTGTAATTTAAATAATCTTTACATTTTATGAAATTTGATAATTTTTTTTAATTTATAGTTCTTTAAGAACATTCTTAAAGAACTACGCTGGTGTAGTGGTGCTGTGCCGTGTCGGCGCCTACACACCGGCGGTTTGCGGGTTCGATTCCCGCTCGGGTTGGATATTTGTATTTACTATAATTTCTTTCCAGTTTGGACGTCTGTCCTTATGGGTCTCCTCATCGTACCGCGGAGCACGTTAAGCTGTCGGTCCCAGATGCTATCGTAAATACCTGTTAGCGATCGTTAGTCATAATAGGGAATATATCCGCCAACCCACGGTGAAGCAGCGTGGTGAATTAAGCACCAATGCTTCTCCTACATGGAGAAAGAGGTTTATGCTCAGCAGTTGGATATTGCAGGTAGAATCGTGAAAAAACTTTTACAAAGTATTAGAAAGCTACAGAATTGATCCAGCCGTTTTAGGGATCTGCTGTTAACAACACATTTAGTGATTTTTATTTACTAGTGGTTGCCTAGTGGTCGAAATTCGACCATACTTTATTTAAATTATAAGTTTAAAAACATTATTAAGGTTCTGTTGTCAAAGAATATACTTCTATAAATAATAAACAAAAGAGTAGGTGTATATGCGTGTGTGTGTCAAATACATAGTAGTCTATGTAATGTTTTTTTTTTTTATTGGCTTGATGTATTTTTTATGCATAATTTTACAAAAATATTAGCATTCTGCACTCCTCTATATAAACTATAAGTGTGCAAAATTTCAGTCCGTCCGCGCAATTTTCGTAAAAAGGGGTACAAAGTTTTTGCTTCACGTATTAATATATAGATTTATATAGGTAGATTATTCTTCAGTAAAAATTATTAAACCGGTTTTCTTTAATGATTATGTATTAGTGATTTACACAAGAGGCAGAAAGACTAGTGCAGTAAGACTCACATCAAAGACTAGATGATATCACCTTCAAGATAGTTGAATGTGAGTCCCCTAAAATAAACATGCATCGTTTGTAAATTTATCTTGTTTTGAATTGAGTTTTCTGTTTATTCTGTGTTCGCAACGCATGCTTGCGGCAACACATAGGCATTTAAATTGCTGATATGTATATTGATTAATTTGTTTTCGAATCACATAACATTGACACCTATTATATATATATCTTTAATTTAAAAAAATGTTATATGAATTGTACATTAACTGAACTTTCCGCATTTATAGTATCAGTATAGTAAACTAATAAATATTCAAATAAATTTGTCTTTAAAACGGACTGTCAATAATGTCTTGTCTATAATATAAAAATGAGTCGCTGAATGTGTTGCTAAGCGCAAAACTCGAGAACGGTTGGACCGATTTCGCTAATTCTTTTTTTAAAATATTCCTTGAAGTACGAGAATGGTTCTTACGGAGAGAAAAATTCTAAAAAAAAAAAATTTAAATTTCCTAAAAAAGTCTAAAAACAACACTTTTCTTTACTCCCATACAAATGATTTGTGATAATACTTAAAAGTCAATTTGAACTTTAATACCATACGATAAAGTTTGTGTTAGGCGATACGAAATTCGCCGGGCAGCTAGTTTATGCATAATAATTATTTTCCATTATTCAAAAAAGTTACTTTGAAACCATGTCTTCCTTGAACTCCTACAAGTGCAGACAATTCCAATTACGAGACGGATCAATTACTAGTACATACTTGAGTACCTACTTCCGAATCCGCTATAATGTCGCTTGTAAAGGAAGTTACGATTTTCTTAAAAGATATATCAGCAGCACAAAAAATAAAATATGACAAAAATAAAGCATCGTTACATAACCTCGCAGGAAGTTCGCCTTGAGTGGATTCAGATTTTTTTTTTTGTCCATTATATGCTTGAGAGAGTAGAAGGTTACTTGTTTTTGTGGCATGGCTAAAGATAATATATCTATTATTTTAAGAATTCCCGGCGACGTCCCGTTCGTGCAGTACTTCACGTCAGCGGAGACGGACTACGAGTAGTGGAAGAGGAGACTAAGGGACTCATAGTAGATCAGACTATTGAGAAAGTCTCGTTCTGTGCGCCCGACAGAAACCATGAGCGAGGGTTTAGGTAAGCAACAAATCTACCTTAGAATTGGTTGCACAATTTATTTATTTCTATATCGTATTATCTTTTGTGTTACAAAATGTTACAAGGCTGAAGCTGAACGAAATCTTTATTTATCTTCTACTTTCTTACTTATACTATCAAAATAATCTAAATCTTCAAGAAGAAAAAAAACAACGATAAGTATTAAAAACTATTTGTTGCAATAAATGCTATAACTGCACTTCATGAGATTTAAGCGGTTCATTTAGCATGCGAGTACCGACATCGATATATCTATTTTGGCAAACATAACAACAAAAATATTACATCAGCTGATATTTTTACTAGTTCAAACTTCAGCTTTGAAACGCGAGCTATAAATTACTGTTTTCGTGGATGATCTGGCAAAACGCCATATTTTGATAATTTTATAACTTTGAAAATCACTTTTATCTACTTGTAATAAATCCTTATTCACTTCAGTTTATTATCTATGGTACCGTAGTCAACCTTGTGGTTTCCTAAGACAACAATGTATAATTATTGTTTTCTAATGTTTACGCGAATTGCACTCATTATAATGAAAGAACTTTTTCGGATTTTATCACGATTTATTAAGTTTTTAGATGCCCGACGTTTCGAATGCTTTGCAGCAACAAACGATGTATTTTACATTTGAGTTTACGTCAAAACGCAAACGCACATTATTGAAACGCACACATCAGATATCGTATAAGTGTTTATTGCTATTAAATTCCAATTGACCCTGTAACAATTTCGGGTCCTCGATAAAAAGATTAATGAATACAAATTGCTTTTGATATTAAGCACAGTGACGAATATAGTAGATATATGTTGCTGTTATGTATTATGATAATTTAGTGTCAATAATCGGAATTATTTTTAATAAGCTAGCATGGTGAACTTTGAATTGCCTTTTTTTTGTTAATATGTATTTTTTTCTCTGCAATACAAAGTTTGTATTGACAATAATGTATACAGAATAAAAATCGATCTGGTGCGGTAGTTTTGAAGTTGTGCGTGTTAGATGAGTATTGAATTAGGTATTTAAATATTTGAAAAATTAAATAGAAAAGAAGAATAAAATTAAAGAGGGTAAATATTGGGTAATGTCGCACGGAATCCATTGTGCTCGGATACAAGCTGTGACAGTCTTCCACATGACGCAAGGTGTTGCCATGCCGCAAGGTTTTTGCCACAATGTACAACATTTTTTATGCCACATAGCCACGTGCCACAATGACGCACATTGTTGCATCAGCGTAAAACAGGCTACTATCATTCGTATCGTTACTACCATTCTGTCCCAAACATCACTGTACAGTTAATTCCTCTTACACAACTCAGTTGATCGACTAATCGACTAACAATAATCTAAACAATCTTTACACCAAATTGTAATAATCAAAAAAGAAAACTATTTCATATATTCTTTAACATTTAATAGCAATAATATCAATACAACTTATTTTAAATCAAAAATAAATAATCAATACAACGTCCTCAAAGTCTATGAAAGAACGACTTTTAGAAAAAAGTAACTATTTAAAATATTCTTCAATAGCCAACAGTACCGATAATAATATGCAAATCTTAAATTGTATTATAGTTGTTTAAATCAACAATAGTCAATACAACTTTTTATCAATGTCAGTAATAACAAATCTCTCAAAATACTCGCTTGTTCAAAACCTTTAAATTTAAAATTTTGCTTTTATATACGACTTCGTATGCATGGAATTTGACAAAAAAGTTATTATTCAGTTCGCAGAGTTATAAAATAAATACATTTCTCAAATAAAAGTAGCCTATGTTACTTCTTATTTTATCAGCTATCTGCCAGTGAAAGTCCTGACAAAATCGGTCCAGCCGTTTTAGAGATTAGCCGGAACAAACAGACAGACAGACAAAAATTGTAAAAAATGTCATTTTGGTATGTGTACCGTGTACACATCCATATGCATTTATTAAAGAGTTGTTAATTTAATATTACAAACAGACACTCCAATTTTATTTATTTGTATAGATATAAATCTATCATGCGCGTAGATATTTCGCGGCCGGTGTCTATAGTACCCGGCCCCTCCCGTCACCGGTGACGCTGTAAAGGCCGGTAGGGCCAACAGTAACAGTCATTTGGGAAAAAAGTGCGTAGATACATTGCAGCAATTTATTTTTATTTATATAGGGTTTTCGCTCTATTTTAACTTAATATCCATAAAGATGAGTAAGCATAAATATGAAAAGCTGAAAGGCAGCCCGTATCTGTAAATTTTCGTTTTATTTGCTTTCCAAAATTCCTGTATAAAGAACTCGAGTACTGTTAACATGCTTTATCTGTTAAAAGTATTAAAATATATTCAATGCAAATAAAGTAAATCCCGTTAGTTAGGTAATTCTGTTAAATATATCTTGTGGCGAAACCAAATAAATGTTCAAGGCGATATGATATAATATTTTTTATGTTATGTACATAGGGATATTTTTTATTACGTTCTATGCATAATACATATATATAATACAATAAACCACTTGTCTATATATATACAAATTAATGTTTGTCTGTATGTCCTTTATAGAATCGTAAACTATGCATTTGATCATGTCATGATTTTTAGCAAAGTGTTGTGCATGAGCCCAAAAAGGTTTCTGAGTGGGTATGACCAAAAAAAGCATAGTAACGCGCGCAGGGTACAGCTAGTTTTCTGTATACATAAATGCTAACGAAATAGTTCGTTAGTTTTAAAATATAATAATCACATGTATATATATTTTGTTGTTAATTATGACTATAATCGTTTTTTAAGAACCTGTAGAATAAGTATTAAAAGGTAATCAAAAACGGTTGTTTGCGTCAATTTGTAATCCTTCAATAAAAAAGCTTGTCTTGATATTAAGACAAAACATCACGATAGAACTTGCAATATAGCGAGAATAAATAAGAACTGTTTGACCTTTAGCCAAATCATCAATCATCTCTATTCTTTTCAACAGGAAAATGAACCTTACTCTATCAGCGAATAACTTTCAGACTCTTTAAAGCAAATTCATTGATCAAATGTTATTCTATTATTCTTTCTTAAGCACTGTTTCGTGCGTCAGAATAAGGAATAAAACCCGTTAACATCTTTCTCAATCTTAACTAGATTATAGATAATTTTTAAAAGTACTCATCGCCATTATATGCAAAACTTCACTTACGACATCAACTTCAACATCATAATAATTTATTAAACGCTAATATAATCATAATTTGTAAAATGAAACTATAAGTCTTTTGAAGCCTCATGAATAGAGAAATTATTGAATTTTATTCTGATAATTACCTTCTGAGTTATCTTGTAGAGGCGGAGTAGATAACGAGTACACAGCAATAAAAATATAGTCTCTCACATCCCAGAAACAAAATATGTCGACTTTTAAGTGAAGAAACTTTTGAAGTTTTGAATTTGATTTTTAATATTACGCTGACCTTAAACTTCACTCAACATTTTATGTATAATAGATATTAAATGAGTAAATGCTTTTAAATTTAATTATTCTTACTACTGAATGACATTTTTTCTGTTAGCAACCCCTGCGATCTACGTAAGATTGTCGGTGCAGGCTGTATGAGGATTGCGGAAAACCAGGATGTCTGGCACGAACTTAGGGAGACATATGTCCAGCAGTGGACTGCAATAGGCTGAACTGACTGACAAACGCCTGTACCATGCGCAAAGCGATCCACACTCTGTCGTTTAATATCTGTGCTGATATCCAGGGGCCTATCCTCATTTAGGCCATGTAGCGCCCGGGTGCAATTACAAATACAATACCATGGCACCCTGATAATTTTCAGCGGCCCATTTTTGTCTTGCCGGCAACCTTTTAACCTTAACAACCGCTCCGGTGTAGTCGTGCGAGTAGTCGCCTAAAACGCCGACGGTTTACGCTTTCGATTCGCGCTCGGTATTGATATTTGTATCTGTACAAAACCGGTACTATCGGTATGGATTTCTGAGATTGTAAGCCTACCCACCGTGCTCGGAGAACATGTCAAGTCGTTGGTCCCAGTCGTTATCATAAATACCTAATAGCGATCATTACTCGTAGTAAGGACCATATCCGCTAACCCGCAGTGTAGGAGCTCTAATCCTTCATGGAGAAAGAGGCCTATGCCCAGCAATGGGATGTTACAGACTGAATCGTTGCACTCTTGCGGCTTTCGGCGCCCGATATGTATACTTAACGTACTGTATTACGCTAATCCATCCCCCAGCTACATCTGCCGCGACGGCACGACGCGGCGCTGGATGTGCCACGGGTTCCTGGCGTCGCGCGACAGCGGCGAGCGGCTCTCGCACGCGGTGGGCTGCGCCTTCGCCGCCTGCCTCGAGCGCAAGCAGCGCCGCGACAAGGAGTGCGCCGTCTCCATGAGCATCGACGCGGCCAGCCACGCCTTCACGCGCCAGGGCTCCTTCCGGAAGTCGGGTAACTATCTGATCATTTTCGAAGCCAGGGATTCTTCGGGAAGTCCGAAAAATATCTGATCTTTTAGAGGCCAGGGCTTCTTCTGAAGACTCGGTAACTATCTGATCATTTTGAAACCAGGGCTCCTTCCGGAAGTCTGGCAACTAAGTAACTCATATCTGATCGTTCTGTAGCCAGGGCTCGTTCCGGAAGTCTGGCAACTAAGTGACTCATATCTGATCATTCTGTAGCCAGGGCTCGTTGCGGAAGTCGGGTAACTAACTAACTAATATCGGATCACTTTGAAACTAGGGCTCCGTCCGAAAGTCAGCTAATAAACTGGTGTCTCGTCGTTTTGAAACCAGGTCTTTTTCTGGAATTCCGGGTAACTGCCCAATATCTTTTTGTTTTGAAGAGGTTTATTCCTGCACAAAAAATGTACAGGAACCGTATTGGTTTATACACACGGACGAATGCTAAAAAATGATTGATCTGCATATCACGTAAAGAACTAACCTAAAATCAGCTCATTTTGAAAATTTTTGTAACCGCTCAAGCAAACGTACAGAAATACGGGGTTGTGTCTTCTACACACAGACGAATGTAAAAAAAGCATTAGAAGGTTCAGAAGGAATGCAGATCTGTACCTAATGTCTGCTCATTATTGAGTCATTTGTCAGCGCTCAAGAAAATGACCAGGGGGAGCAAACAATGATTAAAAAAGGATTGGAAAAGAAAAGCTCAGTGATACGAATTTACAGATATAGATCTGATATTCTGTTTTTCTAGAATTGAAATTGGATCGTATCTGGACACTCATTTGTTTTTTGGATGATGTCATGTGACCTCCTTTATCTTATTTTGGGATTTTACTTGTTTTTGCTCGCAAACACTGTCATATTTAATAGAAAAATGTTGAGTTATATTATATCTATCTGGGCGGTAGGGGTTCTCACGCTCGCTAAATGCGGGTCTTCCGCGTAAAACCCGATATCGCAGGATTAAATGAGACAAATATAATTTTATTTTGTAAAATAATAATGTAAAAGTGATTTGGAGCCTATTGAAATAAAGCAATTTTTTATTTTATATTATCAGTACAGTATTTGATTATACAGTACTGTTCGGTAGCTCTAAGTTAATCCAAATTATCCTTTGAAGTCGTACTATCAGTCAGATTCGATTTCGACGTTAGTGATTCAGAAAGCTGTGATAAATGAATCTGTCGGCCCTTAGTCGTGCTAATAACGTGCTGTGTGTCAGGCATCACCAGCCGGCGCACGTCGGAGGTGGAGCCGGCGAGCCCGGCCCCGCCCGCGGCCACGCCCGCGGCGCCGCCCGCCGGCCCGCGCGCCGCGCCGCACAACCCCTTCGCGGTGGAGCGCCCGCACGCCGCGCCGCACCTGCTGGAGCGACAGGGCTCCTTCCGCGGCTTCGCGCATCTTAACAACAAGTACGGTGCTCCCGGGCCGCTTCTTCGTTTCATTCCATATACAGTTAATCTAATTAATTTGATTGAAGTAGGGCACAGCTGAATATATCCTGTTTAATATCTAGAGCAGTCCGACTGAGGAAGTACCTCAAACTTACAGAAGATAACAGCTAAATAACACCACTCTCGAGTGGTGTTGTGTTACTGTGGTGAGTAAGGTAGCCGGAGCTCCTGTGGAGGGTCAGCAACTCGCTTGCGGTGCTTCTGGTGATGCAGGCATCAATAAGCTATGGTAGCCACTTACCGTGTGTTGGGCAGTACGCTTTTTTGGCGCCAAAGTCGTATAAAAAAAGAGTACCTGACTAAACGACCTACGCACCTAACCCGCGTTTTCTTTAATTTTGTAGGATCAAACGTGATGCATTACTAGTTTTTAACATACAAATAACATACTATGTAACTCAAAATAATATGTGTCAAGTTAATCCAGTAAAATATAAAAATTCAGCCCTGTGCCAGTATTACAAACAGATAGAAATGATCGTTTTTAATACATATGAACGTAATTTATTAGAAATATTGCAATCATACTTGTATCTTTATAATCTGTAAATATCCTGTAAGTTTAGGCTCTTCTGCTACTGAGAATATTGTAATAATATATGTCGATAAATATTTTCTAGTTCACCGTTCAAGCGTCAAATGTCTCTGCGCATCAGCGAGCTACCTTCGAACTTAGAGCGCCAGCGCCTGGGGCTTGGCTCGCCCGACGCGCTCGCCGCCCTGCCCGCCCTGACCGCCCCGCCCGCCCTACCCGCGGTCCCGGCCGCGCCCGCGCCTGTCGCCGCCGTAGCGCCTACAGCTCTGCCCGATGTTGCTCCTATTGAGGTACCTACTGAGCTTACACTAATAAATACAATACTTTCGTGCCCTTCTTTTAAATAATAGTCAAAAAAAGAATCGTATATAGGATGTTTAAATTTTTCTTATAAACGTACTATTAAATACTTTAAAGACTTCACTATCCATTAAATTTTTATTGCTCGAGTATTAAATCGACCATTTTATACGTGTCCTTTATTTCGTTCATCGCTCAGTTCGAGTTATATTTTGAATATATTGATTAATAATATAGATATTTAAATATTAGTAATTACTCACATTGTATTTATTTTGCTTGCGACCTTTGCACAATGGGCAAAGCGATCCTCTGTCGCCGAGCGATACCGCGCCGATACCATAGTGAGGCATGCCCGCAGAGCGCGGACCCGGTGGCGGAGATGTGCCAGCAGCTGTCGCTGGGCCTGCGCGCGCTGGCCGAGGAGCCGGTGCCGGCGGCGGGCGCGCTGCCGCACCCGGACGCGTGGCTGGGCCGCGTGGCGCGCGCGCCGCCGCTCGCCGCCGCCGGCCGCGCCGCCTCCTTCGCCGGCCACTCCGCCGTCGCCACCAACCCCTTCCTGACGCCCACGCCGGCGCGCCTCTAGACCGCCCACACTCGAGCGACCTTCCGCGAGGCTACCTACGACTAGATATGATGTCGATCGTTCACGCTCCGAGTAGTATAATCGCCTCCAGCTTTTGCGGGGAGTATATATATATATATATATATATAACACTTGCGACTAGGGACTGACACTCAAACTACAGACTTCCACACTGAAACGTTCTAAATTCAAAACTACCATATTCGTTTCACATGATACATTATACGAGGTCTCTAGACCACTGACTAGGGGTTGACTCAAACCACCGACCTACTCCCTGCACAGAGTCCTATATTTTAAATTAAAAAGTATTCAATTATTACCCTAAATTTACGTCGATCGAGTATAATACTCGGAAGTCACTTCCGTCTCATGAAGGGCATATTTGTTTATTTATTACCAAACACGATTCACAGGCGAGATATATAGAACATTTATTACTTGCGTGCCTTTTTTATATTAAAAGTTACTTTATCTAATGATTATAGACATAGGTCAATTGATTTTAAAAACATTTTTGGAGACAGGGCTAAAAAGGGTCAATATTGTCATACCTATGTGCGAGTGCTTAATCTGGTACATTGAAGATTTCGTAAAAGGAAAAAGATAATTTCTATTATTAGTTTCTTATTAACACAAGTAGTTTAGATTGATTTTTAAAGAACAAATAATTTAAAAAAAAAACATCCATACCTAATAAACAAATTACGTAATTTTAGTTAAAACGAAGAACGTACATTAATTAATGCAGATCTATTCATATTTCCTATTAATATGGACTGGTCACATTTGTATTTTTAATTGTTGAAAAACGGTCAAGCTTAAACTACCACACTGTTCCGCTGCGGGTAGAGTAACAAACGTTAACGCTATTTATAATAACAAAAAAAGGACGGGTGGCTTTATGTGCTGCTCTTTGCACTGCGGGCAAATCCACAGAGGTTTTGCATTACTCAGGCCAATAATAAACATATACAAATAAAAATGTTCACTGCGTGTGAAAATTAAACACGCTCAAATGGAAGCGTTTTCACCGATCCGTACGTCAGATAAGGTATTGTATATGAGATTTAAATAGTGGGTTCATCTGACTACAATATCGGTAAAAATATCAACCTTGACGACCGATAACATTAACTACGGGTAGATAATTACTTAGTATGTTGGGTAAAAGAAGTTAAAACCTTATTTAACAATTACTGCTTCAATCATTAAGCGTCTGATGATTTATTAGATCTGTTAATGATTTTACCTAATATGCGAGAAATATTGGATACACATATCGATTGTTTCTTAATTCGTAAGAAAGTAATTCGTACGTTCTAAAAAAAGAAACGCCACGTGTAAATGATGTTAGTATCCTATTATGCTATCAAATTAAATGTCGGATTTGATAGCAAAGTGTAAAAATCCGAATTAATACGATGCTACCTTTGAACTTAAGTCGAATTTGTCAACTGGAATAACAGGAAATAAAAAGGATATTGTACTTTTCTATTCAATTTTTTTAAAGACGTACTTTATTTTTTATTTATTTTAATTAACTCGATTTTTGATGCTTTCAACTATACAAAAGTCGTTCTTTGTCTAAATTTATGCAACGATTTTTATCTGAACTTTTGCATAAATTATTCAAAAAATCTTTAGTATTCTTTGTTCATCTTTTGTAATCGATATATTTATTTTAAGGCGAATTATTATTTTTTATTTAAGAAATGTCACCATACGTAAATGAAACTAGGTAATGCTCAAACTTATTCTATACTGTAATAGTTGTGTTAGAAATCAGTATCAACGGAATCCGTCATGTTAAACCGTAAAATGTGTACTCTATTCTACTGTATTGTTAACGCTTATAGTCGATGGCATTAATATTTGAGCACATTTGTAATCCTGCACGCTGTATTTTAAAAATAATTCATATAAAAATAAGTATTTTTCTGAGGGAACGACCACCACTTTAATGGTGTGAATGACATTCAACTATACTTTCTAATTAGTAATTTTGATTATATTTTTGTCATACAAATATACAGTCTACTAATCAGATATAATTTTGGATATTTCTACATAAAAGTAATTACATTTACAAATGTCATAACAATATAGATATTTGAAATATTTATTATAATATAAATGTACTTAATTCCTCTTTAATGGCACTGAGCTTTTGCGCTGCACTTAAGTGTTGTTGATTTAATACGTAAGTTAAGACTAGTTCCATCTTATACGTCCGTGGACAGTATTAATGGCGCCGATCGCATTGTCTCGTAACAAAGCGTACTGAACAAACGAACAATGTAGTATTTTTTCGTAACAATCTACGTACTTGTATAATACTTATATATAACTACTTCATATATATATTTATATATTTCTTTGTATATAATTGTAAATTTATAGGTTACTTAAAACATTATTTGTGAATCTGTTTTGTTTATATTTTTTATTATTATTGTAACAACAATTAATAGGTAAATATGTCGAACAAATTGTAATATAATTTCGTAATAAATGTTTAAAACACGTATGTTTTGTGTGATGATTCGCGATTTAATGTTAACTAGTTACTTTTTGTTATTATTCTAGATGATAAAAACGTTACTTCTGATCATTTTTTTATAACTAATAAAGAGCAAAAAGAGGATTTGTAGTAAGTACTTACCTAAGCTTTATTTTCATGAAAATTGTACGGTCATAACAAGTCTTGCTTTATTGTGTCATAAGATATCACATTACAAAGCTAGTGTACTTACAATATTATTTTAAGCAAGCCTCTTTTTGTCATATATAAAAAAGCACAATGATTATTGCACAATTGTTGCATTTTACATTCCACTTATAACAATATTCATAGATTGATTAAACTGACTCATATACAACTATTGTTTGTATCTAGTACTTATACTTATTTTGACAGTATTTAATGTTTTCACTTAATAACTGATTTTTATAAACCAGGAATATATTGATATAATTCTGGGCCAGTCTTATAATATGTACACGATTGATAAGTTATATGAAGTCAGTAAAATTTTTGTAGTTAAATGTGATATAAGAGCATATTCGATGTTATAAACAATATTTAAAATTCGTAATTGCACATTTACCAATATCTTGCACGCAAAACGTTAAAATCACTCTCGGTGATTATATGTAAAGTACATTAATAGTAATGTCCCGTAACTAAAGATTAGTTTTAATTAAGTACTTACTTCTACAAAGAATATTTTCTAATGTATTTTTATTTAAATATTCGAAAACTTATTGGACATATTGTACTTAATATATCAAAAAACCAGTTGTTTAAAAATTGTTGGGTATTTTTTATATTTCTCCGATTTTATTTTTGGCTAAATTATAAAAAATTGTACATACAAGGGGATATGTAGATATGTTAGATAACAAGAGTTCAAATATTATGAAGAGTAATAAATATAATGGTTAGTTGAACATTTTTTTTCTCGTTTTAAACCTTTCCCTAAAAATATTTCACAATTTTTTTAAAAAAAACTTCAAAAATAGCTACAAAGGTTTCCTAACAAATAATTGGAATAACAATAATAATCCTTATCCTATCCTAGAAACCTTATCTTATTAATGATATAACTAGAATACGTTTGACAACTCGATTAGCAAAGGACTTGTACTCAAAAAGGGTATAAAATACTACTACTATAAGTCACCAGATCCCCCCCCCCCCCCCCCAAAGTTAGGAATACAGGATCATGTACATTACTGGGTCAAATGGAGACAGGCCTCGTAGATAATGGTATATATAAGCTTATTTTACAAATATATTGTGTCAACAATTTGTTGCGGGCGTTCATAAAATACGTGAGATGTTTAAGGGGGGAAGGGGGGGGGGGTCAAATCTCATCTAATCTTACGTTGGAGCTTTACGCTGGCCTTCAAGCTGCGCAAAGGCGATTTATTGGTCTCTTTGGTGGTATGAGGTAGGGCGCGGGGAGAGAAGTGAGAAAAATTATTTATAACGTATAATATTCGCGTCATGTAAAAAGAACGCTGGCTGTCAAGATGCGCAAAGGCAGACTAACAGTGTTGCCAACTCTTGAAAAAACTTTTCCTTACTGTCTATTTTTTTGGAACAGTCTTATTTGGTAAACAAACCCCTTTCACAACACATTAGCTTACGGACATATGTAAAACTCCATTTACTACTTATTTCACTAAAAACAAATATCAATTTATCATTTTAAACACATAAACACTTTTAAAATACGAATTTCGAGAGTCAAAATAATTAATATTTTTGAATATGACATTTCAAAAACAAAAAAAAATTATTGCTTTTGTTTAAAAAAAATAATTTTGTAAAGAGATAATTATTATACTTTTTGGTGGGAACTATTCGCACAGGTATTTCTAGTATTTTTTAATGTAACCTACCAATAACCATTATACGAAGCCGCGAGCAAAAGTCTAAATAAGAAATAAAACAGTAGTACTTTCGTGCGCGAGCATACCCATGCGCAAACGAACCCCCCTTCAGTTTCTTTTGGCGTACTTTTTACATGCCGCGAGTTATATACGAGAGTTAACCCTGTTATACAGAAAGCTCCCCATTTAATAGTAGTGTCTCTGAGCAAGAGCAGTTGAAACCCTGACAGAAGGGCTTACTACTACTTACGGCTATACTTTGTATTCACATCTTTTATCTTTGTTTCTTTTTAAGGTCGTATGGAACCTGAGCATGTTTTTTTAACTAAATATGAAATATAAACAGTTTTCTCGCAGATAACACATCCCAGGATTTATAAAGATCTTCGATCAGATATCTAAAAGGAAGTGAAGCTGCTGTTTTAAGTATTGTTCGCTGGGTTCTTTCTACACCAATAGGTGAACACGAACCACCCCACACACTAATGCAGTATGTTATAAGGGATTGGCAGAGCGCATAGTAGACAGATTTAATAGTTTTCCGATCCACTACACGTCTTAAGCATTTGAAAATTTATATGAGTTTCATTGGCTTAGTCACAAGAGATAAAATATAAGAATTGAAGGTAAGCGCACAGTCAACAATGATCCCCAAGTATCTGTTACTATCCATATCACTCTTATCATCCATATCTAGGTAGGGCACAGCAGGAATTTCCTGCTCAAAATATGGAGCAGCCCGACTGGGGTAGTACCTCGACCTTACAGAAGATCACAGCAAAATAATACTGTTTTCAAGCAGTATTGTGTTCCTGTTGGTGAGTAAGGTGACCAAAGCTCCTGGGGGGGATGGGGATTGGGTCGGCAACGCGCTTGCGATGCTTCTGGTGTTGCAGGCGTCTATAAGCTACGGTAATCGCTTACCATCAGGCGAGCCGCACGCTTGTTTGCCGACCTAGTGACTTAAAAAAAAATATCTACTCTTTCAAGGACCGGACAAACACGGTTGCTGTATTAAGCAGGGTTGCAAACATGAGCTCGAATAGTGCCAAAAGGTGGTAAACTTTTTTAGTGGCGTAGAAAGCTAAGTACTGTCTTAGGTGCATTTAATATCAGGATATTATTTATTAACCACGCCGATACACTGTCAAACCCACGCTGTGGAGCATCATACACATGAAAATCAAAATAAAAAATAGCTTTATTCAAATAGGCTCCAAGAGCACTTTTGATTCGTCATTTTACAAATTAAAACTTTAAAAATAAATTATTATTTTTGTAAAAGTGTAACTACCACCGATTCGGAATGTAGATTCTGCAGAGAAAAATCGGCAAGAAACTCCGCAGTTACACTTTTGAAAATAATATATAAACTGTGTTTTAGTACAAAATTAGAAACATGTTGTATGAAATTCAGCGTCACTAAGTCCACACATCTTTATCAACCATGTAATCCTGCACCGAGTAATAAATAAGCCTTATCTATTATTTTTTTTAATAAAAACTTTAAATTTATGTTGAGACAATTCCAAAATCGTTTGTGGTATTTTATTATACATGCGAATACCATGACCCAGAAAGGAAACGTTTACTTTGCGCAATCGTAAACTTGGAGTTACAATTTTGTTATTCCTTTTCGTGTTTACCATGCGATTAGTGCTATTTATTTCAAAACAATGAATATTTTGGTGAATATACATAATATTGTTATAAATATACTGCGACGCAATCGTTAATATGTCCACCTTTTGGAAAACATCTCATAGGGAGACTCGAGCTCCAAGATCGTAAATGCCGCGAATAGCCCTTTTTGCAAGATAAATATAGTCTCAATATCTGCAGCATTACCCCATAGTAACAGGCCGTAAGACATAACACTATGGAAATAGCATCCTCCCACGTATTGCCGCCAAACAGGCAGTGTCATCTGCGAAGGTAATAATTTTTCCTTGTGGGGTCTTCATTCGACATAGTTCGTTTATGTAAACCAGAAACAGCGAAGAACAGAACAGAGGGACCAAGAACGCTGCCGCAGTTTTTTTTTACTATCTGAACCAGCTTCATGAAGCAAAGATCTTTCATATTGCCTTTGAAGTAGGTCAGTACAGTAATTCCTATATCGCTTTTATGTTCACTTTAAACTATCGTTACATGGAACCAGTTTAACTTTTTTATTTAGTCTCACGGTTTTTTAGACAGCGTAACAGATCAGATGTGACCCAAGGTTTTGCTATTCTTTTTCTCTTTGGCACAAAGACCTCTATTTTGTTAGAATTCAAAGAATAATTAAAATCGTCGGTATTTTAAATTATAAAATATAGAGATGAACAAAATAAACTGGTATCAAGAAAACAAAAACCACATACTTGCACCAATTTATTCATTTATATATGAATATATATTAACGGCATAAACTTCAGTGCCTACATACTACCTAAACAACATAACTATTGTCTGTTATTTTATCCTATACAGTTAATGTGATTAGAAACATTAACTTATCAGTAACGTGATACACATATAGTAATAGACGACATATCATTTTAGGGACAAACTGACATGTGCTAATGCTTATTGAGGTTACAAGAATCATCTCTCTAAAAGATTATACTCTAATTACACATTTCACTACTAATTTACAAATATATAAAACTATTATCATTGATACATTTAATTATTTCTGCTACACGCAAATAAAAATATTATATGCTATCAAAGCTTATTTATTTCTTAAATCTAGCAAAAAAAATAAGCAACTAGAGTATGACAATAAATCTTTTTTATTATTATTACATTTTACAATTAAACACAAATAACAAACAGTTCCCATAAGTAGACAATACGATACAAGTTAGTTATTTCACTCAGATCCTTTAGATAGGTGTGACAAGGAATGTCATCTAAATGCGTCATAAAGGGAAAAATTACACAAGAATGTAACATTAATTTGAATAAATGTCATAATAGGACAACCTATTTATAGTAATTGATAGTGACAATGAGTCTACTAAATGATTTACATGTAAACATTTATATTGTGTACAAGTTCATAAATACTTTTATTCGCGTAATATATTAATTCATGATGCGAGGGTAAATTGAAAAATTTACATAAAGATGACTAGCTCTAATATATGATGATACACTTAAACTATATAATGTAAAAAGCATAAAAGAAAAAAAAAACAAAGAAACCTTTGCGTATAAAATGAAAAATAAAACAATAAAAAAGTTACAGAAATAAGTTATTAAATATCACATTTTGTTTAATATGAAATAAAGATTAATAAGATTTTGATAAAAATCTTACGAATAGTATATTCGAAACCTTTAAAAAAATATAAATAACAGTGCTCTTTCATGATTATGATTATTTAAGAATTAATTTACAAAAGAATCCCTTACTAAATTGAGATCTACAAATATACTTAAAATAATATGCGTCTTATGATAATTAATACTGATATTTAAATTAAAAACATTAAATTCGAAATAACATTCAAATTAGACTGCAGACTATTTTGTACGTTTCGATTAGAAATGATAGAATAAACTTAAACAGTAATTCAAATATGATTTATTAAAATAATACTTAAATAAGCTTATTTACCACCCCTTAAACAAATACATATAATGCAAATTACATTGAAAAACATTTAAACACAGTTGACAAAGAAAACTAAATAACGACATATTTTGGCATGATTATTAGCGAGATCGAGATGCGAAATGCATTCTTATAATGTTCAATTTCAATATCTTAAATAATATTTCAAATAAAGTACTAATTTGTCTTACGTCGTCGATTTTAATTAAATACAGCAACACATAATTGAAATAAATAAATTAAAAGTTTACCAGCGACATTAAAATTTGCAATCTAATTTCTTATAAGTTCATTAAAAGCCAGTAATGGAAGCTAACATATAAAAATTATACGATACCTTGTTAGTTGGCATCTGCTTTGGTTTTTTATTACGTTCAATAGACATTTTTCATTATTTTAGACGCTTATTTATTGTTATTGTAATCACTACAGGACGACAATCGGATGCGACCGATTTTATAAATACCTTTATGTTTCAAGTAATTATGTGAAATTGTATATTTATTATATTGCGTGGCTAGACAAAATGATTTATTGGTTAGTAGAATTCGCTTGCCATTTAATCAAAATATATTCAATAGACTACTAAACATTATAATTTTTTTGTAATTTCCACGCGTTATGACGACTCCACAAACGAATTCGTTAATTGAAATATCATTTTGCCTAACCTTTCTGTTATTATACAAGGTGGTCGTGACAATACGACAATAATTAATACTGAGTATAGCTAGTAACATTCTCAATTAGCCTGCAAAAATTAAATTAACTAATATCTCATAGTTTAGTCACAAAACACTTTTCTTTTTTTATAACTAAAACATCACCCCATATCTGTTATTAAGCTGTCATCATGGCCGACACAAGTTACGTATTTAAAACAATTTAAATAAAAGTTGTAAATAATGTAATTTCACTAATCGTGCTACAATTTAACGCAAAATAAACCTTATACCGTTGTTCATAAGACACTAGAATTAATATGTGGAGAGGTAATAATTGATTTGCGCTTTCTTTCTGAAATATTTCGACCGATTTCTTTCGTATTTCGCACATCGTAATTCGTAATCGTAAGTAGGTCAGTGTGTCGCCGACTGCCGTTAGCCTGTGACGTGTTAAGCTATTTGATACCTCAGCGCTCGCGCAACATTCGATCTAGTGACGCCATTGTTTATAAGTACTCAAGTATATTTTTTTGTTACTGTGAGATATTAGACGCTTGAATTAAGTGAAGACACATTATTTAGGATATTTATTAGGTAAACTGTGCGAAATTAGACGCTTATTTTGTGTGCAAATAGTAATATTTTTAATAAAAATGCCTCGCTATAATTATACGGCTTCAGAGTACACCGATATGATATTAATTTATGGAGAATGTGACACAAACGCTGCTTTAGCGATTCGTACATATCAAGAGAGGTATGGGCATACCCGTGTTTGTCCAACAAATGGTCGAACTATTGTCAAAGCTATCCAGAGGCTTCGGGAGAATCAACCCTTAATCCCACACTCAGATTGTGCTCCTCCGCAAGTCAGAGTGAACTTGGATGAACGGATTCTAAATCATTTTACTTTAAATCCAACTACGAGCTTACGTAGAGTAGCTCGCCATTTTCGTGTGCCCCACTCAAGTGTGCACAAAATTTTGAAACTCGACAAACGTAAGCCTTTTAAATACAAAAAAGTACAGGCATTGTTAACAAGAGATATGTCTACCAGAGAAGAATTCTGTAACTCAATGTTACGAAAAAATGAAGAAATCCCCGACTTCCTCTTCAACGTAATGTGGACGGATGAAAGTACTTTTACCAAGAACGGTTTATGGAACCGTCACAACTTAAGGCACTGGAGCACTGAAAATCCGCAACTGACAAGAGACAGCTCGCATCAGTACAGATTTGCCATCAATGAGTGGGCTGGTATACACAGAAATACAATAATTGGGCCCATTTTTATTGATGGTAATTTAAATGCGGAGAAATTTTTATTATTACTCAATGAAACAGTTTCAGAGTACATGGAGCTTTCTCTCGATGTATATCGACAGACGTGGTACCAATTGGATGGTGCACCTGCACACTCGGTGACTTCTGCGAGAGCACGTTTAACCGAGATGTTTGGAGAGCGATGGATCGGCCGTTATGGCCCCACGAGGTGGCCACCGAGGTCACCAGACCTCACACCACTCGATTTTTTTTTATGGGGTTACGTTAAAAATGATGTTTACGCCACGGATGTAACTGATGTGGACGACTTAAAAAATCGTATAATACGATCTTTTGATAAATTAAAAAGTATGGCAGTTAATGGTGACCTGTTATCAAAAGTGAGAAATAATATTTTACGTAGATACATTTCGTGTGTTCGAGTTCATGGTGGACATATTGAGAATTTTAAAATTTAATATCTTTTAATGTATTTTGTATGTGTTAATTATTCTGACAATCAAAAACAAATAATTGAATAATAATAGTGTCAAAGTATTGCGATGTATTGTGTTACAGCGGCGAGAGGCTACCTGCCCGCCCGCCTTTAGTCAGAGGTCAGTGAATCTAAATTACAAATGGCGTACTATGTATTTTATTAATTTGCGATATTAAGTTTGTTCGAAAATTTCATTTTTTCAAAAACGGTTCAAAATATTTTCTGATAGTTTTATGATATTTCTATATACCAATACGACCTGTGTTTTCATTTATTGTCGTATGGTCGTGTACACCTTGTATATTTGTTTTTGAGATTAAATATTCTTAAATTAATATCATAGCAAATATTAAGTAAAATTATTTTCTTTGCCTGTATGTAATTATTTATAAAATTGTATATACAATCTAGCTGTTTAACATCTAAGGAATAAATTCATAAGAAAAGTTAACATTTAAAACTGAAGTATAGTAACAAGTATTTTTATTTTAGCCACGA
This sequence comes from Melitaea cinxia, assembly GCF_905220565.1. Taxonomy (NCBI): domain Eukaryota; kingdom Metazoa; phylum Arthropoda; class Insecta; order Lepidoptera; family Nymphalidae; genus Melitaea; species Melitaea cinxia. Next base: position 8,621,397 of record NC_059401.1, read on the forward strand.
AGTTATATTGATGGTTGTTTTCTAAATACTCCAACGGTAATAGATATTGCTAAGGCAATATCGAAGTTTATAAGCTTCGCTTTTGTCAGCTTTTTTAAGAGTAAGAATATATTTTTTTTTTTTTTTATAATAAATCAATCCTCTAATAAATTTCATATATTGACAAAGTTTAAACGTCCAATATAATGTCTATAAACATGACATTATCTTACGTCATTTTTCGTTTTCCTCGACGATTTTAATGACTAGACTTTTCAAATTTAATAATTGTGTTAAAATTATTTTCTTAGTTTTATTACTTGTACAGCTCGCCAGTATTAGATTCCAAATATTTTCTTCAGATTTCTTCAGATGTCGTAAATATTATTATTTATCAAATCGGGTTTTCGTTAACATATAGCTCGTTCTTCGCTACGACAAACAAAACTGATTTTCTTCACGTGATGATCAGAGAGAGATTCACACCTACCTCTGTAAATGGGCATCACTAGGACAGAGATGAGGAGAGTTTCAAAGACTAAATCTTTCCGATGCAAACATTTTATTCAAACGTTTTCTCAGTATCGTAAATCGACCGTCGCTTACCTGTTTCATATCGGTGACGTTATTCGTACAGAACACGGTCGTCGAGGGGCGGGCGGTGTCGGGAAGCAATTCGTTTTCTACATCGGTCCCGGAGATAATATCGTTTGAACGAGTCTCTGCTCGTATATCGTTCGGGGAGAGGGGGAGGTCGGTGAGCGAGGCGGTGGTCGGGGGGTGCGGGGGGAGAGGATTATCGTTAAGTTGAAGCACAGCGTGGAGAGTGTGAGCGGGGACAGGGCGAGGGGCGCGTGGGCGCTAGTCGTGCGCGGCGTGGATGTGGTCGTGGCAGCGCTGGCACACGCGCACGGGCCGCAGCGCGCGCAGGCGGCGCACGGGCGCCTCGTAGCGCGAGCAGCGCCCGCAGAACACGGCGCCGCACTCGCGGCAGTGGTGGCGCCGCTCCAGCGCCGTGAACCGCACCTGCCGCACCGCCCGAGCTCGTTACTTTCAGCTCAGTTCAAACTCTTTAACCCAATATATTTCTATGGGATCTAGTTACTAGACCTAACTCAAAATATTTCATTTTCAAAACAAAAATGACAGTTGTTCTTTAATAGATTCTTAATCTTGTTTTGGCAAAATATTTTTTAATCTCGGTGTCACTTTAGTCATTTTTCATTACTTATGTATGTGAGGTATGTCGATGGTAGGTATGTATCGAGGTGTCGTATGGTAGGTCGATGTATGTCACCTTAAATAAAAATTATTAAGTTTAAAATTTTGACAGCAACAATATATTCCTTTAATAATTGTATTTGCTCGCAAACGAAAAAAAACCGACTTCAATTACATCGACAAGTAATACAATGTAGATAGACGAAAACATAGTCAAGTAAATACGCGTTATCAAAAAATACTTTAAAAAATGTTATCAAATCTCAATGAAATTTAAATGTGACCACATGACAAACATTAGATTTCGATTGTTATGTGGTATAATAATACAACGTATGTCGACGAAAATATAGTCAAGTTAAAACGCATTATTAGCTATAACTCGAAAAGTAGTTGTTAGATCTCAAATAAATTTAAGTGGGACCAAATGACACACACCACTTTTCGATAAAAATAAATTGTCGAAATCGGTCCACCCAGTCAAAAAATCTAAGTAAAGTCTAAAAGTAACATAATTAAAAAAATACAGTCGAATTGAGAACCTCCTCCTTTTTTGGAAGTCGGTTAAAAACAGACATCATTAACAACCTTTCTGCCTGTGATTCACCACTTGCATTAACATTTATCTCTACTTTTCTACTTTTACTACTTATTTACTATTAAATAGGGTTTCTGATCTCAAAAATTGATGATGGAAAGATTATTGATTTCAAGCAAAATATTCTTTTAGTTTCATAGATTAAGCAACTTCTTACTTGACACTGCGTACAATACGGGGCGGTGTCGTCTCGTATCCAGTGATCTGCGGGACCACCCTTGGCGCCCGCAGCACTCGACATATCAGGGGCGGACCAGCGAAATATCTGATGATGTTTTTTATTATTATTATTTTTTAATTTTTTCAGGTGTAGTGGTGCGAGTAGTCGCCTAAAACACCGACGGTTTGCGAGTTCGATTCCCTCTCGGGATGGATATTTGTACTTTGTACATATATTTCTTTGCGGTTTGGATGTCTGTGTTCGTGGGTCAACCCATCGTACCTCGGAGAGCACGCTAAGCCGTCGTTTCCGGTTGTTATCATAAATACCTGATAGCGATCGTTGCTCGCCAACCCGCTGAGGAGCGGCGTGGTGGCTTAAGCTCCAACGCTCCTCCTATAAGGAGACAGAGGCCTGCGGGACGCTGGAGGCAGAGCGTACCCGGCCGCGCGCGTCGCCCACGGCCAGGCCGCGGCCGCTACGCGCGGCGGCCACGGCGGTGACGGAGGCGGGGCAGGCGTTGTCGCGCCGCTCGTACGCCGTGTGCATGGTCAGCTTGCCGCGCAGCACCAGGCGCCGCGCCCACGCCGCGCCCGCCTCTGCGGACACGGTCATCGTTCATGTTTGTGCTCCTACGCGGACGTGTGTTTGTATTGGATTAGCACTGCTGTGTCTATATACGTATGTTTTTAAACGAATTCTTGATATTATATTAGCTTTGCACAGTGCACTGAAAAGTTTGGTATTGTTTCTTTTTTATCAATAATTCGAGTATATGCAATCTACCAATTTGCTGATACAAAGCAATATCGAGGCATTCCACGAAATTGAATTTATGCATTCAATGGTTTTATCACAAATTACTACAATATGAAGTTGAAGCGCTTCGCGGTACTTTAAATATATATACAAAATATCATTGAATATTAACTAAGAAATTTCTACATTTACTACTACCGGCATAAGAAGTGTCCTTGACGACGGGTCGTGTGGGCGCGGGCGCGGGCGAGGCGGGCGCGGACAGCACTACGAAGGAGTCGGTGAGACTGGTGTCGGACTTGCTCGGCCGCAGCCCGCCCTCCACCTCCATAGACTGCGCCGCTTCCACTGAACTCATTTCGCTCGAATCGCCTATGCTTCCACCACCTGTTATTAACCGTTTAAACGTTACAAGCTTTTTTATACGGCTAGGTCGGCAAACAAGTGTACGGCCCACCTGATGGTAAGCAGTTACCATAGACTATAGGCGCCCCGCAATACTAGCAGCATCGCAAGCGCGTTGCCGACTCCAACCCTGATCCTCCGCAGGAGCTCTGGCCACTTTACTCTCCACAGGAACACAACACTACTTGAGTATTATAATATAATAATAATAATAACATGTTAATATAGTAATAATAATATTATTATGTAGCTATGATACTTCTGTGGGCTGCTCCAGATTTTTAGCAGGATATATCCTGCTGCCTTAAATCCAACTTATCTGTTAGTTTATATTTTGTGTAATTTAACCTTATTGAGTAGATCTAGATAATATTATAGCTTATTCAGAAAGTAGTGGTAGTACTCATTGCTGTCACTTAGCTTAGCCAGGCTCCTTGACCAATTTAATTGTTGTAAATTAGAAACCCGTATTTAAATTGACCAGTTGAAATAAACCCTTCCGACAGCCGTGAGTAGTCCAAATTAGACAAAAAATTGTGTTAAAAGTTTTTTGTTGTTTCTAAATACAAGAAATCGAAAATATTTTATTCTACTAATTTACGGTTAAATAGTAAATGATCTTACTTTTACGATATAAAGGATTAGCTTTCGATTTTCTCCGCAGGACAACATTGCCTTGCTTTTGTAATTTACTCCTGTGCGTGAGGTTCTCGCTTTCATCGTCTAAATCTTTTTCATTGTCGTATTCTTTAGTTTCCTCGCAGGAGTCGATATCTTCCTTCTGCTCGTACTGTGGTTCTTCGTTGTCACTGCAGGTATCTTTTTCTTCGTGTCTTCGTGCGGATTCTTTTGCACTTGTCGTTTCTCCCGTATCCGAAAGCGAACTTTCTGATGCCGATTTTGCGAGATTTCCTTGAATTTTTAAAATTATTCTTAATAAAAACTACGGTTCCACTATTGTGTTCTACCGTGATAATTTAAAAGCAGTTTTTTGACTGATAACGTAGAATTTTAATTAATTTATTTATTTGAATCTAATATATAAAATTCTCGTGTCGCGGTGTTTGTAGTTATACTCCTCCGAAACGGCTAGACTGATTCTCAAATTTTGTGTCGAAATGTTGTGTGCATATCGGGTAGGTCTGAGAATCGAACAACATCTATTTTTCATACCCCTAAGTTGTGGGAGGGGGGGGGGGGGGGTTTAAGAGGGTGTAATAAAATATTATGAAATTTTGTGTGCATATCGGGTAGGTCTGAAAATCGGCCCACATCTATTTTTCATTCCCTAAGTTATAAGGGGTGAGGGGGGGGATTGAGAAGGTTAATAAAATATATGGCAAAACAACGTTTGCGGGGTCAGCAGTCATATAAATATTTTTTATTATAATTTATAAAATTTAAATAAATACCTTCATGTTCTTGTGATAAACTCATCTGTTTGACTAATGCCTCGACTCGTTTAATCGCAGCTTCTCTGTCGCATGAGTCGATGTCATCAGTATTTTCTTTCGTTTCAGGTTTCACCTCACTCTGTGACTTAGCTTCCTCACTATTATGCAAAGACATACTTCCCATTTTCTTTTGTTTTTCCTTATCTACAGATTCCGGTGGTTCCTCTGTACTCTCTACGTCAGTACTTTTTACTTCATCGTCGACTGTTTTCGCGACGTAGTCGATTGACCACATCTGTTGAAGTATAACTTTATTGAATGACAAAAGTAATTTTTGAAAAGGCATAGATAAACACTTTGTTGTACGATTGTCATTATCAAAATGAACAGACAGTACCTTAAATTAGATAAAAAACATCATTATATAAACTTTTAATTTTAATATATGATGATTTACAATAGTAACTGCGGAGTTTCTCGCCCATTAAGTAACTAAAATTAATTTATTAAAAACATAATGATATACAATGTTAATTTGTGAACAAATGACGATTTAAAAGTACTTTTAATACACTTTGTACTTTAATAAAGTAATTTTTAATTTTGATTACAAGATTTTTTTTTTTTTTTTTGTAAAAAGTATTCAACTTAAAGAATTTTTTTTTTTTTTTTTTTCCTTTATAGGCCTGCGATCAGTCGCCTAGACTATAATCAGGTGTGTTGCAAGAGATTCGTGTTTCGAGAGATAGAGCCACTGCTCCATCTCCTCTTAGTAAGGCAGCACATTGGCTCTCTTGAGTCTTCTTATTGGATTTGGTTGCAGAAGCATACTGGATAACGGGTTAGGATGAGTTGTCAAGCGGTCCTTGTAGTTGGCTGAATATCGTTTTGCTTCATCCAAGATGGTTGGGATTTCTAGATACTCGTGAATTTCCGAGTTGCGAGCATACCAGGGCGCCGAGGAAAGTACCCTTAGAATATTGTTTTGGGCTCTCTGTAGGCACATAACGTTGGATTTGCTGGCTGTCGACCACAGTTGGATTCCATATGTCCAAATCGGTTTTATTATGGAACAATATACCCTCAGCTTGTTGAATAACGATAAGGCAGACTGTCTACCGAGGAGCCAGAGCAAATTTTTAAATCTTACATTGATTTCATTGCGCTTCGTTTTTATATGATCTTTCCATGTCATCCTCCGATCCAGGTGAAACCCTAGGTATTTGACGCAGGTTGATTGCGGCAATGTGTCTGGGCCTAGGTTGACCGGAGGGCATGTTTCACGTCTTAGGGTAAATGTGATGTGGTGAGACTTTGGAGCGCTTGCTTTTATACGCCACTTAGTCAACCAAGCATTGGTGGCATTGAGCTGGCTTTGCAACAATCTGCTCGCTTCGTTTGGGTCAAGATCACAACTGAGGAAGGCCGCATCATCGGCAAAAGTTGCAACAGCTATGTCAGGTGACTGGGGTAAGTCACTAGTAAATATGTTGTAAAGGATCGGACCAAGTACAGAGCCCTGGGGTACACCGGCTGTGCAGCTATGAAGGGAAGATCTTGCGTCTCGGAGCTTGACTTGGAAGTTTCTGTCGCTGAGATAAGATTCCATCAGCAGGTAGTAGGAATGTGGAAGGTACTTTTTAATTTTATAGAGAAGTCCTTTATGCCAAACCCGATCAAAGGCCTGTTGTACGTCGAGAAAGGCAGCCGAGCAGTACTCTCTCCTTTCCAGACATTGTCTTATTGTAGAATAGACTCTATGTACCTGCTCTATTGTTGAGTGGTGTTTCCGAAAACCAAATTGGTGGTTAGGTATTACATGTTCCATATCTAGGCAAGGAGATAATCGTGCAAGGACGATCCTTTCCCACAATTTTGACAGCACAGGCGTAAGGCTAATAGGCCGATAAGAGGAGACTTCACTAGGCGGCTTACCAGGCTTATGAATCATAACGATTTGAGATGTTTTCCAGAGTGCAGGAGCATGTGAAAATCTCAGTGTGGCATTGACAAGCATGGTCAAAAAGACAATGCACTTCTTAGGGAGCTCTTTCAGTAGCCTAGGGGTAATCAGATCAAATCCAGGTGCTTTATAGGGGTCCATTTTGGCTATTTCTCTAGTAATTTCCCTTGGTGAGGTAGGGCTTAACGGTAGGCATAGCTGCAGATCTTGCTTAAGGACTTGATCTATTTCTAGATCTTCAGGGCCATCTGAATCATTGGGTCTGAAGACCCCGGCTAAGTGTGTAGCAAAGGCCTGAGACTTTTCTTGGTCAGTTCGAGCCCATGTATTACTAGATCTAATAGGTGGAGAACACTGTTGTGGCTGCGGGAGGAACTTTGTAGCCTTCCAGAGGTTGTAAGTCCCATTTGCGTTAGTAGACATTCTCACTAATCTCTGTTCAAGCGATTCATTTGCAGTGCGAGTCAGGAGATCTTTAAGTTCTTTAATTGCTCGATTTAATCTAGTTTTATCTGCGCTCTTATGGGTCGTCTGCCAGATTCTGCGAAGGCGACGCTTTTCGGTGATTTTTTCCTTAACTGCAAGAGGGCATGGTGCCCCCCGCGATGAATCCTTCAGCTCAGGAGTACTAGACCAGGCCGCCACTTGGATCAGGTTTGTGATATAGAGACACGCATCGTCGATTTCCTCCTTGGTTTTGAGTGGGACATTAAGGATGATGTTTGATTCCAGAAAATCCCGAAAACACTGCCAATCCGTTCTGCGATTATAGAGGTAGTCAGTATGTTCGTAATTGGATATGGCCACTGGACTAACCAACAGTAACACAGGTGAGTGGTCAGAGCTACCGTCGAGGCTTGACTTTATAAGAGTGTTCAGTTCGCTGATACCCTTTGTGATAAAGAAGTCTAGGAGATCAGGTATCTTGTTGTTGTCCGTGGGCCAATACGTAGGCTCCCCAGTTGACATAGGTAATAGGTGATTCACTTCAATACTCTTTTTTAGTTCTCGGCCTCTAGTAACCGTCAATCTTGATCCCCAATATGAGTGCTTGGCATTCCAATCGCCACCAGCTATAAATCGGCTGCCCAGTGACTTAAAGAAGGCAGTAAACATTTTCTCATTTATGGTGTGGCGCGGTGGACAGTATATCGCAGAGAGATTAAGGGGTCCTGATCGATCTTCCACCCTTACAGTTGTGGCTTGGAGATAGGGGGTCGCGAAAGGTTCCAAGAGGCAGTGCTTTACACTGTTTCTGATAATTACTGCGGTGCCAGCATGTGCCCCACCATCGGGATGAGAAGTATGGTACACAGAAAATCCCGGAATACAAATTCGGCTTCTTGGTGTAGTGTGCGATTCAGAAATAAGGCAAACGTCAAGCTTGTTGGATTTGATGAGCATCTCTAGTTCGTCTTTATTAGGGGCAAGGCCATTGATGTTCCAGGTGGCAATGTGTAGAGAAGTCATTTTGTTAGCTTAGAGACGAGAGTAGTGATGAGACTCACTAGTGAGCCTATTTGTTGTATTAGGAGATCCATTTTCTCGTTTTGTTTAAGTAGGAAATCTTCCAGCTTGTTGTAGGATTGTTGATTTGATTGGGCATTTTTTTCATCGGTAACTTCAGCGTATGTACGTTGGTGAGAGGGTCCTACGCTTCCTTCGGTTACTTTCGAGGTGGAACAGATTTGGTTAATTGACAGTGCCTTGGTGGTTAGGGCGGATTGAGTTTCTCTTGGGGTTAAGTTTTTGTTTCTTCGGGAAAGGATTTCTTTGTATACTTCACAGCCTTTGTAATTGGCCGGGTGATCACACGAGCAGAGAGCGCATTTAGCTGGTGAGTTTCTATCTTTCTTTTTGCACTCCGAGGTTTTATGGCCTTCTCCGCATTTGACACATCTAAATGGTCTCATACAGTTATTCTTTGAATGACCGTAGCGCTGGCAACGTTGGCATTGAACGATACTTTTTGACTTTCGCGGATCCTCTATCTTGACCTTTTGGTTGAATATATGGGTTATATTTTTGACTGCAGGGTTGTTAACACTGGGCTCAATGTTTACAAAGAAGGTCGATGTGGGTTTCTTGTCGGGACCGTATCGTGCATTGATGATTTCACCTTTAATTTTATTGTTAGTTGCCTCAATGGCTTCTAATATTGCTTCATGTGGAGTACTATGGTGGAGATCTTTTATGACAATGCGATAGCATTTGCTGTCTTTAGGGGTAAATGTATGCCCTATTAGACCGTTTGCTCTTATAACCGCTATGATTTTCTTATACTCCTCAGTAGTGTTGACAAGGATGTGGAGTAGGTTTTTGTTAATTAGCTTGAATTTGAAATCTTCCTTGCTAGTAGCGGTTTGAAGTAGCTTCGATAGCTCGGTAACATCCTCTATGCCGTTAAGTGCTAAAACGGTTTTTCGTGGTAGTACTCTGAGATTCTGGTGGAGAACTGCTATATTTCCTTTTCTTACTGCTTCTGCTATTGGGTGATGACACCCTTTGCCATGGTGGGGGAGCAGGATGTTGGTGGGTGTCTTCCAGTGAAGTAGCTTCTGGCGAGCTACTAGTCTCATTTAGTTGCCCTGCATCAACTTTTTCGTTGTCTTGTGGTGATCTTCCTACATCGGAAACGGATGACGAACGTTGTCTGTTAAATAAGCCTGGGTGGAGTGCTTGTTGAGTTAACAATTTTTGTTGAGGTTGAGGGTTTTTTGAGCTTTTTAGGGTATTTGACATCATTTTTATTCCCACGAGTACGGACGAATTGTTGGTCGCTCATAGGGTATTATATATTATATAGGGATTCCATTGTGGCGGATTTCCCGTTTGCAGGCTGGGAACACTAATGTCTATGGTGATACTTGACGTTTAATCACAGCAGAAGTCACAGTTCGCTTTCGTCGATTGTTGTAAATAATATGTGGGTAGTTGGAAAACAAACCTCCGATGCGATGATCTTTCGTAGCTACTTTTTCTAAATATTTAGCAAGTATGTTGTTTATATATTCACCCCTGCACTCCAAAACCTCTTATCTTTCACCATAACACAGCAGATGTTATAATAACACGAATAAAACTGGTGTTTATAATTAAAAAGACGGACAAGTTGTAAGACAGAGTTTGCCACTTGACAGTTCTTAATAGGAACATTTCAACTTAAAGAAAATGTGTAAAAAAAAAGATAGTGTCTAACTTTGTTTGTAAGGGGTAATCTTCACAATTATTGATCCGATTATAAAAATTCTTTCACTAACAGAATGCTACACTGTTCAGGAATGACATAGGCTATATTTTATTATTATGTAACAAAAAATTTAGTGAAAAATAATAGTATATGTAAATCAAATCGGAGAAATGCGAGCGAGATGAAAACTTTACTAGATATATGTATATTTGCATCACAAAAATAATAATTAACACCAACGAAGTGGGTACGGGTCGGCTAGTATACAGGGTGACTGGTGAATTACTATCAATATTTACAGAGGATACTCGGTACATGATTCTCATTCGAATTATGTAAAAAAAATAGGTACTTAATTTTTGACAAAATTCCCACACATTTCAATTTAAATAAATGAAATGTAGACACATTAATTTTCAGCCATAATGGCGGCGCGTGCGGCCTTGGCATTGTACTGTGCCGCTTGCCGCCGCCCGCCGCAACCCCCGCCAATTTTAATTCCCCCCTAAATTCGATTAGTAGGTCACTAGGTCAGTTGGGCGAGCGTCGCCATAAGGTTTGTACGCTAGAGTACGTCTATCTTCCCGCGCGCGCGCCTAGTGATCGATCTTACGCGTATACCTAATATGTCTCGTGTGAATGTGACCTGTCATAAGTAATTAGGTATGGCTTATCAATACACAAATGCAGAGTACTTAAAAGTGACCCGTTCGTGTTATATCGTGTAAAAGACAATAAGTATGGTTCATTTATTACGTAAGACGATTTAGGGGGCGAAGGGGTCGACCATGTCTTTAGTCTCGATAGTTCTTAGGTAAAATTACAAAAATGTGCAAAGTGAAAATACCTTGAAAAATCGCGGGCAACCGCGCGAGTGCCGACTAGTTGTCACTTGCTTTCGTAAACAACATTCGTTATTTCGTTGATAAATTTTAATATTGTAGTTGAATATGTAGTTTTTTATTTTATTTTTTGTTAAGCCTCTGGACTGAAAATCTTATGTCGGTAAAGATCATAATTAAAACCAGTTTATTACTAACAAAAAATAAAAATTATTAGTACCTACCTAAAGTACAAATAAAAATAAACATTGAAACAAACCAAACGTGTATTCATTTTTTCGTTTAGATTCTTACGTAATAAATTAATATTTATCAAATTATCAAGGGGAAGGGGGTCGGCCTATTCTTATCTTGGTATTTTTGCCTGTCCTAAGCCAAAATTAAACTATGAAGAGGGATTGGATCATACTGGTAGATCAAAAGTAGCCTTCTACCCTGTTAGCACTTGGCGGTGTTTGGACGTAGGTAAACGACCGCGCGATAACTTAATGTACCTATACCTACACACCTGCTTTGTGACGACTGCGCAGCTAGGGCGTCCAGACGACGCGTAATTAGCGAGATAACTGTTGGTTAACTTTACTTAGAAGTTTATGAATATTTATTTTATATGTAATTTTTTTTCGTCATATATGATCCTCAAATAACACGTCCTCAAATATTGATAGTAATTCACCAGTCACCCTGTATTATAAAGCTTGTTTTGATTTGAATTTGAAGTTTGGTTTGATTGAATGAAATTAATCTCACAAGCTACCGGTTCAAACTCAAAAACTATTTTTCGTGTTGGATAGTCCATTTCCCCAGGAAGGTCATACAATATTTTAACACCTTTTTTATAAATGAAAGCGGGTGATACAGCGGGTCACAGCTTGTACGTTAAATGAGTGATGGGAAAGAAATGAAGTTAGAATTTTGTGTAAATATACAAATATTGGTTAACATTTCGTATATTTAAGTGTAGTAAGACACGAATATAGTAAGTATATGACAGTCACCCGGACGACGCCGTCGGTGGAGCCGGTGATGACGACGTTGAGCGGGTCCCACTCGCGCGTCTGGCTGAAGGCCACGCACAGCACCTGCGGCGCGCGCTCGCCGCCGCCCGTGTCCACCGCGCCCAGCGGCGCGCCGTTGATGGACCACACGTGCAGCCAGCTGCCGCTGCACGTCGCTATGTCGCCCTGGCCGCCACACAGTTAGAAGAGTTACGTCGTCGACCGGCCACAGCCCGTTCTCAGTCGACGGGTTAGCGCAACGGCCACAGCACTGGCTTATGGTTATGGCTGTTGCGCTGGCGGCTGCGGGTTCGATCGTCACACATGTATTGGTCCTACGGATGTTAGCCGTGTTTTTTTTGTGTAATGTGTGCTTTTCAAGAGTCAAAAATAATAGTTACAAAAAATTAGGTACGAATTCAACTGAAGCATATAAACGTCCTATTTGTAAAGAAAAAGCGTTTTTATATTTAAAAAGAGGTGGAGCTTATTTTTTGTTTTATGTCACTAGGTCGTTAATCCGGTATACTGCTCTACTGCACGTTGGCGGATAATCTTACGAAGAGTAAACGCCGTTATCACATACTCTAAGGTTAAGGTTAACGGGACCGACTACTTTGTGTACTCTCCTAGGTGCAGTAGGATATCCACAAAAAAAAGACAGACCAGAGACGAATACCTACTCGGAGCGGAAATCGAATAACCAACCGTCGTCGGTCCGGCGGTTGGTCGAACGTCAAGATTTTAAAGGAGGTTATTACACACTATAGTTCAACGCAGAGATCTATCTATGCTGCGCAAGTGGATCGGAGCGTGTATGAGAATAAAGCTGTGCAGTTTTTTTTTTTCAGTTGCGACCTTTTTTGATCAGCGCCAAATCTAATATCGATTTTTTCCAGTTCCATTCTTCGGTAGACTATTCTGGGTGTGGCTTACTTGAGGGATTGTCGTGATTTGTAACGTTTCTTTACTAAAACTTACACACATTTGTTTCGATTTATAGATTTTAACTGAATTACGGGCAGGGTTCCCTTGACGAATGACACAAGACTCACGGTGAGGTCGTCGATGGCGAGCGCGGCGACCGGCGGCGGGCGCGGCGCGGGCACGGCGGGCAGCAGCTGGCGCACGAAGGCGCCGCGCTCCACGTCCCACACGATGAGCTGGCCGTCGCGGCTGCCGCTCACCACGAGGTTGTAGGCGGCGCTGGCGGCCAGGCACGTCACGGCCTCCGAGTGCCCGTACAGGCACGTCTTCACCGCCAGCCGCCGCCGCCGCGCCCAGTACTGCCACACCGTCACCACCTGCGGACGGGCTCGTGTTATGTGCCTTACTGTTATACCCGTTAGTTATGACTTACTGTGCCCCGCGGCAAAACTGCGTTAATTTGAGGTAAGGACCTACTAAAATAGCCTATGGCCTTTCTCAGTAAAAGGAGCATCCGACACAAAAATAATTTTTCAATTCAATTAAACAAACAAACACAAACACACTTTTCGGCTTTGTAATATTAGTTTAACATCCCACTGACGGGCATAGGCCTCTTTTTTCATAATAGAGTATAAGCGATATTAATATTCTTATAACTTTCAAGTATTTCAATTGTTTTTCCTTATTTTTTGTATCAATAAGTATTCGAAAACTACTGGTGAATAAATATACGTTCTTATTCTAATATTTACTCTAACTATAGGTTTAAAAATATAAAAGTTAAAAGCAATTTTTAAATAGTAACTTACGGTACTCGTCCCAGCCGTTACGATAGTCTTGTCAGATAGACAAACACACGTTACGATCTCCCCGCACGCTTGTGCGACAGTTTCACATACAAATATCGTTTTATCGTTATCGTAATTTCCTATTCGTAGGGAATGGTCCGCGAAACCCCACGCCACATACTTATTGTATGACGGAGGCATTAGCACTTTGTTTTGTTCCACGGCCAAGATTGCTTTATCTGTGTAAAGTATCTGGCCGACTGGACCTTTGACTTCTGTAAATAAATGATAGTGTTAATACTAAATTCAAATAAAAAAGAAATATATGTATTGTATAACATATACCTTTTACGGGTTGTAATGATGGTCTCAAATTCTCCAAATTATGAAAGAATAACTTTTCCGGAGGGGTTATGCCCTGGGATGGTATTATGTTATTAGGGTCCAAAATAGTAGAACTCCTTTGGGACATTTTTTTACTCGGATGGGCTTTCTTAAATAACTGCTTCGGAATTTGTCCAAAATTATTTATAAAACCTATCGTCGCATTCTTCTTTAAAGGATCATCAATACTAAAAAAAAAAATTTAATACTATTAGTAAGGTAAGGTAAAAGGACCTTACATACATCACTTGTAAAAAAAATTTACAACTACCCGTGTGGACCATCACCATACTTACTTATAAATGTCTACATTTCCTTCATAGAATAGGTGATGAAAGACATTGCACGCCTCAACGGCAGGCTGACCCTGCTGCTTATATCCAAACACGAGGTCAATCCAATGGTGCAGTCTATGAGACACATAATCAGACTCCAGGGCCGCTCGGTGCATCCGAATAAACTCTCGAGGATCTCCCTTCGCCCAAGGAGGTAGAACAACATCACCCAAGGGTTCGCCTGATTGCTTGCAACCTAAATATAAAAAAAAAATTGTTTAACTTGTTAAGTAATATCAAATTGTCTTATACTTATTATTAATTTATTTTTATAGTACCCAAGTCAAAGTTGTTGGAGTTAAGTAGAAATTCTGGCAAGTAGAAAAATTCCGGTATTAATTCCTTAACGTCGGCCATATTATGACGAGAAGCGGAATTCCATGCTTCTTTTATCGAGTGAAACATTCTGCGACGAAACAAAAAAACGTGTTAATTTATTTAAAAATATATAAATATAGATTTTATATTGTAAAAGCAGTCAACTTGTAAACTTTATAACAATGGCGATTGTTAATAATAATAATTGTATTTTACCTATCGGCTAAGTCAAAATGTCCTCCCTGAAGTCTCAAAAAGTGCTGAGTAAATGGCTCCATGCGCACTAGATAAGAGCAAACTATCATAGCTGATGAGTAATGCGTTCCGTAGTGGTATGGCGGTGTTTCGCCGTGTGGATCATCCCATTCCTGTAAAATATGAGTGATGTGATAATTTTGAATTTCTGAGGAGTTTTTTTTCCTGTCCCTTAATTTAGAAAAGTTTACAAATTATAAAAAGCTAATAGGAGAGGCTTATTAGACATTAATTTTAACCTAACTGATGAAAAAATCTACTAATTGATAAGTTAATTTTTATTATTTAACTATTTGTAATCCAAATTTAAATATCCTATTTTGGTACTCACGCCGATTGATTATAATACTTGTAGATAAAAAATTAAAATGACATAAGAAATGGAAAACGTATGGAAAGCTAAGCGATTATGAGAGGTTTTCAGATATTAGAGCACAACCAAAAAGTTATAGAATTGCTGTTATAATTTTTATTTAGAGCAAGTAGAAAAAATATTAAAATTAGTTTATAACAATTTTGGTCTTTTATTAAATCTATGTATGTAAGGGGAGTGGACCAGATTCTATACATCCAATGTTTTTGAAGCAATGTAGTCAACTACCCTATTTTATATTTAGTCAAGGGACGATTTTAAAAATGATCAAACCTTAATTCTATTATTATATGTATTACATTTGTTAGATCGAATTTTAAATATGCAGCAGACATAATTGAAAAAATAAAATAAGTTCTTTAAAAGATTGAAAATTTAATTTGGCTCCGATCATTTTCTAAATTTACTTCCCTTAATAATTGATGAGAACACAGAGATCAGCTTTTTCTCTACAGAATAATTAATTGCTTGGTAGACTCTCAGTACCTATTAAGTAGAAAATACAGTTTAAGTGCCCCAGTTATGGCACCCGATCTCATGTATCTTTCTCCACCTTTGTCTCCAGGACAAAATTTTGTAGGAATTCATTTCCCATAAGATCATGCAATCTCTTTAACAAGCTGTACAATGACGTTGACTTGTTCGGCATTGCGTTCAATAAGTAGATAGTTATTGAAAAAAAAAAGAAGTTAATGATCAAAATTAATATTATTTTTGGATGTGTGTGTTTTCCAAATTTATTTATAATGCATAATGTGATGTTCGAATATCGTATTGTATATTTAGCTATTTTTTATTTTATATATTTCATATTATGTAATATTTTTAATAATGTTTGACTTTCAAATGTCTTGTTTTTTTTTTTGTTTTTTATTGTTGTCTTGTTAGCTTATCTATAGTTATTGTTTTTGTGAATTATTAAGCCAATGGAAGGGACTGGACGCCACGACACGACCAGAGACATACTGTTCTTCTTGTGACTAAATATAACTGATGTAATATGTGTTAATATTATGTACTAACGTTTGAAGAAATAAAGATTATTAAAGATTATTATTATTATTATTATTATTATTATTATTATTATTATTTATATTTTTGTATGCGGTTTGTTTCCCAACAAAGAGAAAAAAAATACTGACCTTATATCTCTTTCTAAACTGTTCCAACCTGTCTGGACTTTGTGCTCCCATTGGTTTGGTCAGATCTCTGAATGTCGCCGGATGAGTCAAATCGAGTTCTAAGGAATCGTAATCGGCTAAAATCCACGGGAAGACTGGATATTGCATTAGGTCGTTATACGATCGTCCCGCTAGCGTATTGAGATGCATGAGGTATTGGAAATTGGATATTTCTCCCCTCTAAAATAAAAACAACATTTTTACAAAAATAACCCCTTCAATTGATCTTTGAAATTTGTATAACTTCGTTAATATTAGTTTACATACCAGCCACCGCTGTGTGACAGACGTGTCTCCTATGAGTGTGGCTAGCAGGCCTACCGGTTGCTCTACCGCTACTCCACGTTTCTGTCCGGCAACGGAGCCAGCTGCACTGTCGGACATGCCGGTTGCGAGAGCCGTAAAACGACTGTAAACCTGACATTTAAAATAATATATAATATCTTACAACAATGGTCAAAATTAAGTCAAACCTTCTGACCTAAAATACTTACCTTATTTCGCACTTTTCTCGGAAATGCCAGTAAATAATTTCTACCATCGCTTGAGAAGACCTCCAAGGCTATCGGCTGCAGTAAATATCTCCTTTTATGGACCTCCCTAAAGTACAATATATAATAAGTACAATATACAAAGTAGAAAATAATTTTAGCAAATTATTTACTTTCATAATTATTAATATACAAACTTTAAATTATATCACTTGTTAAAATTAATATAGAAATAAAAGTTTATTATTATAAAAAAAGTACATTACCTTATATCTTCATATAAGAATTTTGAACACTGTCTCTGATTACTCTTCTGTATGCCTTGACTGGGTAGTATGGGATCGTAGTCGTCAGGACAACTGTCCAAGTCGCGAATTTCCCTATTTTTGAGCAGGGTGAAGCCATCTATCACGTAACAGTGTTCACGGCCGAATAATAAGAGTCCCTCAGTAGTGTCAAGGCCTTGGATACGAGCGCAGCGGAACATGTGGGAAATCTATTGACAGCAAATTTTATTTTAACATACCCAGTTTTATTATATAATTATTGTATTTTACCTTTTGTAGCAAGTTTTAAAGTACCTTTTCATGGTGTTCCAATAATCTTAATAACGTTTGATTATCTGGCGGCGGAGGCTGTGGTTCGTCCTCATCTTCTGCATCTGGACCATCTTCATTTGCTGTCGCATGATAACAAATTATTTTCAAGAGTTTAAAATTTATTAAATTATGTTCGATTAAAACTATTTGTTACAATTTTCAATGAGAAACAAGTATTTAGTGTTCAATCTTAAGTTACATTTTACGTATATTTTAGCGTGTTCAGTATGTGATTATTCAATGTTGTTTTTACCTTCGGTTGATTGGTTTGTTCCACGGCTAACAACGCCACTACTAACTAGATCTGATGGTGACCCCTCTTCATTTGCTACATCGAGAGATGAATCTTTATTGCTGTAACATAAATAAACCAATGTTTTTTTTTTTTATTAAAAAAACAATAACTTTTCAAATACGCTATTTATAGTATACCTTGGTATTTCCTCTTCAAACGTTTGAAATTCAGCCGGTTCTAAGCCGTCAGTTTCTCCCACATTGCTCGCCGTGCGCCATTGTTGATATATTCTGTAGTATTCCTTGCTATCTCGACTTTGGGCTACTTTGTACTTTAATTGTCTCTGAAATCATATATTATTTTAAATTTAACAAAAAAATTAATATTAAAATTTTTATTTGGTGGACATTTTTGCATGTAACTTGTATGGTTCTTACGATGTCACAACACGTTATTGCTTTTTTATATCAGTATTGAATAATTCTAGTTAGTAGTAAGTAATTTTATAGCGCGTCTTTTAGTGTGAATTATTATATTTAAATATGTATTCTATACGAATACGTTTTGGTCTACATATTTAGTTAGAACCCCCAACATTACAAAGAGTTTAATACCGCTCCTTCCCCATTAACCATCATTAAATATGAATAAATAGATAAACGCTTCACAATCAACGGTCCCCAGTAGAAGTTCCTCCTGTGTCGGGGATCCGGAAACACAGACAATACACAAGAGCAAACGTCCACACTGCGACAATAATCTAAATGAAAAATACAAGTGTTTGTCACGAGCGGGGGTCGGACCAGCGACTGCGACTGACACAGCCAGGGTTGTGACCGGTGCGCCAACGCGTCGTGTATATAATATTAGCGTGTAATGTGCGTGTAGCTAGTGGCTCACGTTGTCGGCGCGCTCGAGGTGCGGGCGGTGCGGGTAGTGCGTGTAGAAGGCGAGGTTGCGGCGCAGCTGCTTGCGCATGCGGCACGGGCCCTCGGTGCAGTGCAGCGCCCACTTGGCGAGCGGCGGCGCGCGCGGCGGGCCCCACAGGCCGCGCTCGCGCGTCAGCTCGCGCCACGCGCCGCCCCACTCCGCCTGCACGTAGCGCGTCGTGTGCGCCGCCGTCTGCGCGCTCGCCGCCAGCGCCGCGCCCCACGCCTGCCTGCGGACCCGACACACGTTACTGCTGACGTACACCATCATAGCGGCAAACGAATGTACAGTCTAACGATACAACCGTAACGTTTTCATACAACTAGGACGGTAAACAAGCGTATGGTTCACCTGATGGTCAGCGATTACCGTTGCTTATAGACGCTTGCAACACCAAAAGCATCGCAAACGCGTTGCCGACCCTGCCCACTTTCCCCCCAAGGAGCTCTGGTCACCTTACTCACCACTGGAACTCAACACTACTTGAGAATAGTACGTAATAGTATGTAACGATCGTATTACGTATTGATATATATAGTATATATATAGTATCAATAAAACTAATTTATCAAACCTATTTTATTATTATAATGTCATTATTCGAATAGGCTTTAAATACTTTTAATCGTAGCTGTACAATAATGTATTCATTTCCTTAAGTTACCTTACTAGTTGTACATGGTCTTGCATATAAGCGAGAGCGTGCTCCCTCGGCAGGTGAGTCCTTTGCTTAGCGGAGTCTTCTTTCTTCACTTTGGTTCTAGATGCCAGACGTGTTAAACCACCGGTCACTTTTTGAATCTTCGATTGAATTTGGTTATGGAACTCCCACGGAACTCGGTACACCGCCTGTCAAGAGTTTTGTCTTTTTGAAATATTATATATTTATACTCATCTTAAAACAGTTGTAGAATAAATCTAAGATATTCTTAATGCATTATTTAATAGAATACTTCGTTAAAATATTATAATTTACCCCATAATCTTTATTTATTGTTCTATGACAGTTTGTAAATGTCTCACTATTGAGCAAATATTTCCTTTCAAAGATTATTAGTTATAATTATTATTAGTAGATTTGCATATATATGTTTTCCGAATTCTGTAGAGACATGTAGGTTTTTGTCTTGTTCGAAATAAGTTATCATGATTTCTTTTATATCATACTGAACTTTAAGCCAAAGGACGATTACGTTATCGAAAGTTATTTACCACATAAACGAGTATGATTATAAAAGGGACCAACAGAATAAACTATAATACTAGGTTAAGAAAATAGTGATGGTAACAATAGCCATCGCAAGTTGGCTTTTAGGTTTACTAAGCGACCGAGGATTTGAATAGTCTTTCGTTCGCCAGACGGATGTTTTTTTTAAATCGAAAGACAAAGTTTTAGAGTTAGTAAGTAAGGGACTCTTTTTACGCGGAGAAAGAGGCCTAGGTCAGCAGTGGGATGTTACATACTGATGCAGTTCAGTTCAGAATGTTACTATGTGTGGAAGTACTGGTTCCATTAAAAAACAGAACTGTAAATTAATAAAGAAATAAATAAATAAGCGCTTCACACTCAACGGCCCTCACTGGGATTTATTTCTATGTAAGGATCCGGAAACACACAATTCACAAGCACAAATGCCTACAAGATGGCAAACATCTGTATGGCCGATACAAATTCCATATGCTATGCCATGAGCGGGGATGGAACAACAACCGCCAAGGTAACAGCCATATGCCAGTGCTATTGCTGTTGCGCACATGTCTTTAATGACATTGAGATATTTATTTAGTCTCAAAGATTTTTTTAATACAATCAGATCGGCAAACAGGCGTACGGCTCACCTGATGGTTACCAATATTTTTAGCTTATAGACACCTGCAACACAAGAAGCTCTGACCACCTTAGTCGCCACAGGAACATAACTTAGCTCGAGAGCAGTATTATTTAGTTTGATCTCCTGTAAGATAGGGGCTGGTCCAGATATTGAGAAGGACATTTCCCGCTAGATAGCCAGCTTAACGTGTAAGGCGTGCAGCAGACCTTCCGCTCGGTGTCGAGGTAGGCGAGCCACAGGCGCAGCGCGGGCTCGGCCAGCTGCGCGCGCGCGGCGGCCAGGTCGGGCGCGCGCGCGGCGGGCGCGGGCGGCGCCAGCGAGGCGCGGAACACCTCCTCGATGGCCGGCTTCTTGCACGCGTACAGCTCCTCCCACACGCGCCGCGCCGCGCCCGCCATCAGGTTGCGACCTGCGCGTTTGGGACTTGTACGAAATCGTTTTCTTTTCGTATTTTTATTTTATTTTTTTTTATTTTTTAAATATATAGACTAGCGCTTGACTGCGATCTCACCTGAAGGCAAGTGAAGATGCAGCCTAAGGTGGTGCGCGCTTGCCTAGAAGATGCCTATTCACTCTTGATTTAAAGATACCCAAGTTATAGTTCGTTGGAAAAACGGAAGCCGGAAGGGCATTCCAAATTTTTGCGGTGCGTATTAGGAACGAGGAAGCAAATCGTTTAGTGCGAGATCGTGGGATTTCAACCACATAGCGGTGCAGATTCATGCGATGATCTTGTGACGTTTTTGGCTTTCGAAAAACGGAAAATGGACATATTTACGTGTAAAACTGCACACAACAGTATTTCTCGCGCGCACACATTTCATTGTGATCAAAAATATAAACCAGCCCTTTTCTTATACAACTACATCGGCAAACAAGCGTAGGGGTCACCTGATGGTAAGCGATTGCCGTAAGTTATAGACGCTTGCAACACCAGAAGCGACGCAACCGCGTTGCCGACCCTACTCTCAATCCCCCCAGGAGCTCTGGTAACCTTACTCACCAACAGGAACACAACACTTCTCAAAAACAATATAATTTTGCTGTGATCTTCTGTAAGGTCGAGATACTTCCCTAGTAGAACTACTCCAGATTTTGAGCAGGATATTTCCTGCTGTGCCTTGCCTCAATCAATTACATTGTTTAACTTAAAAATTCAACAATGAAATTATTTTTCTTTTTTTGTAAAAATTGCATGTGACATGACAACTCCGATGACTCATAGTAAAAATATTACGTATATTTTAAAAATACTTTATAACTACCTTGATGCGCTGTCAACTTGTCGTCTCTGGATTCCAGATCACCACTAGGATTAACGTGCCAAGTCGTGCGCATATGCGAGTCGAGAGCTATCTTCATGTTAGCACTCAACTGAAGTAAGCAATACGTCAAGCAGCCGATGAATTCCAGTTCATGATTCCCAGCACCAAATATCAGTAACCTAAAAGTAAAAGTTATGCTATCAAGTAGAACATCATAAAGAATAACTTAGTTGTTGTCTTTTGTCTATTGCCGAATCTTTGTCACGTTTTGGTTCAGCTACATTTACATTCACTTCTCAACTTCTATACTTATTATTAGTAGACGAAGTTTGACAACCTGTATTTCCATAATAAAATACTTTATAACGCGAAAAATATTTTTATTGTTCAAATTGAAAAAATAATAACAAATTGTAACACTTTATAAACAAATAAAGAAAAGATGTAATAAAAAAGCGGTAAAAGTAATGAAATATATTCTATTACCTGTTGGTTGTAAGCTTGTGTAAGGCTTCGAGCACAGACATTTGGTCAGCGATAGATTCCGTAGATCGTGACAATAAGAACAATATTGTTCTATTTAAGCAGTGATGTAACCCTTCTAGAGACATAACTGACGACTTCTTCTTGGCCTGCGTTACAAGCTTTACTAGGAAATCGAAGACCTTGAAAAAGAAATATATATACATAATATTATGTGCATACAATATTAATAGCCGCATACCCAAAAAGTAGTAGCTCCTTAACGAATGGACCGATTACGATGCAGTTTTTTTATTTGAAGGGTGACGTTATCGAGATGTTTCTTAGCTACAAATTCTGATCTGGGTCACATGGTTGAAGGTCATTATTTCTTTTTTGTTAGTTGTGGTAGGGATTTCACGAGCCAAATGGGTATTTACTTTACTTTAAAACACAGATGTAAGCTGTGTCCTTACATTTGAAACACTTATTAATACACTACACTATTTAAGTTTTATGTTACTTACAATTCGTATTATATCACCCGCTTGAAGTCGGTTAAAAAAATCTCAGAGTGCAATACGTGAAAACAAGCACAAATTTTATTTACCTCATGTGGGTCTCTAGACAGTTGTCCTTGCCACAACTTATCTACAAGTCGAGCAGCCAAGTAGCAGACATTTGAGATGTTGGACTCGGTACCGAATAGTTCAGTGTTCAATAAATTTTCCATGATTGTTGTCAAAACTTCTGTCTGATACTCAATCTGTTGTTGACTCGTCGAGTTAGCTGGCGACGCGTCGAGAACCAAATCTATCACCTAGAAAGAAGTCTTTTAGTTATATTTATACTTTTTTTTAAATGGATTTAATGTAGAGAAAATATATACAAGAATTAGTTTGTTTGAAACGCAAGGCGTGCGTGTTAGTAGAAATGGTATAGCATACGTATAAGTAGTGGTTATAAAGTTGTGTATGAAGACAGTTCAGTTTTAGTATTGTTATTATTTTACAATGAAGTAGTTTTTCACTATACAATTAATAGCTTTTCATCAATAAAATTATTCCATGCTCTAATATATTAAAAACATTAATGTATACAACTTTACATCGTCTAAAGAGTCATATAAGAGAAACAGTATTTTTTAGATCAAGCTGTTAACACCGCACATGCTTGGTAGTATTTAATTTAAAGTTTTTTATTCTATTGTTTATTTAAAGGCCGTAATTCCATACATTTTAAAATATAACATATATTTAGTTTAAGGTACAAAACATCGCCCTCGTGAGAGTCGGAATGAAAAAGTCTCCCAATCTATCAAGTTGGGAAACTTAACTTGTATGAGAATGCGAGTGACGTCTAGCGTTTGGTCAAATGTTTATGTCATTGATACTATTATAAATTATATGTTGCTAAAACCTTGAAAAATATTTCATACAATATGGATACATCCCAATATCATCACATCATATTATCATCACATCAGCCTTTCGCAGTCTACTACTATAGGCCTATAGGTAGGTTATAGGCCTCCACAAGTTCACGCCAACAATGGCGTGAACTCATGTGTTTTGCCCATAGTCACCACGCTGGGCAGGCGGCTTGGTAACCGCAGGGCTGGCTTTGTCGCACCGAAGACGCTGCTGCCCGTCTTCGGCCTATGTATTTCAAAACCAGCAGTTGGATGGTTATCCCGCCATCGATCGGCTTTTTAAATTCCAAGGTAGTAGTGGAACTGTGTTATCTCTTACTCGCCTCTTACGACACCCACGAGAAGAGATGGGGTGGATATATTCTTTAATACCGTAACCACACAGCAAACACATCATACATAATGTTTATATTTGAGTTAATTTTTTTAGATGTTGCCAGAAACCGACACATTCAACTTAAAATACATTAGGCTTTAAACTACTTTGAAGGTAAGCATTAATGAAGCATTAGTGTGGGATAGATTTGTTAGGGTAAAATAATAGTCTTATATCCCCATATTTACGCAATAAAAGTAAGATCTTGGCGGAGCGGAGCAGGGGCTACAGGGCGTACAAAACATGGACGGGGCCACGGGGTCGGGCGCGCTCTAAAACAACATCGCCAACTGTAGCTTGTTAGCTTGTGACTTTTTATTATTAATGTATTAACAATATTATATGTACTTTGATAAATCTATTTACACTGTATAACACAACACTGCTGTAATCTTCAGTTTTTATTATTTTAATTATTATTATTATTATTATTATTATTTTACTATAAATAAGGTAAGTTTTTTCACTGATTATGTATTATGTGTGTGAGTATGAGTTACAATGGGTAGTGAATAGTTACACACCTACAATTGTAATTGTAATACATAAGTTTGTTATACCATTGCTTATATCACAACTTCGGACCACTAATGTTAAAGTAACCATAACATAGGTCACATGTGATGAATATATACAAATTTATTAAAAAATATAAATTTTTCATATAAAAATATAAACGCATGCAACGCTCTCAAAATGTAATTAAAAATGATCTAGCCATTTACATGTTAACAAAGCCCGAGCCCTAATAAAAGTTTCCAAGCCAAATCCTTTACTGATATCGACCATTCTTTACCCTCAGTATCATAATCACGTAATGTACGTAAAATAAAGCCAAATATGATCCTCCATTATAGTATACCGTCTTCTTTTTCTTTTAATTACGTAGGTTTTTTGGTTATATATATTTAATATTTAATTTATATTTAGTATATTTAAGCAGAAAGTTAGTTTTATTAGAACTCACTGACGAGACGGCTCAGATTTTAAAAATTATTTTATAATTAAAAATAAAATGAATCGGAGAAGATTAAATACAACTAGAAAAACTACGTACTACTAAAAAACGTTAATGAGAGTAAATAATGTTCTAATTAAATGTCGGAAGTCGCGCGCAAGCCTCACCGGGGCGGCCTTGGCGGTGGCCGCGAGCGGCAGCGAGTCGAGCACGATGGCGCGCAGGAAGTCCATGACGGCGCGGCGCGCCGCGTGCTGCGTGAGCGCGCGCGCCGCGCCCGCCGCGCCCGCCTCCTCCGCGCCCGGCGTCGACGCGCCCGAGCTGTCGCCGCTCTCGCAGATCGCTGCCCGACCAACTCATATTACTAGTGCTCGCCCGGTGGTCGATTTTCGACCATAATTCATTTCAATTATAAGTTTATACACTATTAAGGTTCTGTTGTCAAAGACTATATATAGTTCTGTAATAATAAACAACAGAGTGTATACTCTATATATGCGTTTGTGTGTATCAAAACA
Source organism: Melitaea cinxia (assembly GCF_905220565.1). Taxonomy (NCBI): domain Eukaryota; kingdom Metazoa; phylum Arthropoda; class Insecta; order Lepidoptera; family Nymphalidae; genus Melitaea; species Melitaea cinxia. The sequence continues at coordinate 8,646,568 of NC_059401.1, forward strand.
TGGTAGTGTGTGTAATGTTATTTTTATTAATTTAATGTATTTTTTTATTCAAAATTAAAAAAAAAATTAACAGTCTGCACTCTTTCTCTTTTAAAACTATAAGTGTGCGAAATTTCATTTTCCCCCGTCCACGCTATTTTCCTAAAACGAGATATAAATTTTTTTCTTCACGTACTAATATATAGATGTTTATACTATTTATTGTATAAAGTGTTCGACTGTTAACTTCAGTCCTTAAAAATGAGTTCCGGGGGAGCGATGTTGGTGTTATATAGTTCTAAATAACAGTGTAATGAGCGTATGATCACAACTATAATTTACAAAAACAAATTAATATAATAAGTTCAAAACAATGTACAGAAAGATATAATTAGATCAGTAATACTTACGCATATGTATATCATCCTTCGTATTTGGAGGAAAGAGAATAGACGCCAATGCAGTTAAAACTTCGGCGCTCATCATTAATGTCACGAAATCCGGTAAAGTGTTGTAGAAGGAAAACAAAACCTAAAATTGAAAAAAAAATACGAATAAGGAACTGAGTAAATAAAGCGCGGAATATTGACAAATAGTAATTATTGCATTGGGCCCAGAAAATTCATCACATCACATCATCACAGCAGCCTTTCGCAGTCCATTACTGGACATAGGCCTCCACAAGTTCACGCCAAAAATGGCGTGAACTCATGTGTTTTGCCCATAGTCACCACGCTGGGCAGGCGGGTTGGTGACCGCAGGGCTGGCTTTGGCAGAAAATTTATGTAATAAAATAAATAAATAAACACCTCAAACTCAATGGACCCCACTAGGATTTACTCCTGTGTCGAGGGTCCAAAAACACAAATATTACATAAGCACAAACGCTCAGACACAGCAGCAATCTGTATAGCCAAATCAAACGTTTGCCATTTGCGGGGATCGAACTCGCGACTGCCAGCGCTACAGTCTCGAGTCAGTGCCGTAATCGTTACGCTACACGTCGTCAAATATCAATCAAGTATTTCGACAAAATGAAAAAAAGGCCCAATAGGGCCGACATAACGTGACCCCGGAGGCAAAGCCCCGGTGATGAAAGCCCGGGTAAAGAGTGTCCAAACAGATTAAAGTTTTGTGTTGTATACCTATAGACATGTTTAAACAGAAACTATCTATACGTGCATTTGTACATTCCACTATGATGATAAACTTGCATTCAAACTACACGTCGTTTTCTTAAAACCAATCGCCGCAAGCAAATATCAACCTTTTTCATACAAACAAGAGGGTAACCTCGAGGCCCGTACCCAGACAGACCCCCAGGCCTGCCAAGAAGAGCCACCACACATACCGAATTTTTATTAACTAACTACACTTTAGTTGGTTGTTTACTAATGCGGTAAAATGACAAAAAATATTACACACCATTTACGAAAACGCGAAATCGAACCTGTATAATAGATATGGGGTGGTCGGCGAGCCAGTCGGGCAACGTATCCGGCTCGGCGTGGACCAACGCTCGCACGGTGGCCAGCAGTATGACCACGGCCTCGGGGCACAGCGACACGCGCGCCGCCACCGCGGCGGAGGGCGTGCGCGACGGCGCCGCGCCGCCCCACGCCGCCGCCCACACGCGCTCCACGGACACGGCGCGCTCGGCGCCCACGTGCTGCATGGGCTGCCCCAGCGCCAGCCCGAACAGCAGGTAGTACAGCTCGGGCACTTGCAGGTGGAACAGCGACAGCCTGCGACACGAGACGTACTTTGTCACGTTCGTCTACGTTCAAGATCGATACGTACAAGAGGTTATCTATAAATTACGTCATGCGAATTTTACGTTTTAGTCGCGTCTCTGTCACCGCTGGTCACATTTTTGAGGCTCCTCCTTCTACCTAGTGTGATGTCACACAAAAAAAAGTTCTAAAATATTTTCAAAATAAAATTTCATCTTCCGACACTTGCACAGGTAGTGTCAATTCTTAACTTCATTTTTTAAGGTCATTGTCAATAGCATGTTATTTAAATATCATGTTTAAATACTGTTAAATACATTATATTTTGAAATATGTTACATAATTTTGGGTCCCTCCCCACCCCTTATTATACAATGTCACATTTCATAGACCTCCTAGCTTCCCCCATTTTGCGTATGACGTAAATTATGAACCAACCTACTAATCTTACAATTTGTTAATATTGAATGAAATATTTTTGACTTTAATGAAAAGATGTACTTAAATTACATCAACCTACACAAACGTGTTGAAAAATCGAATTTTTTATTATTTGATGACGTTTATTACATAAAGTTAACATCATGCATAAGATACACCAAAGTCGTTTCAATATACAAAGAACTGTTTTCGCCACAATGATAATCGTAACAATTGTTATAAAGAAATATTCAACGCATAATTGACGTCACTTTAATTGAGCTATAGTTATAGACTAACTCTGCTCGCGACTGCGTCCGCGTCGAATAGTGAGTGACTTAACATGTTCAACGTGATTCTTTAAATTGGCATAACTTTTTTGTTTATGAACCGATTGACATGAAACAAACACTAAATATAAAGCTAAGCTTGTCACAATATATTAGTAACAATAATATCTAAATCGAACAAGCCGTTTCTGAGGTTAGCGTGCACAAACGCAAAGACAAACAGACAAAAGTTCTGACAATCATTGTTTTGAGTGCTATTTACGTTGATAAGGGTCCCAATGATTATTTTCTCACATATCTTAACCGTACAGATAGCGACCCGTTACATTTTTATAATATGTATAGATGGCGGGCGAGTAGTACCAGGCGAGCAGCGTGAACCCGGAGGTGTAGAGCAGCTGCGTGTGCAGGTGCGAGTGCGAGTGCACGACGGCGGACAGCACCACGCCCGCCTGCTGCGACGCCAGCTCCGTGTGCCTCAGCCAGCCCCCGCTACCCGCGCCCTCTCGAAACCTGCGCACGAATATATGTCTCATTATCATTCTTATCTTATTATCCACCTACCTGCATCAGTGCAGCTCTGATCCTTGCTCCTTCATAAGGGAAAGAGGCCTATGCCCATAAGTGGGATATTATAGGCTGAAGCGTATCATTCTTATCTTATTGAGGTGGAGTACAGCAGGATATATCCCGTTCCAAATCTGAAGCAGACTGTCTGGGAACATACTCGCTTGAGTAGTTGACAGAAGATGGCATCTGAATATTACTGCTCTCAAGTAGTGTTCTGTTCCTGTGGTAAAATGTCCAGAGCTCCTGGGGAGGGTGGGGTAGGATCGTCAACACGCAAACGACGTTTCCAGTATTGCTGGCTTCTACACGCTACGGTAACCACTTACCATCAAATGGGCCTTAAGCTTTAACAAAATTAAGACCTACCTAGACGTATAAAAAATTCACTTTCTTAAGAGCCATTTCACAAAAATCGGTAACAATCCGCGAAATTGTAATATTTTGACGTCGTTAATCTCAGTGTTGGATGCAATAATGTAATTTATATTCTTGAAATATAATAGAGCAACCTTTGTTGTAGTCCATAGTCAGATCAGAATTTTGATTTATATTATGTGTATAAAATTATTAACCTTTTCATCAGCCTCCTCCCTGGGTAAACGGTCGCAATGTATACTTTGAAGTCCTACTTTTCAATAACCTCTACGTTGAAACCATTTTTAAAAAATATCATAATATGTGGAATATAATTTTGTTGTCCACTATCATAGATTTTTATTCCATTTGTATCTCTATTAAACGATAAAAAAAATTTAAATTTACGAATATTTTCCAAATAAGTACAATTTTAAAAGCGATATTTCTCTTAGAAAACTAAGAAATCTTAACGAACTATCTTCATCAAAGTAAACTTACATCATTAAGGAATACAAAAAAAAAATAATTAAAAGATGTAATTATTTTTAATACATTTTATATTAAATAATAAAAAGATAGTATATATTGCCACGCATCAAGCCCGGTAAATCAGTCGAGCGCTAGCGCTCTTAGAGGTAAGGTCCACGCCAAATTCTGCGCAGCCGTCTCTTTCGCTCACACGCGCTAAGCGCCTGTTGTTATAGCGGATAAAACGCATTTGATACTTTCATAATAAAATATAAATAAAATAAACATATTACGAAAATGACTGTAAAATAATATAATGATAATTTCTGTAAACAGATGTATAATTTAATTTTCTTTTCTCACACTATCAATACAAATAGGCATTTCAATCTGTTTGTCTTGTTATTTGTTAATTAATATGTTTGTCGGTGTCGATGTCATTAAATGCTTTTTTATTCATATCGTAAATATTAGATTCATTCGTAAACTGAAAAAACTAAATCAATTTTAAAAAATTGTTTCATAAAATTGATTTTTTTAATTTTATTTTAAATTTATTGACTGTTGTTATATAACATACTTGAAATTTTTAACAAATTAATTATGTAAAAAACATTTTATACCATAGTTATAATTTTTATTATACATCAGAAAATGATCACGATGGTCTTTTGGTTGTCACACTATACGTACTAGCACAAAGATCGCGCGGCTCGTACGACTCGCGCGATGCGACCAAATTTACCTAAACTTGCAGAGCGTAAAATTGTGAAATGGCTCTTAATCAAAAAATTCTTATGTTTGTTCTCAAACAAAGAAAAATCGACTTCAATTTACATCGACGAATACTAGATAAGACCTCATCAACTTAGTTGCAGTTAATTAAATACGCAATTAGGGATAAGTCAAAAACTACTTGTTGGATATCACTCGAATTGAAATGGGACTACAAGAATCATCAAAATTGCGCAACTTCAACCCAGTAAAAAGTTAATATATAAGGTAAAAAGTTAATAAATAAAGTATAAAGTCGAATTGAGAGCCTCCATTTTAAAGTCGGTTTAAAATGTGTCTTAAATATGAATAAGAGAATAGACGTTACCTTTGTAATATAGCTGACTGCTGGCCCTGACCAGAACAGAGCACGACTAATATCTTCAACGCTAACAAAACTGTGCTGGGATGAACATTTTCTTGCATGAAACATAGCAGCCAGTCTGTCCCCAGGACTCGAGATATCTCCTCGCAAACGATTTGGTTTTCAACATTCCTCGTCATTAATAATAGGCAATGTATAAAGTATAAACATTTGTTCCTGAGATTTATAATTTCCCCTTCAGATTCTTTATCAGAATCTCCCTCTTTGACCACTATTCCTTGTTCCGATTGAGAAGGTAGTGGTAGCGTATATGCCAAAAATTGTCCGAGGCAGAGTAAATCGCTCGGTCGCGGCTGACTTCCTAGTAAATTGGCTAATAGTTGAATGAGAACGTTTTTTGTGCTAGGGACCTTTATATCGTTAACAACGTACAGTAGTTTAGGTACTAGTTGCAGTTCCCTCATTGTGCGTAAATTGTGCGTTCTGTGAGCTGTCTCTGTTGCCAGTTCGAATAAATGTTCCAATAAAGACTTTATTAATCCACCGGGCGCATTTAACCATACATCAAGATCGCATATTAAATCCTAAAATCACATATTTGATTACTTATTATAGATTATATGTAGATCTTTTTAGAAATTCAAAACAATATAATCACTCAATTTATGTTTTGGAATACTTAAAAGGACTGTTTCTTTATGTCTGTGTTTTGAACTCCAAAATATAAATGTAATAAAATTATAGAAAAACGTATTTGTCATATAAAAACTAAAAAACATAACTAATTAATTTAATTTACCTGAAAAGCAGTTAAATTCGGAATAGATGAAGTTTCCTTTTGACTGTCTACTGTCCCAACTAGACCAAAAATTAAATGCAATATATGGGAATTCAGTAATGGTTTTTTCTTTTTCAACAGCATCGCTAATGTTTGGTAACCTTTTCTTCGATCCATTTCTGCTTGAGCCGCCTTGTTCGAACGTACTACACATACTAGGGCTTTCACTCCCGCGTATAAACATTCTACGTCTTGTGCCATTGCAATGAGTCCCAGTAATACAGAACATCCACCGACGGTATCTATCTGCAAGAGTAATGTATACTCTGTTTTTTTTCGCTACGGACTAAATTGACACATGCAAATGTCAATTTTCGAAATAATGATACCAGCTTTTAAGTAATAGTACTGTACTACGAAACCGGTTTTATGAATCGTAATTTTTTACTTTGCCCACATAATTTTATTATTATTATTTGACGAATCTTTTAAAAATGATGGTAAAAAAAAAAATATTGTAATTACTCATTATACGGAGTAAATACAACAATTATTTATTTGTTGTTGAAGAATACGCAATAACAAGTTAGAAATTGGCCGATAGACTGTAGCTAATGCCATAAAAAAAGAGAACACGGTGCTATTTTGAATACACGGCATTCGTCCTTCAATCTCTGAAGTGTTCGAATGCGCCCGTTGTCGTATGCGATTTAACGTGTTATTTGTTTCCTTTTCGTTGAGTTTGTTTGTTTTGTTTTTTTTTTATTTCTTAAGTTTTGTTATTTTGTTTGAGCCATATATAATGGACGCTCAGCCTTCAACTTTGTTGCGTAAGCGCGATGAAGAAAACTTTTCGCCAAGAAAAAGGCAAATGCATATATCTATCGCCGAAAGTGAAAAAACATGATAATTAACGCGTACATTTAAGTATACACCGAAAAGAGAACAGAATCTCCAACCTAAACGCTGAAGAAAAACTAATGTGTTTTAAAAACTGCTGAAATTTTAAACATAGCCAGGAGTTCGGTATACAAAGTGCTCAAGGAGAATGAGAATTTGAGCATTCCAAAAGTTGCACATAAGGCAAATTATAAAGAGAAACTGGTACCTCCGGTACCATTGCCACCCTTCGGAACCCCATGGTTATGCAGATATTATGGAGATATCCATGGTTAAAGTTTTGAGATTAGAAGAAGAATTCCGCAGCTTTCACACGTTTATTTCACATTTCACATGTTATTTTCGAACAGGAGTACGTAAAACTGATCTTGACTGCAAGATCAATAAACGATACGAACTGACATAAACGACATACGACCACTTTCAATATTCTATCTATCTCTGAATTTGCTTACTAGAGATATAATTTTGACGTGAGCTCCATAGAAGTTGCGTCAAAAACCTATCACTAAGAGGCGAAACCAGAGATAGATTGACTATTGAAACAGCCGTATAGACAACATAGACTGAGATAGATAGATCTCCATAACCATTGGTTTCCGAACGATGGCAATGTTATCTAGTATAGCTCCCCATCCACCCTCCACCCTCCATTCCTCAAAACCCCATAATTCGATAGTTCTTAATCTGAAAGATAGCCTTAATTTGCATGTGATTACTAAGATTAATAAATAATTAAAAAAATAAGTGTTTCATTTATCATATCTATACATTAGCCATACATGTACATATATAGGTATGCCTATAGGTACATTACGGTTGTCGCCACATTCTAAAGTTTTTAAGACACATTTTTGTAATTATTGCTGAAAAACGATACTAAATTGTAAATTACGTAAAGTTCCGGTAGTGGCATATCACTATTAATGATTCGCAAAAAACTAGCAACACAGCTTATGTCAATTTAGTCCGTAGCGAAAAAAAACAGGCTATAGTTTATCATTAAAACCATTAGATCTACTATTATCTCTAAGTTTGACTATTCCATACAACTTTGTTACTGTTGTAAGTTCCATATACATTTTTAGCGCTATAAATTTTTTAATCTTAATAGAGTAAAAAACACAATGGGATATCTTATTTACGGTTTTAGAAACTTAATTTTGATTTAATGGGTCCTAAAAATAATATTATAGATACTTACCATGATAGCCGCTGGTTTAGGGCTGAACACTCTCACACCCAGGTATCCGACGACCGTGCCACCTAAACATCGCGCCGGACCTACCAGATGTCCCGCGGAATTGTGCAGCACTCGTATAGGTGTCGCATTCTCATGCGATGACATGCCCAATTGTTTTGCTATTGCTTTATTATCGTTTTTGCTGTAAACCTTGCGTATCTTGGCGAGTGTGAGCTGGGAAATCGCACGGGCGTTTATGCCAAAGACAACTTTTTCCTCAGCAATCAAGGGCGTGAGGGGCTCTTGGTTCTGACCGGGCAGTAATGGAGCTTGTAAAGTGCCGACGTAGTGTGGTCCGAGTTGATATATTATTGAAATGGTTTGCGCAGAGAGTACCTTAAATAGAATTAAAGAGAATATTAAAATAAAGAGTTCACCATTACGTATTTAAATCACATACAATACAATAGCGACGCTTTAATTAAATTGTCTATTAATGTATAGATATTATTTGTTAGCTGAGATCGAAATTCTTAATGCAAATGACGAGCTGGCGAACAGAACGGCATATGTGCTAATTTTTTTACGTCAGAATACTTATGGTTTCATAACCGCAAAACCTGATTTCATTTAGGTTTCTTTTTTAATAGAAAATAATTTTAATATTGTTATTAAACATTTAAAGGTGTCCGGTTTTAACAAGATAAACTGCGGTCAAATGCTGACAATTAATTTTAAGCGATGGTAATCATGAAAGATGTTACGGATATAGTTCGTCGATGATACTATAAATCTTAGAATTATTATTTATATCGGCTACTAGACGACCCACACGGCTTCACCCGCACTAAGTACAATAACTAGCAACGATCGGTCTGCCGGCCGCCCGCCAGCTCGCCACGAGCACGCTCACGTCCTCCAGCAGCAGCGCGGGCCCCTGGCGCCACACGAGGCGCGAGTAGCGGCGCCACTGCGGCGGCGTGCCGATGACGCAGTACACGCTGGACGCGCCCGACAGCGTGGCCGCGCCGCCGCCCGGGTTCGCGCTCACGTAGTGCAGCTTGCCCGAGTGCATGTGCTGACCTGCCACCCGCCACGCGACCGTTACTTCTATATAGCGTTTCAGGCGTTCAATAATGAAAGTGGTAAATGGCATCGAGCAGTTTGCTGTACACTAGACTCGAGCGGTATCCCAGTTGAGGTAATTGTTGTCATCGGACAAAACTCTTGTTAGAATGTTCTAATTGATATCAGACAGTCGCAGTTAGATGTCGGGGATAAATGTAGACATATATTTTTGTAGAAATTTATATTCTATAATAACATAATATAAACTTGTCAATACGTAATCATTATAATAATGAAGACCGTCTTGGCACTCTATTACTCGTCCGCTACCTCGTATAGTATGTAGTATTAGAAGACTAGTTTCACGCACCGTCGAGGTAGAGCGAGAAGGAGGAGTTCTTGAGCACGGCGCGGTTGAAGAGCAGCGCCAGGTGGTGCCACTGGCCCTCGTGCTGCAGGTCGGGGCACCACACGCGCGCGCCGCACTCGCCGCCGCCCTCCGGCTCCCACTCGCCCACGTCTGCGCACCACGTCAAATGAATACAATACCTTTACTCAAATAAACTTCAAAAGCACCTTCGTATTGTTATTTTACAAATTAAAATATAAATTGTTGTTAAAAGTAAACCAACGTTTCGAAATGAAGATATTTATTTAATTATTTAAAAGATATGGTTTAATAATGCAGAGAAGAAGCACTCGCTGTAACTATCGCTCCCTAATACCTCGATAATTTTTATACGAATTGGAAGTATCTAGAAGTAAGAAATAGTAGCCAAAAAATAATAACCATTCAAGGTAAGTGGAGTTGCCGATAGCTAGTCGTCGTAAGAAAGTGAATTCCCAACAATTATATTATTTTCTCTCATACCTAAAAAGGTCACCTATAAAAACTAAATATATAGTATTTTTATGCACTTACTGTGTGGAACCAATGTCTCCTGAGTTGATACTATAATAGCCTTATCCCTTGCAGATAAGACAACTGTGAGACATACTAGATGTTCGTCCCGACTATTGTTGATATTTCGAACTAAGGTCAGCAGTCTCACGCAATGCGGGTCGGTGCGTGGATCGGAGTACTTCTCCACGCAAATCCACGTTGAGTACGTCAAACCAGTTTGAGGTGGAAATACTCTATCTCCTGCAAAATTAAAGTATTACAAAATACGGAAAATTATATTAAATACATAAATAACCAATTATGCAGTCGGATACAGCTATATAATATACTAACTTATTTATTTTTAGAAAAAGTATACTTAATTAAAATGTAGTAAGTAAAGTAAGTAAAATAATAAAAGTGATAAGTAATAATATACAATAGTCGTACCTGAGCCAATTCCGCCAAGAGTGGCATTGTCTTGCGTTCCCAGTGCATTCAGATTAGCTGATTGAGGTGCGATGCTCGGTAAATACAAACAACCGAATCCTTCCGCAGACATGTCGAATTCCACGAACGGTGGTTGAGTGCACGAGTTCTGCGATCTAAATAACAAATTCGTATTTAGGTTTTTTAATTCAAAATCATGCCTGTACAGGTGTGTCAGGACTCTTGGTAGAAGGCGTACCTATTTCTCATAATAATACCACAGCCTATGAAACATACAGTCGGCCAACGGACACGTCTAGACAGAGCAATCGTGTGGGGTTTGCGGGGTGAGAAAGGCGCGATAGCGAGCCCTAGCTGCCATACACTCGTTTGGGACAAGTCAGTCGGGGTTGACGCTTTTTAATTTCATTGTTATATAAGTGTTTTGTTTGAGTTGTGCGTATTTATATTTTATAATGGTTCATACTACATTAAAATTTCATCATATCAACACTTAAAGAACATTAATTTTAATACAAAACCATGCGCCTGCTTCCCGTCTGAATTTTTATTAAAATTGTTTCTACGTATCAGAATCTACCTCATCGTCAAACTCAACAATCGCAATCTGCAAACTAGTAAATCTAAATGTCGAAAATATCATTTAGTTTCACATTTGTAGATTTTAAGAGAATCCGTATCAGTAGTTTTTTTTTTTTTTTTTTGGTATCTAGAGAATATTATTAAAAGGACATCTGCTTATAATAATAATTATGGTAATATGGTAATAAGTATGGTAATTTAGGTATTAGTAAGTTATACTAGCCTGTCTAATTTGTATTTTTTTTTTTGTATTTCTTTATAATAAACCTCGTCATATTATGTACTTCAATATTTTTTTCATTTTATTCGTCGTACTCTACACACATAAATACGAATACACAATTGTAGAACGGATGATATAAAATATATATTATATTGCAACAACCCTGCAGCAATGACGAATGTCTACACAAAAGCGGCATTGCGCGTGACTTCAAACGCGTTGGCCCATTGGTTCTTTTTAAGCTGTGATAATACTATTTTAATAAGATGAATTGCTTAAATGCCTGATTACGTTGTATTCTATGAAACCCACTTTACAATATGCAAATCTTGGCGTAAATAATGATGGTAAAGTTATTTGTGTATATGTGAATCACGGTATGAATTCGTGGTCGACTGTAATAAATTCTGTTATAGTTGATGCTAAGTTACCTGTAATCTCGAGGCGTAGTCATGGACACCAGTGTTTTAATCCGAGTGAGAGGAACCGGCCCGCCCGGCTGCCATGGTTGCCCC